>NC_083732.1:83448665-83814498 GCF_028564815.1 Eubalaena glacialis
CTGCTCTGCCCTGCTGAAGACCCTGGCATACCACCCAGTCTTCAGACCCTTCTCCTCCAGGGAGCAGGGAGAGATATCCAATCTCTTAAATATTCATTTTACGTATAAAATACTTTTGTATTTTACCATGACATGCTAATTTAGTGCTGCAAGTCCCCTGTCTCTCTCACTTCATTGAAATAGTCACTATCATCACTCTCTTGTAGTACGACACTATTCATTTTGTAATCTGCTTTCACATACATTAGTTGTTCTAAGAGTCACCAACACCTTATGAGACATAGGGTCAAAGCAAATTTGGAAAATGGAGGGAAAAAAGCCAATCATAAGCAGCTACCCTAACACAACAGTGATGGTAATGAGGAATCCCTAATTTTTTTTATTCATGTGCATTTATTCTATTGATTTATTTTTATTTAACATTATGTAATGGACTTTCTTCTTGGTACTATATAAAACTTAAATTTAATTATGATTCTAGTTTTAATAAAAGCTATAATTTCCCAACCAACTATATTCACTGCACTAGGTGCTTTACACACACTATCAATTCATTCTTAACTTAATAAATACTATTAAACAGGTAATGTTTTACAAATCAGAAAATTAGGTTTCAGAGAGATTGAATAACTTGTTCAAGATAACAATAATTTTGTGCTGTTAAAAAAAACAATTCCTCTCAATGTTAATTTTCATATGCACTTCATTTTTGCTACTATTTGTAACACTGAAATAATCTTTATATAGTGGGTTCTTTCTTTTCTTTTCTTCCTTTGTATTAATTCCTTAAGTTCATTTCCAAAAATCAATACTACCAGATCAATACACATATACTTTTTAAGTCTATTGACATAGGCTGAAGAATAAAATGCTCCAAAGTAACCAGCAATAATTTACACTTACAGCAGCCATTCATTTCATGGAACAATTTGCTAGGTTAGTTTGAAACATGCTACCCATTGTTTTTCTAATTTTCATTCCTTTGAGCACATTTTTTTTTATGTGCAACTGAGAATTTACATTTTCTCTTGTCTGCATTAATCCTTTACCACTTGCCTACTTATAGACAATTTGTAATTATATTTACAGTCTAAGAGTTGTACATGCACATGTGTGTGTGCATACATGAGAGAGAAAAGTCTGATGATCCCCTTCAGAGGATGCATTTACTGCTCAGCATCCATCCCCCCATCTCCTGGCCACAGCACCTGATTTGCCTTTCGGAACCGTGATCCTTCCACACTAGGTCCATGTGGTGAGGAAGCCACCAGCATCCTCCTAGCAATACTAATGGGGTAAGACCTGTGAACCATAGTCAAGATTGGGGCGATGGAAGACGTGCCCAGATATTTTGATGGAACTATTGGGAATTAAGTTCTCTGTAACACCTAAGCCAGTAAACACAGTCTCAAAGTTCACGGTACCATTTTTTCTTCAAGGAAAGTTTTTCTGGGAATAAAGTCATCACTGAGGAGAGTAAAATAAAAATAGAGAAAGAGACAGCATTGGAAATCCCTGATTCTTCTAAGACTGAAACAAAGCCGAAATGTGATCCTTTTGGCCATGTGAGACTCTAATTTATGTCAGTTGAGTTGGATTCTGTCACTTGCTATCAAACACTACATCTATCTGTCAGCTTCCTGTGCATAGCCTCCACCGGTTCTGATAGTACCATTTGTCTAAACCAGGCTTCTCAATGGGTCCCATCTACTTCCTGATGCTCTTTCTATTTCCTTTGTCAAGGGTCTACACATTGGTTATAAAGCCCGTCCTGAGTGTTCTCAGAAAAGAGCTCCCAGATGATGATAATCCCCATCCCTGCTGATTTCTTAAATTTCTTGCTTCATGTTGCCCTCCCTGGCACTCCACTTTTTTTGATCTGAGTCCTATGACTCTGCCTAGAAATTCTCCCAGATGATGCCTGAATGTCAGTATTCCAAGTTCTTTAAATCCACTTGCTGTGTATTACTGACCACCTTCCCCAGAGCCATGGCTGTAACCCAACTGCAGTCATGTCTAAGAGTGGAATTCCACATCAATGGTCAGGACAGCATTTCACCTGCCACCATTAGCTTTAAACTCCCAAGTAGGTAGAAAGTACTCAAAAATATTTTTTTGACTGAATGATTGCATGGATTAATTTTAGTCATATTCTGGCATATTTCAACCATCCTAAAGAGGAAAACATCTTTTTATTTTATTTTTTACATTTGACACATTCATATGATACTACACGAAGAATACCGGGTGTCGTCTTTGGTGCTAAGCTTTATTGATGTGAATGTTATTAACATGTATTCTTCACCGCCTATGTTCATGGCTTGCACAGCTAAAGCTATTGCTGAACTTTAAACTTCCTAACAAACAAGATTCATATTATAAGGTCACAAGTGATCATGACAACCAGAAAATTGCAAACAAATAAATGATTCTGTCCAATTATGGTCACAAGCAGGTGAAAGGCAAACAACTAAGAAACTGAAGTAAATATATTCTCCCTTAGGACCATCCTTTAGATTGAACAGATGCTGGTTCTGGAATAGAAATGTCTTTCTGACCAGGTCCTTCTGGGAATTAAACACGGTCTAGAATTAACCTAATATTGTCTCAGCCTTAATCACATTGTCCTCTTTTGATGTCATTCTCTGATTCTTTTAGGGAAGCTTAGATGTACTCAGGCACATGTAATTCCTTCTTAACCCTTTTATCTGCAGACTTTCATATCTCAAATTTTGTTAATTGACAGCAGGATTTTTTTTAACAAAATGAGGGGAAATTTTTTTTTCCCCATATTTCCTTCATTAACGTTTCTGGTAAGCACCTTAAAAAGAAGATACCTTTCTGTCCATCCCCATCTCCCCTTCTCTCTTCCCTCCTGCTCAACTGCCAAGCTCTTTCCCCTCTGTATACTTGGCTCCAGATATAAGAGATTAACTTCTTGGTTGATTGTTTTGGGCAGGTATTTCCTAATCATTTTCCTTCCAAATAGTTTGATTCATATCTTAAAATGGTGGTGTCATAAGAATATATGATCTTAATCTAAAAAACTTCAGATTCAAAGTCAAGCTCAATTTTTATGATTAATTTACTTACTAATCTCTAAATATCTCTTCATCTGGAAAAGAGATTTTACAACAATACTTAAATTATATAATGATGTCATTTCTGTCCTTCACACTGAACATGAACGTTTTGCAGCCAGAGGCCCTGTCTTCTTTGCGTATCTGCTGCTCATGATGTGCCTGCACAATCGTGACCAGTAAGACATACATTTGTTACTGCCATTTTGTAAATATAGGTGTTGCCATAAATGATATGAGGACAGAAAGTCATTGAACAGGGCTTATGTAATTTCCCCTATTCTTTAATAGCACTGAGAATAGTTTACACATAAAATCTACATAATCCCTTTTATTTCCTTTATTAAAAAGGCTGTGTTCTTTTCAGCCTGCCTCAGTTGACGCACACACACACTTACACATATGTACACCTTCCCTGTAAGTATATTATAATTATAGATTATAGACTAATTAGAGTGTTATTTATGCCTGAAGATTATATACTAATTATATGTGAAGTTATTACGGGAAACCTGGCAAAGGCAATGTGAGCAACTGCTATAAAATTTTAAGTGGATGCTGTTGCATTTTATGATTATTTGTATCATATGAAATAGCAAGTTGCCAAATATCAAACCAGAAGGGTGTTGTGAATCTGTTATCCATGTCCTTTTAATAATGTTGAGCCTCGGCAATGCCAAAAGCACAGCTTGCTTTGGTTTCAAGGACGGCAGCCTTGGAGACAGAGCTGAATTTAGAATTTGTGCCTATGATACAGCAAGTACAAACTGCCATGAGATATGTTACAGATGCTTATTTTGGAGTTTGGAGATAAATGGTGAACATGGAACTAAGGGGTAATCATGAGTTACTGGGTAAAACTGTTAGTTTTCTAATTATTGTCATTATCATCATCATACGAGCAAATACATACACAATAAATAATAAAAGAGTAGAAGCAGTTTGTGCTTGTTCTGTGCCAAGCACTGTTAAAACACTTTTACATGTTACCTCATCACATCCTCCCATTAGTTCTGTAAGGGTCATCCTATGAGGTACAGTATTTTTGTTTTAGAGATGAGGGACCAAGAGACAGAGAGACTTTGAATCTTAGTCATACAATTATTAGGACAAAGACAGAGGATGCCTATTGCTCGTTCTCCCTCAATTTCTTTCCCTTTGGCCTTAAACATATGCACAACAATGCACGCCTTTATTTCCTTTCCTCCAGTCTCTGGAAGGGGAACCACTTCATCTGCCCAAATCCTGAACAGCTCCATGGTCTGCTCCTTTGAACCCTGCTCCCTTTTTCTTTCCTTTATATTCAACTTCCCTCCTCCTCTGCTGACATTCTCTTGGCTTACAAACATAAGATTTTACTCACTTTGAAAAACATCCTTTCATAACTGCCTCTCCATAAATCGACTAGCCTATCTTATTCCTATTCAACATCAACATTATACAAAAGGGGCCCCGTTCACTTTCTCCACTTTACCTGTTACTCACACATTAGTGTATGAGGCCATGGAAGCCCCCCACCCCGTAACATCTAATATCTCCATGGACAAATAACTAGTGGCTCCGTGTATCGTCCTCTGGCTTACTGTGTTTTAATGCAATCCTCTACGGCACACACATCTCTGTTTTTGAAAGGATCCACTCTCTTCACCTATGGGTCGTATATGTCTCCTGATCTCCCTTCATTCCCTGAACTACTGTGATTTGCCATGCTGGATGTTACATTTTCTCACCATTTTACTCTCAGCCACTAACATACTTTCTGGCAGATAATAAGTGCCTGATAATAGTTGAATGAATGGAGAGTAGAGTGAAAATGCATTCCGAAGGTGAAAATTCACTTTTATTTTCATTTTTCATGCTCTGAAATGATATTTGTTTACTGACTTTTGTCTTTTCTGTCTCCTGACAATAGAATGCATCCTCCATGAGGAGAGAAACTTGTGTGACTCATTCATACTTTCAGCCTAGACATACAGCATAACCTGCCAGGCAGTGGGTGCTTAATAAATACGTGTTCAACTAATACATGAACGCATATATGTACCCTGCCGAAAGTGAACACCAACCAACCAACCAACAAAAAGCAGTGTGTAAAGATGAGGAAGCCGTTAAGGAACAGTGGGAAGAACAAAGAGACAGAGGAAGAAAGAGGACAGAGTGGTATCCTCTGTCGAGGAGCTACATTTGTCTGACTATATGTGTTAGTCTGCAGATGTGTGTTTGTATGTAGAACCACTTGTGTTAGACTGTGTGTAAGACGATCATGTGTCAGACTGTATCTGGGTGTTTGTATCTGTGTTAAGGTATAAAAATTAATGCTAGTTAGTTTCTGCTATCAAGGTACAGGGAATGGAAGTATTATGCTTTAGCATCTACCATGGGCAAGTAACAACAGAAGGGGACAAGCATAAATGTCTGCTTGCATTTCACATCGGTATTTTAAATTTGTAATCATGCGGAGGAATCAAACCTTTAAACACTTTTTTGTTTCTTATGGGGGCTGATAGAAATAGCTCAATAAGTCACAGTTTCATAAACTTTCAGTGTTTGATGTGGTGTTAGGGGTCATCCACAGAGTTTTCACAACTAAAGGAGTTAGTAAAATTGATGTGAATCATTATCAGCAGTAGCTGCTCCAGCCTATTCAATTTCTGTTACATGAAGATGATGATGGAAGAGAGAAAAAGAACCTTCCACTGTTCCATTTGATGCAATGGACAGTAATGGAGCAGTGCCAGAACATACAGGTCTTTGCTACTACCATAAATACACGTCAGTGATGATGCCTCTTAGATTCTAAGAAAGACAGTAAAAGGGCAGGAGGTAAGTCAGCCAGGAAGGATAGGTTTGCTCAGATATCTTTTTAACCTTGTTTGGCAACAGGCATTTAAATGTTAACAGCCCCTCATCTGGACCAGCCTCCTGTGTAGATCCTCCTGCCAGACTGTCCCCTGGGTTAGAACATGAGTGGCCACAGAGCTTAGTAGTCATAACCTTGAGCTTTGGCATAAGTTCCTGGATTCAAATACTGGCTCTGCTACTTACTAGCTGTGTGACCAGTGACAAATTACCCAGATTCTCTCTGAGCCTACTTTCCTGGGGATAAAAAGCATTTGTAATTCACAGGGCTGTAGCAAGGATACACTAGCACTATGCTTTTGGAGAAATAGATGAGATAAATGTGTAAAACACACTGCTTGGCACATAGTAAAATACTTCAGTATTTTTTCAATTATTTATACAATTGTTTACATCCATTACATTATTTGATACTTATAATTTAGGTTGGAGGGCATCATTTTTTTTTTTTTTCATTGTGTGGATGAGAAAACTGTGGTTCAAGGGACTGAATTGCTTCCTAATAGCTATTCAGGGTCCATGCTATCTCTTTGCCTTTAAACAGTTGGACTAAACTTGAACAATGGTCCAATATCCAAGATCCACACAAGCCCTGTGTTCTTAACGTTTCCCTTCTCACAGAGGCATCCTGTGAGGCTTTCTCCCTCTATCTGGATACCTCCCTTTTCTGAAGTGCTCAGTGCTTCAGATTCTGCTGACTTCGGCTTAGATTCTCTGCTTCAAACCTGTCTGTGTCTCCCTAAACTGGCTCTTCAGGTTTGACACTCTAGACAGTCTTTGTGATCACTATGCTTAACTGTCCTCAGAAAGGGACCTTCCATCACCCTTTGCTCCATGCCCTTAAGTTCCTCCCCAGCTCCACTACAATTCCTGGCTGAATGCTACTGCCAGGACATCAACCTAAGTCTAGAACACAGGTTTCCTTGGGGAGAAAGCCTGGGCTCCAAAGTGGATCAGACTCTTCTCACCCCATGTCGCTTGATCATGGTCTACATCTTAAGCTGTTTTGCTTTGTCTTCTACCGCTCACCTGTCCTCAGGTACCCCAATCCATGAACTCATTTCTGGTCTTCTGTGCAACAACTGCACCACAGACACGATGCTTCATTTTGTCCCTATTCTCCTCAAATATGACTCTCATTTCCACCTGGGTTCTGTGCGTCTCCAGCCACAGGAAAAATATCTTATTCTATCCAGTGCACACCCACCTGCTAGAGATTTCAACCTCAGAGTTAGTAAAACGTGTGCTAAGGCTTGAGCCTTTTTATTTTTCCATTCCATCCTTTTGCAATTCCTTATTGACCATCCCAGCGCACACTGTGGAACAGGCAGACCTACTAAAGGAGGCTGGTGGCTCAGACAGTAAACATAAGAGTAATGCCAGCACACGATCAGCTGATAATTACATCATTTCAAGAGCAAGGATACTTTCAAAAATGGAGACAGATTCATATTCTCCCCCCGCCCATCTGAATCTATATTAAAGTCAAGGTTTTGGCTTTTTTTTTTTTTTCCAGTCTGACCTTCTCATTTGGGAGGAGAGTAGCCAGATGGTACCAGATGGGGATGTAACAGTGTTACACAAAACATGGCCTCTGGGGATGTCTCCACAAACACCACACATCATGCGGGTGCCACTGCACTTCTTCCAAAGTGTCCACCACATTCTCCAACTCAGCGTGGCATCTGACAGGGATTAGTGGTGACACCTTAGAGGAGAGCAATGTGTGAAGGATGTTTGCTCATCCCTTATTTATTTTTCTCCCTTCACTAGTTAAATCTAAGGGACACTTCTACTCAGAACCTGCCATTATTTTGCCTTGACTACTGTGTGACCTTCCTTTCCGGGAGCCGACTCAGAGGAAGGATTCTGGAATGACATCAGCGTTTGCTGGTCTTTCACCCTCTCCTGCTTCATCACCCAATACTGTGGAATTTATCTTTGGTTATATTTTTCTAACTCATAAAGCCTTCCATATCAATCCAACTAGACAGCTTGGGGGTGACAGAGGAGCTGGCATGATTCACCGTGCGAAGCACTCTGAGAAGCATCCTCCATTCGCTGTTCCCACATCAACCATGACCCTTCAGCCAAGACTCACTCAGAACAGAGAGGAAGCAATCAGATGTCCCCTAAATACATTTAGAACTTGTTTGTTTCTTGACGACGATGGTGAAAGAAGGATAGGTTTGAAAGTACCACAGTTCCATTACCTGTCAAGGACAAGAGTAAAGACCTTCTTGTCCAAGAAGCAAACTTAAGGCAAGGCTGCTCTTGCTTTAAGAACCCTGCTGCACTCCCACCTCCTCCCAGAATCTCCAAGAAAAGCACATACAGTAAAGCAGGAATGAGAGAGACAGAGAGGCAGGGGTTAAACAGTTCTGATATACTTAGTCTGTTATTTCAATATACGCTAGCATGTGTTATTCAAGGGCAAACCATTTGCAAAGGTGGCCCACTCCTCCTCATCTCTACCCTGGAATGCAAACCTGTAAGAAATTGTAGAGGATAATCATTTTGTTCTACCTTCCTTAGTTGTGTGGTTTCAGGTCCAAAGCAGTAAAATGATTTGTCTAAAGCCACTCAGAGAATTAGCACAAACAAACAGTGTTATATCATAAAAGAAAAGGAAAGCTTTGATGCTAGAACAACAAAGCATCTGATCCTGTTCTTGCATTTAATGAGAGTGATCATAAGCAAGTTTTGTAACCTTTCTAAGCTTCAACTCATTCTGTTTTTAAAGAGGAGATGAAAATATCCACCTCACTGTGTAATCTTGAGAGTTAAAAAAGAGAGGGAATTAAAATAATAAAAGATACACAGTTACTATAGCAATGCCTGGCACACAGTAGTTTTGCTGTAATTTCATCCTTATATGCCCAGTCAATGATGATTTACAGCATGCTTACCACGATCTTTGTAATCTAGCTGCGGTGTACCAGCTCTGGATGCTTGTGTTATGCCCAATTCAATGCCAAGTACAGTGAAAGAATCACTCCTTCCCTGACAGGGGTGTAGAGGTCTCCTTTCATTCTTGTAGATGTTCTTAGCATTTGGAGGGGGCAAGCTGCACAGGGGCTTTCTCAGAAAGTGCCTGGAGGGGGTCTAGGAAAGCATTGTGGCATCACTTGGACCTCACTCCCATTGCTGAAGTGACTGGTCTGTGGCTGGTGAGGACACCTGCATTATCAGTAGCATGGATTTCTCTATCCTTAAAAAATGATGTCATCTAGCACATACCTGGGCTCAGGTGAGCACGAAGCTCTCAGCCCTTAAAGACATGACTCTAATCCATCATAGCCCCAAGCACCTGAGTGATGCTTCTCACAGGGGCCCTCCTGCAAACCCACCACAAAACACCTACCAGCTGACACGCACACCTTTCTGGCACAGATCCAGCTCTGAGACTCCCAGCATCCACCTCTCCCTCCATGCCCCTCCTCCCCTGCCTCTTAAACTTTAGAACCAAACCCCTTTATCTCTCCTTTAAAAACTCTATTTTCTTCTTGTCTCCCATAATAGCCTTGGGTGTCTGCTCAGGAAGAATTTTAATTATTTGCAAAATTGGAGCCCAAATCATTTCAAACACAAATGCTAGTATCCTCCCCTATTTTTCAAGGTCAGAGAGGATTTTTCTTCAGAAATATAAGGGTCAGGTATCCATTCCCAGAAGGGGAGGATGTTTTATCTAATCCAGAAAAGATTCAAATATCCCTGAGAACGGGCAAAGAAAAAGTTGAGTTTTTATGTTAAAAGAAGTTTGAAAGTTCGCTTTCCATTGCAAGTCTGAATTGAATTGCAAAAGCAATTGAAATTGATAAACACTTGCGGAATTAAGATGATGTGAAACAAAAGAGATAACTGTGCTACAGAAGAGTGATTCTTTGTGTAATTTTGAGCATCACAAAGGCACAGCATTGACTTCTCAACCATTCCCTCATATTTTTCCTGTCTAGTTATTAATCAACTTTAAAATAATAAAAGTAATTTCAAATTCAGCATTTCCTCACCAAAGCATAGCCCGTAGAAGGCATTTTCCTGACCATCGTCTCTTCTAAGTCTCACTGGTACACAGATCTTTCACTGAGAGTCTCAGAACTAGTAAGCATCCCTACACTTGACAAAGGTACAGGAAGATACAGAGGGGAAAAAAATAGAATCACTGAAATTAACACCAAATGGACCTGGTTTTAAAATCTGACTTGACTACATGTTGACTTTTGACCTTCTGCAGTTAATATAGTCTCTTTCTGCCTCAGTTTACTCACATGTAAATTGGGGAATATAATTACTACCTTGCTGGTTTTGTTGTGAAAATCAAATCCAAAACGACTCATAAAGTGCTATTGGACACAAATGCACACACACACACTTATACCGCCATTGTGAAACTGGCCAATAGTGCCATGCCAAGACATAAACTATGTCACTATTCATTTCCTTTAATTTTAAGTTGATCTGTTACCACTTCAACTTATTAATTGTATCCCATTTTTCTTTTGTTGAGTTTATTGATATTTGTTCTCATTTTACTGTTATTCTTTTTTTTTTTTTTAGGAATTCCTTTATTTTTATTATTTATTTATTTTTAGCTGTGTTGGGTCTTCGTTTCTGTGCGAGGGCTTTCTCTAGTTGCGGCGAGCGGGGACCACTCTTCATCGCGGTGCGCGGGCCTCTCACTATCGCGGCCTCTCTTGTTGCGGAGCACAGGCTCCAGACGCGCAGGCTCAGTAGTTGTGGCTCACGGGCTTAGTTGCTCCGCGGCATGTGGGATCTTCCCAGACCAGGGCTCGAACCCGAGTCCCCTGCATTGGCAAGCTGACGCTCAACCACTGCGCCACCAGGGAAGCCCTTTACTGTTATTCTTGAATTTAATTACCTGACATGTATTTTCCAAGCATCAAATCAACCTCCATTTCCTGCATCTTTTTAATCTACCGCATTTCTGGTCTTAGTCCACTACGGGCTAAGTTCCAGTTCCCAGCGCAGCATTTAATAGCACACACCTTAGATTAATGCAAGTTTAATTCCATTTCTACCACTTATTGGTGTGAATTCAGGCATGATAACTTCTCTAAACCTCAGTTTCTAAATATTTAAAATTTGGCTAATGATATCTACCATCTGTTCACTGAAAATTAAATAAATTAACATACATGTATGTGTGCGTGCCTGTGCGTGTTCGACATATAAAAGTAGAGTATTTTAAATCTAAAGCATCTTATTGTTTACAGGTACATAAAATATATAGTACAAGATACTAAAAAAAAGTCACTAAAGTTAGCTAACGACTCACTATTAATATACTAATTATAAATGTGCTTTAATTGTTTTTTTCAGTAACCCCAAATCACAGCTCAGCAAGGGGTTATGCTACATGAAATAAGAACATGTGTCCTTCCATCCCTCAAAACATTTCTAAGCCATATTCTTTCCCTCCCATAAAGAAGTTCACCATATGCACATTCATGTCTGGAAGATTAGCAAAGGAAAAGCTGTCTATGCTTTCAAAGCCATCCAATTCCCCAGCCTGATCCAGAAACGTAAGTGAAAGGACAGTGACAAATCTTTGAGATAATAGCAGCAGGCAGGATCATGGAGGTGAAGGATCTGTTATCTGATGTAAGCTGCTCATCCATGTGAGGTGAATGAACTCTTTAAGGGGTGCCATTTAGTTCATGGGCAAAGATAATTTACTGAACACTACCCCGTGCCCAAGGCTGCAGAATTTGTTCCATTCTGCTTAGCAGACTGCTCTGAAGTACTTGTTTATTCTTCCCTGTTCATCCAAGGCAGGATCTAGCTCATTAATAAGAAATGACAAATGATTCATTCACACTACATATTGTACAACTCTAATAACGACCACTCCGTATTTCTAGTGCGCAAGTTTTTGTTTTTTGGCTGTGTTTTCAGATGGGACCAGCGTCCTGCTGGCAGTGCGGGAAGGTCAACCTTTGGAACTCCTCAGACTCAGATTTGTTCCTGGCTTAGCCACTCTTTCTCAGTGTGACCTCAAGATGTCTTCACGACCTCAGGAAATGGAAGACACGTTACATGACGTGACACACAACATGTGCTGTCAGCACGGAGTCAAATAAACAAAATAAGGTACACTACAGGGTTAGAGTGTTGAGACTGGATGAGACCCCGTGAGGGGCTTACAGTGGGTCCCAGTGAGAACTCCTAAGGCTTTGGTAATATTATATTTCTAGACTTGAGTGATATTATGTTAGCTCTCAAGCTATAAAAATTTATTAAGCTGTCTTTTACTTTATGTGAACTTTCAAAAATTTGTACTATCTTTAATAAGGAAGAGGTTCAAATTAATTTTAAAGAGCAGTCATTTTCAGAGTGCTAAACATTGCTCATCTCTGTAAGTCTTGAATAAATATTTAAAATGCAAAGAGCACAGGGTAAAGATCAGTGACACTTGGATTGACAAAAGAAATGTTTACCTCCATGAGTTTTGCTATGGTCTGCTTATTGCCCTCTCTATTTATGTATGCATCCATGTCACTCCTTACCTCCAAAGTCAGGAATTAAGAAGTCACTTGCTTGGCATCTCCTGTGTTGGGAATTACCCAATATTCAATTATTAGTGGAAGTGAAGATGAGGCCCTAGAACTTAGAGCAAGGACCTATTCACCACATCCCCCAGTACTGACAACCTCAGTGCATATGTTTTCCTTGAGATCATCAGAACTAAACTCTTTAAGTTCTTGTTGCCTCGTTCCATGAGCCACTAAAATAAATTAAGGAAACCCAGGTCATCTCTCATCTCTCAGTCTAATCTTCATATTTTTGTGAGAGCAGTGAGGCCAACCTTGGCACTCCCTATCTCTCTTCTCTGATTATTTTTCTTTATAGCATATGTCATCATATGATGCAGTATATATTTTACTAATTTGTTTATCTTGTACCACTAGAATGCAAGCTTTGTGAGATCAGGGACTTATTTTTTTTTATTTCTTTGGTATGTACATAGCATATAATAGACACTTAATAAATACGTGTTGAATGAATGAATGAATGAATGAAACACAAACAAATAGAAAGCTGTTGTAGCTATACTGACACCAGGGAAAGTAGAATGCAAGGCAAAAATCATTACTAGATCTCAAGAGGATCAATAAATAATTTAAGAAAAAAACTAATACATGAAACATATAAATGCGTGAATTTGTATGTGTGCGATGATATAATTTCAAATGGTATAAAATGAAACTTGACATAAATACAGGAAGACTCTGACAAGCCCAAAATCACAGGGAAAGTTTTAATGTTCCTCTCTCACTAATAGATCAAGCAGACAAAAATAATAATATGGAAAATGAAAACAACAAAATTAATAGGATTGATCTAAGTAGGGTTGCCAGACTGAGCAAGAGAAGAAAAAATAGAATGCCTCCTTAAATTTGAATTTGGATAAACAACAAATATTTTGGAACATAAAAATATGTGCACCTAAAATTCAAATTTAACGTGGCATCCTGTATTTTATCTGGAAACCCTATATCTAATGATCACATATAAAACATTTAGCAATTGCATAATACACATTCTTTTTAAGCACATAAAGTTTATTAGCAAAAACTGACCACATATTAGCCATTTAGGTAGTCTCAAAAATGTGAAATAATTGGTAACTTACAGAATACATTTTCTGAGCATATGTAATTTTGGTAAAAATCCATAACACACGAAATAAGCTTAAAAGTACATGCGTGAATAACCTAGTCATCAAAGAATCAATTATGAAATAAAATGAAAAATACTGAGAATCCAACTATAACATATCACATCAAAAAACTTCTGAGTTGGAGCTAAAGCAGTATTTTTAAGAAAATATACAGTTTAGTATTTATATTAGAGAAGGTAGTTTTAAATTAATGATCTATGCACCTGGTCTAAGGAATTTATGTAAAGAACAGTAGAACAAATGCAACACAGCTAGGTAGAATGAAATAATGAAGGTAAAAACCAAAATTAATAAAATATAAATCAAACAAAAAAACTGAGAGAATGTACTAATTCAAAAGTTGTTTCTTTTAAAAGATAAAATGAACAATGCATATTAGAATTTTAAAAGGAGATAGAAGTGCTGATACTACCAACATGATGTATTTAATAAGAGGATGTTACAAAAATTATGCCAAAATTTGGAAAACTTACATGAAATTGACAACTATTTAGAGCATATCTCAATAAAACTGATTCAAGAAGAAAAATGACATGTGAATAGTCTCATAATATTAAAAATATAGACCACTTTCAGAGACCTGACCTGAGGGAGGCTTTGCTGTCTTTGCTCCAAGTATGCCGTGGTTATTTGCATCCCCACCAACTAGGGATGAGAAAGATGATGGAGGAGAGATCAAGGAGGATTTATAAGGCCAGGCCTGAGAGCGATATGGGTCATTCCTTCTTACATTCTGTTAGCTAAAACCGAAGCACCCGGCCATATGTAACTGAAAGGGAGGGGGGCAGAGTGGAGTTTAGCCGTGTGTCCAGGATGAAGTTTGTATTTTCATTTACAGACAGAAGTTTCTCCAATTCACATACTAACAGAAAAAAAGCATGTGATTAACTCAATAGATACAGTAAAAGCTGTATAATCTGATAAAATTCAACAAGCACTGATTGAAAACAAAACAAACAAAAATAAGGCAAAATAAAATTCTGGCTATTTTAGGAATAGAATGCAATTTCATTAATCTGATAAAAAATATCTATAAAAATAAATATAAACATTATATTTAATGATAAAGTATTGAACACATTCCCTATAAGATTAGAAAATAGGCATGGATGTACATCATACCCACATGTGTTTATTACTGCATTGGATATCACATCAATTTTTATACAGAAATAAAAGCAAATACAATGAATATGAAATAAAAAGAGAAACAAATCTCTTGTTCCTAAATAATGGTATGATTTCTTAAAACAATATAATCCACAGATATATATAACGAGAATCAATACAGAGATTGTCTACTTACTGGATAAAAATAGTAATATACAAAAAATTAATCACGCCTTCTCACTAGCAAAAATATTTTAATATTTAATTTTAAATGGTACCTTTTATATAACATTAAAATATACAGAATTGTGGAATAAATGTAACCAAAAGTTTGCATAGTTATCAAGAAAATTATTTAAAAAAATATTAAGTAAAAGGAAATAATGTTGGGCTTCCCTGGTGGTGCAGTGGTTGAGAGTCTGCCTGCCAATGCGGGCGACACGGGTTCGAGCCCTGGTCTGGGAGGATCCCACATACCGCGGAGCAACCAGGCCTGTGAGCCACGGCTGCTGAGCCTGCGCGTCTGGAGCCTGTGCTCCGCAACAAGAGAGGCCGTGACAGTGAGAGGCCCGCGCACCGCGATGAAGAGTGGCCCCCGCTCGCCGCAACTGGAGAAAGCCCTCGCGCAGAAACGGAGACCCAACACGGCCAAACATAAATAAATAAATTAAAAAAAAAAGTTTATTAAAAAAAAATAAAAAGATATGATAAACACAAATCTCAGGACAGTGGTTAGTTCTGAGGAAGAAAAGATGACTGAATTTTAGAGAGGCTAAAACAGAACCCTAAAGTTGACGGTTACATTGTTTTTAAACTGAATGGCTTGTTTTATAATAATTTTCCAAATCTTAGATGCATTTTGCACATTTCCTTTTTATCTCTCTGGTAATTAATAAAAATATAATTAACAGCAAAAGTAGTAGGAAAAATAACAGAATTTGCACTCATGCTTATTTGTTTTTGTCCTGTTTGTTTTCTTTGACCTACTATGGATCTGACTTCATTTATTTATATAAACCCTTCTTTAACTTATTTTTAAGACTTTATACCACTGCAATGTATTACTTTTTCTTTTTGATTTTAGGGTTTATGGAATATTTTAAGTAGACCAGTCTTTGGTTACAAAATGTGATCCAGGGGATGAACTTGACAATTAACATGCTTGTTGAGGCCACACAGTGTTTAAAACTGAATGGGGGTGCCATCAGGATGGACATCCACCCTAGCTGGCCAGGTGCCCACACATACCCTATTGTCTCGCTCCAGTTGGCATCCCTCAACTACTCTACTCTATTGGCTGTTACAGACTTGTGTGGTTGTGACTCTAAACAAACATGAGGGTTGGGAGGCAGTAGCTCAGTGCTGTAAAAAGATAAGACCCCTTGCTTCGAAGTAAAATGAGGGGCTTCAACTTAGTGTGCCCCACACCTGCATGACTCGGGGCACATACTGTGCCCAGTTTTTAATGTCCTTACCTACTTCTCATCTACACCTTCTGAAAGCATGATTCTAAGAGCTAAGTATGCTTTATACTTCCTCTTGAGGTCAGTGACATCTGGCATGGGAGTTTGAAGGCAAGAGGTGTACCACGCAAGCTGAGGCAGCAGGAATGGGGGCAGAGATTCAAGACTCAGAGAATATGAGTAAGGCTGTCTCTCTGGAATTGGCAATGAGGCATGAGTTTATGTGGTTTAGGTGTGCGCATCTTTCAGGGTCGGCAGAGCCACCTGCAAACACATTATAGAATTCATAATGGAAACTGAGGTAAGGTTTGCTAGGGAGCAGTTTGTTGCATATTAGTCACATCTGGACAATATCCTCTGAGGAAATCACATATTGGCCTAATACTCGTCACTGAAGAGGGGAACTGACAGCTACTTCTAACTCCTCATTACCATGGCTCAAATGGTTCCATTAAAGAGGAGGGAGAAAACACAGTATCGTTATTCAGTGCATGCTAGGCAGCCACGACCTGGGAACCTGCCACCTATCAGCTGCACTAGGGCTCTATCAGGAATGAACAAGATTCAGCTCCTGCCCTCAGAGAGCCCACGATGAAATGAAATGGGCACGTGCTTACTCAAAACCGTACTTATGTGAGGGAAGTACTAATAGAGATTGGTAAAATATTGCATCATGATCACAGAGAACTCAATCATTTTGGTCTGGAAGCTGATTCAAATTCTTCATGGAACCTGTCAGTGGAGAGAAGAGAGGACAGAGGCCTTTCGAAGGCTATGTAAGAGCAAACAGTTGAAGGACACGTTGAGATTGACAGAGTAGAGAAGGAGGGAGACTCTAAAGAAATAGGAGGAGCAGATATGGAAGAAGGAATGTAGATGGTAAGTTTGGGAACCAGAAGGATTTAAGCAAAAATTAGAGTGTGGATGGGTGATGTAAGAGGAAGGAAGGGGATATTCCATTTGAAAAATGCATGGAGGAAAACACACTGGGACATTTTAACGTGATATATGTTGGTTTTCCTATGTCTTTTTGTGAAAGGTTAAAATTCATTTACCACCTTTAAATATTGTATTTAGTAAGAGCTAAATTTGACTGAGAATGTCAAGCCTTTTTTTTAGCTTTAACTTAAAAATTAACACTTTGAGTATGCCAAAGCACAATGCCTACATGTTTAAAACATTTCAACTTTGAAACCGTTGTGATCAGATCCTAAGGCATGGATTGTAGCACCATGACTGTTGGTAAACTAAATAAACTACAGACAAAGGCCAGTTTTATAAAGGACCAGCAAAATAGTTTAAAAGATGTCATTTATCCATCTTGTACTTTGCAAGCATCTATAAGGACCCATCAATGAGTTTCCTTTTTGCTGGTGATAGATATGCAACACTGAGTTCAAATTACTACATATATTTTAATATTCTTATTCTTTCCTATTCTCTGACTCACTCATGTCTTCCTTTTACCCCACATTGGGCAAACAACCAGATGTCAGAGCTGAATTTAAATTCTGGATCCCCTGCATAGTAGCTGTGTAGCTAGGAGAGATCACCTAATTTCATTGAGACTCAGTGTTCACGTCTATAACATGGTAATGGTACCTGACCCATATGGTTTTCAAGGCTGTATAAGAGATCAAGATGTAGCAAACATCAGAGGACAGTGTCTTTTACTGTTATAAAAATAAATAGGAGAGTAGGTTACAGATCATTATCAGTGTCATACTCAGACCCTTTCCCTCTTACTTGGCTTTTGTTTCTCACACCCTAATAAATAAATCTCACTACAGAGTTAACAGTTATTCGTGCCTAGTGGAATACCTTTCCTTCATGTGTGCATTTTAGCAGCTGTATCCTGAGTCCCCTCATAGCCACCCTGAGACACAAATGGACTTGGTATTGTAATGAATAATTTTAAGGGAGAGGCAATGTCATATTTTGGTTCAGAACAAGTATTATGGAATCTGGCATCTTGGGTTCCAATCCCAGCTTTTTCACTATTAACTGCATAACCTTGGAAAAGATCTTTAACATCTCCTTGCATCAGACACCTCACTAGTAAAATGAAGTTAATATTATTACTTATTTCATGGAGATTCTATGGATTTTAAAATAATTAATACATGTAAAGTGATTAGAACAGTGCCCGACAATTAACACACACTTAGTAAATATTAGCTATTCATTTTCTCTAATGATCAAGCCATTATTTTGTCAAGGCCACTGCTGAGAAATTCAGATTCAGTAATTCTGGGTGAGATTCAGTAATCTGCATTACAAACAAATTCTTTTTTTCTGGTGATTCTGTTGCAGGTGCCACTTAGCTTGCATTTGGACAAGTAAGTGTTAGTCATCATCAGTTAGCAGAGCCTAATGGAGGGACTCTGTTCACTTCTTGCATTTACTGCATGCCAACTATATGCCAGATACCATGTCAGGCTCCGGGGTAAGTGTGTTCTTGAATTTGTCTTTGTGTGCATGTGTACTTCTTCTCAGATGCAACTCAGTAGCTTGTCCCGAGGTTTCTGGGGCTGAAGTTGTTGCTTCTTTGCCTCGGAATCCTTACTCTCAGCGTTAACTGAAGATCTTGTACAAAGAACATCTTTTATTGATTTCTGTTGATGTTTTGCTTTCCTCCAATTTGTTCTGCAAAGTGCTGGCCACCTGCTTTCAAGTTCAGAAACACTTCCGACTGACTCTACGCATCTCTCTCTAATCTGAGCTTCTGCTCCACCCTGTCCTTACTCTCTTGAATCACTGGATTATTTTCGAGATGACACTCTGCACATCATGGCAATATGAGAGGTAGTTTAAAATTCTCTTGATCAGAAAAGGAATTTCCTGCTTGGAGTACAAACTCAGGTTCCCCGATGTGTGGCATCATGACACCTTCCTGCTGAACTCCATTAGAAAGATCCTGGAAAGTCAGGTCAGTGTAATTGATATTTATCATTCCATGATGACGGCTTTGTGGGCTAAAAATAATAAGCTGTCTTAGGGAGGGTTCTTCCAGAAGCAGGTCCTCAAAAAAGGATTTCAGTGGAAGTGGTTATTAGGTGGAAGGACTTAGAACGTTCTGGTAGGGAAGTGGGGAGTGAGATAGAGAAGAGATGTAAGTTAATACAGAATGTATTAGTGAGCAGGCTACTGCTTTGGAAAACAGGAGCTCAATCCCTCTGCCAACCTCTGGGAGACAGCATGGAATGTTCTTTAGCACTTTTCCCACTAAAGGGAAAGGAGGCTGGAGTATTTACACAGCAACTCCCCATTCATGACAACTTAGAGCTACTCCTGCAGGGGTCACCTTTAAAATCATGGTGACTTTAAACACTGTCTAAGCATGAAAGATGTCTGGCAGAGAGTTGCGGGTACTTGCAGTACGAAGCCACAGCTGTGCACGGGAACACTGGACATTGAGATACGACTGGAAACAGTGTCTGTTACACGAGCACATAGAATTGGGTTGTGTGCTTCTCAAGGTACCTTATTTAAATATATTTATTGAGTAATCGTATTTATAAATTCATATGTATATTCATATGTATACTGATTCCAGCCCCATTCTTTGCCAGGTACTCAGATCCATACAGAGGATACAAAAGTGAATGAGATGTGGTGTTGCCAAAAAGGACATTAGAGCTTGATGGGGTTCAGAACACACCTCAAAATACGGCACCTTGGCATACCGAATATTTTAGGCTGAAGTAGTCTGAGAAAACAGCAGAAGCATTCTGCCTTTCACTCTGACCTTCCCCCCTCCCTACTCCCCTGAAGCAGGTCATAAACCCCTCCTTTGAGAGGTGTCCTCCCTATAGCTGGAGAAAATGAGCATCCTTATCTCCAAAGACAAAGGGACACTGAGAAGAATCCAAACAAACAGGACTCGCTAAGTTTCTCTTGGTTTAATACCCTTGACTCAAATTCTTTGACTTGTCATATTTCTCCACCACTGTCTAGTTTTCATCAAACATAGCATAAAAATATTCAAGTTTAACTATTTTTTGGGGGGGGGACTTCATTTCCTTATGAAGGCTCCTGTATCAGGTAAAATTTGTATTAAATAAATTTGTGTGCTTTTTGTCCTGTTCATCTGTCTTTGTCAGTTTTTCAACTGAGCCAGGGACCCTAAGAGGATCAAGGCAAACTTTCTCCTCCTCTACAAACTGAACAGGGAGGATCGTGATGCAAAACTATAAGAATCCACAGAATTTAAATACTGGGACACACATACACACACACACACCAGCAACCTAGTCTTCTGGTCTAATGAGATGATCAATGAATAAATGGTATTAAGTCTAAACAGTGATTTGCCAGACAAAGGAGCAGAAAGGTGGAAAAGAACATGGCAGGCTGAGGAAATGATGGTCACAAAACTACAGAGGGGTGAAATGTTCTGCTGAGTGTCTGGACAAGAAGGAAAAGTTTAATGTGATAGGAATCTACGAAGCAGTGTTTGTAGCAAGTAATAACACCAGCTTAAGTGGAGTTGGGGAGCATGGGGGAAGGAATGTCAACTGATGTGGACAGAAATTTGTGTTAAGGCCACTTTTGTTAGGGTGGCTCTGTCCCAACCAAAAGTGTTTGCCACCTACTGGCTCTGTACAGAGGTTAAGAATTGATTGCGGTGATGATAAACAGGACTGTAGGCATATGTCCAAGCTCACCAAATTGTATACATTAATTATGTGCAGTTTTTCGTATACCAATTACACCTCAATAAAGCTGGGGGAAAAAGACACTGGGTGAGTAATTGAGGACACTTGAACATGGAATGGGTACTAACTAATATGGAATTATTGTTCATTTTCTTAGGTGTGATAACAGTATTATGGGTATATAGGAAAATGTCCTTATTCCTAGGAGATATATGTTGAGTTATTTAGGAGTGAAATGCCATGGTGTCTGCAGTGTACTTTCAGAATAGTTCAGCAAAATAAATTTTATTTTAAAAAATTGTTGAGGGCTTCCCTGGTGGCGCAGTGGTTGAGAGTCGGCCTGCCAATGCAGGGGACACGGGTTCGAGCCCTGGTCTGGGAGGATCCCACATGCCGCGGAGCGACTGGGCCCGTGTGCCACAACTACTGAGCCTGTGCGTCTGGAACCTGTGCTCCACAACAAGAGAGGCCGCGATAGTGAGAGGCCTGCGCACCGCGATGAGGAGTGGCCCCCGCTTGCCACAACTGGAGAAAGCCCTCGCACAGAAACGAAGACCCAACACAGCCATAAATTAAATAAAAATAAAATAAAAAATTGATGATTTTAAGTAAAAAGACATTTAAAAAAATCTCTTTGGCTGTAGGTGAAAATTCAATTGGAAAGGAGAGAGACTGAAGCAGGGTAGTTAGATAGGAAGCTGCTGAAACAGCCCAGGGGAAAGGCCCAACTAGTTCATTGATAACAGGGAGGAACGAAAGGGTTCCCAAGATAGAGCTTAAGTAGAATCAACAGATTTCACTTGAATATTGCATATGAGGGGTTGGGTCCACTGACCGTGTTTTCAGTTTTCTGATCAACCATTGTGTTATTTCTCTACAAAGTCTGGCTTTTTTCTCCCACCCTCTCTCCTCATATTCCTTCTAGCATAACTTCATAACAGGGTTTGGCATGTGCAGAAACTGAGCCTTTAAATATGAGCTCCTGGAGAAATAACACCTTCTCACTCTAGGCAGAGTGAGTTCCAACTGCAGAAGAACAGAATGGGAAGTTGGGGTAGCCGGTGGGATTGTGTCTCTGCTTTTAAAAATAAATCTTCAGTCTTTCTCTTTCCCCATTTATGTCTCTCCTTCTCCATCTCTAAGTAGGTTCTAGCAGCCTCAAAGGGGTGTTGGAATAATGAATGTATTTTCTTGAGGATGGCTTTGAATTCTCAGATGAAAGGTGCTGCGTCACCAAAAATTATAATTCAAACCAAAGCACTCAACCTTTCATCCTTACATGCCTTTGAGGTTTAGAGCCCTTGTGTGGATTCTAAATAAAGTTAGAAAATGCATCTAGAATGCCAAAAAGTTTCTAAAAGCAAAACATGGAGGAAAGATTTTCAGCCTTGCTTAAAAACAAGGTTTAAAAAAAGAATATTTCCTAAAATCCCCATATACTTAACTCTTAGATCTTTAGTTTCCTAACAGAGGAAAAACATGAGGATAGAAATGCCTACTTTTTAAAAAACCGTATTTCGGTTTACAGAACGGATTTGTTTAAATTATATATTTCTATACAAAAAATAAGGTATGATAACTATGACTAGATTAAAATCTATAATTATATTAAGATCTCCACTCTGTGAATAAGAGTATCCTTATACAACTCCATTCTGGATAGAGAAATTAGAGGTTCCTGAGACATCAATTAAACTACAGAAGGCATTATTAAAAATTTAAAAGCTCATAGTTACTACAGAATGAGAGACCTGCATTGGAATCCTAGTTTAACCACTTCATAGCTGTGGGAAAAGAGAGAATTGATTTTCTCTTGCAGATTCAGGTTTCTAATTTCTAAAGTGGGAAAAATTTCTGCTAATAGCTGTGAGGAAATGGCTAGATTCTGAACCTGATGTACTACTTCTGAAAGTTCTTTAGAGAGTTTATGCAGAGAAACAAAACTTCGGGAAAAAATCATACTTTTCACCACTATAAAATTTGGCCTCATGTGGGACCCTAAAATAACTACTGATGAACATTTTTGTTAAAGGACCACAAAATATCAGAATTCTATCCAAAGCAATCTCATGAAAAAAAGACGTAGATAATCAAAAAAGACACACCGTATTAATAGTTATTATTTGTAAGTCTGAGACCCTCAACTCCCTTGAGAGCTCTAATAATGGGAACTCACTCTGTCATCCTAAGCTTGATGAGCATGACTGGCCTGGAACAAAAACAGTTGCAGTCTTCCTCTGCAGGTTTCTTACAACCTGGTTCAGACAGTGTGAATTTTTCACTCCAATGAAAGGAAGTACATACACACATGCATCAGAAAACAGAAGTTCAGGAAAGACAGAAAGTTGCTTGCCTTCTGAGATCTTATCAGGGCAGGACAGCTGCCCTGTGGCCTGGAGGGGGCGTGGGCAGTCATCTGTATGGGAGTTCAAAGCAAAAACGTCTGGCCTCTTCTGTGATGGACTCATTCTCTGACCCTTATCACTATGACTGCTACAAAAAAAAAGAGAGGGGGAAGACCTTTCTACTGTGTGCTATGACATGTATTCCTTTTAAACATTCCACCTCTACAAAAAGTGGCCCGATATGTCTTTTTGAACTTGAGATGGAGGTTTGATATTCTGGTCACCTCTTGTGCAATGTTAAAGAAGTGGTAAAATTTGGGCACTTCTCATCCACTCTATCTCCTCTGCCAAGTGGCCAAAGGCCTTGAGCACACTAAACAGAAATAAGTTAGTACAAATGTTGGAATTCTCCCAAGTTCAAAACCTCATTTGTCCTAGAGGTCTTGTCATTCATATGATTAAAGAAAAAAAAAAGGAGGCAGATCAAATCTTAGAAGTGCACCAAGGTAAAGAAAAAACCTATTTCCTCTTAAATCTTAGAGAGAGACTCCTTAAGGTAGACACTTGATGTGACTAAATGTTTTATTGAAAAATTTTCCTTTTTTTACCATCCTCTGCCCTGCATGCTCATAGGCCAATCTTATGACACTAGATACATGAATGGACATTAAGTGTTACAAACAAATATGACAGGGTGACACAAGAGAAGAAAATTAAATATGATATTCATCTAAAGTGACATTTATACCCCCTAATAAGTAGACAAATATTGTACTGATCTTAACCTTGATCTGTAACAGTAGTCCTCCTCCTTCTCTGAGTGAGTGGATGGTAGGATCATAAACATAGAGGGAAAATCTTGTCATTCAGGCTAAACTAAGAGAAATGTGGGATATTAAATAAGGAAACTTAGGCAAGTTGTTTCACGTCATGGGATGGATTATGTGAGGCCAACTTGTCTAAGACTGGGAACTGTATTTCCCTGATTCTCCTTCTGTGTAGGTGTAATAGAAGTCTAGTTAAGAATCAGCCAAAAGAGGAATGTACTCATGTTTTAGAAGAAAGAAATGAAGCAGACAGCATTAGTCTCCAAGGTTGGAAAGATCAGACACAGGGACTGAAAAGCACAGATGTGCCCGATGGCTCCCAGTTGACTGTTGCTTTCATCTACTCCATGTCCAGCTTATCTTCCCAAAAGCTGCACCTGCTGAAACTAACAGTCCCAGGGCAGCCACTGGGCACTTAGCTTCAGGCTCACAGAGGCAGTGAGTCTTCTTCTTGTATCACCAATGATAATTTCACTATGCACTTTTGGAAATTTCATTCTGGGAAGAAGTTCATAAGATTGTTTAAAATGTAGATGACTCTAAAAAGGTTAAGGACAAAAATGATTCCAATTCTCCATGATCTCTTCCAGAAAACAGAAGCAGTAGGAATACTTCCTAGCTTATTCCATGAAGCCAGGATTACTCTAATATTAGAACTAGATAAAGAAAATACAAGAAATACAAGAAATGAAAATTATAGACCAATGTCACTCATGAACATAGATTAAAAATCCTCAACAAATAATAGCAAATTGAATTCAACAATGTATGAAAATAATTATGTACTATGACTACCGGGGATTTGTTCTAGGTATACAAGAATATTTCAATATTTAGAAGCCAATTAATGTAACCCATCATATCAACAAGAAAAATCATATGATGATACCAATAAATTCAGAAAGAGCATTTGACATAATCTAACCCCTAGTCATGATAAAAACTCTCAGCAAGCTAGAAATAGATGTTTCCACAATTTGATAAGAAACATATACAAAAAACCCAATAGCTAACTATTGGAAGAGGTCATTGAGAGGATGTGACCACTGATTGATCTGAGAGCTGGAGCCCAGCAATTGGAGGCTCCTCACTCTTTCCCCTGTCCTCAGAACATACACTCTGCCCACCGTAGGAGCCGTTTTTAAGGACACAGTCTTGAAAGAGCAATGTGTTTTTGAGATAATCTGGATGGCATATGAGGCTGAACCCCATTAAGGCCTCTATATAAACTTTTAAGATTCTGGTGGGTGGGTGCAGAGATCTACTCATCTTATAGTGACCCAATACAAGCCTGGTAAGTAAGTTCCCTTGCTTTTTAAACCTGCCACATACCAATCTGGAGTGGTCTGCCTCTTTCGCTGGTCTCTCCTTGCCCTCCGTGGACAGGGGACAGTTGGATAAACCAATGTAACAGCATTCTCAATGGTGAGAAACTAGATGCTCTTCCCCTAAAACTGGGATCAAGGCCAGGATGTCCCTTCTCACCACTTCTATTTAACATCATTAAGGAAGTCCTGGCTAGTGCAATCAGACTGTAGAAGGAAACAAAAGGTATACAAATTGAGAAGGAAGAAATAAAACTGTCTTTTTTCACAGATGATGTGATTGTCTATGTAGAAAATCCCAAAGTCAAGGAGATTGGTTCAAGATGGCGAAGTAGAAGGATGTGCTCTCACTCCCTCTTGCAAAAACACCAGAATCACAACTAACTGCTGAACAATCATCGACAGGAAGACACTGGAACTCACCAAAAAAGATACCCCATATCCAAAGACAAAGGAGAAGCCAAAATGAGATGGTAGGAGGGGCACAATCACAATAAAATTAAATCCCATAACTGCTGGGTGGGTGACTCACAAACTGGAGAACACTTATACAACAGAAGTCCACTCACTGGAGTGAAGGTTCTGAGCCCCACGTTAGGCTTCCCAATCTGGGGGTCCAGCAACAGGAGTAGGAATTCCTAGAGAATCAGACTTTGAAGGCTAGCAGGATTTGATTGCAGGACTTCGACAGGACTGGGGGAAACAGAGACTCCACTCTTGGAGGGCACACACAAAGTAGTGTGCGCATCGGGACACAGGGGAAGGAGCAGTGACCCCATAGGAGACTGAACCAGACCTACCTGCTAGTGTTGGAGGGTCTCCTGCAGAGGCGGGGGGTGGTTGTGTCTCACTGTGAGGACAAGGACAGTGGCAGCAGAAGTTCTGGGAAGTACTCTTTGGCATGAGCCCTCCGAGAGTCCACCATTAGCCTCACCAAAGACCCCGGGTAGGCTCCAGTGTTGGGTCGCCTCAGGCCAAACAACCAACAGGGAGGGAACCCAGCCCCACCCAATCCACCCATCAGCAGACAAGTGGATTAAAGTTTTACTAGGCTCTGCCCACCAAAGCAACAGCCAGCTCTACCCACCATCAGTCCCGGGCATCAGGGAACTTCCACAAGCCTCTTAGATAGCCTCATCCACCATAGGGCAGACAGCAGAAGCAAGAAGGACTACAATCCTGCAGCCTGTGGAACAAAAACCACATTCACAGAAAGACAGACAAGATGAAAAGGCAGAGGGCTATGTACCAGATGAAGGAACAAGATAAAACCACAGAAAAACAACTAAATGAAGTGGAGATAGGAAACCTTCCAGAAAAAGAATTCAGAATAATGACAGTGAAGACGATCCAGGACCTCGGAAAAAGAATGGAGGCAAAGATCGAGAAGATGCAAGAAATGTCTAAAAAAATCTAGAAGAATTAAAGAACAAATAAACAGAGATGAACAACACAATAACTGAAATGAAAAATACACTAGAAGGAATCAATAGCAGAATAACTGAGGCAGAAGAACGGATAAGTGACCTGGAAGACAGAATGGTGGAATTCACTGCTGCAGAACAGAATAAAGATAAAAGAATGAAAAGAAATGAAGACAGCATAAGAGACCTCTGGGACAACATTAAACGCAACAACATTCACATTATAGGGGTCCCAGAAGGAGAAGAGAGAGAGAAAGGACCTGAGAAAATATTTGAAGAGATTATAGTTGAAAACTTCCCTAACATGGGAAAGGAAATAGCCACGCAAGTCCAGGAAGTGCAGAGAGTCCCATAGAGGATAAACCCAAGGAGAAACATGCCGAGACACAGAGTAATCAAATTGGCAAAAATTAAAAACAAAGAAAAATTACTGAAAGCAGCAAGAGAAAAACAACAAGTAACATACAAGGGAACTCCCATTAGGTTAACAGCTGATTTCCCAGCAGAAACTCTACAAGCCAGAAGGGAGTGGCACGATATACTTAAAGTGATGAAAGGGAAGACCCTACAAGATTACTGTACCCGGCAAGGATCACATTCAGATTCGATGGAGAAATCAAAAGCTTTACAGACAAGCAAAAGCTAAGAGAATTCAGCACCACCAAACTAGCTCTACAACAAACGTTAAAGGAACTTCTCTTAGTGGGCAACACAAGAGAAGAAAAGGACCTACAAAAAAAAACCCAAAACAATTAAGAAAATGGGGGCTTCCCTGGTGGCACAGTGGTTGAGAGTCCGCCTGCCAATGCAGGGGACACGGGTTCGAGCCCTGGTCCGGGAAGATCCCACGTGCCACGGAGCAACTAAGCCCGTGTGCTACAACTGCTGAGCCTGCACGTCTGGAGCCTGTGCTCCGCAACAAGAGAGGCCGCGACAGTGAGAGGCCCGCACACCGCGATGAAGAGTGGCCCCCGCTTGGCACAACTGGAGAAAGCCCTCGTGCAGAAACGAAGACCCAACACAGCCATAAATAAATAAATAAATACTTTAAAAAAAAAAAAAGAAAAAAAAACAATGAAGAAAATGGTCATAGGAACATACATATCGATAATTACCTTAAACGTGAATGGATTAAATGTTCCAACCAAAAGACACAGGCTTGCTGAATGGATACGAAAACAAGACCCATATATATGCTGTCTACAAGAGACACACTTCAGACCTAGGGACACATTCAGACTGAAAGTGAGGGGATGGAAAAAGATATTCCATGCCAATGGAAAACAAAAGAAAGCTAGATAGCAATACTCATATCAGATAAAATAGACTTCAAAATAAAGACTGTTACAAGAGACAAGGAAGGACACTACATAATGATCAAGGGATCAATCCAAGAAGAAGACATAACAATTATAAATATATATGCACCCAACATAGGAGCACTTCAATACATAAGGAAACTGCTAACAGCTATAAAAGAGGAAATCGACAGTAACACAGTAAGAGTGGGGGGCCTTAACACCTCAGTTACACCAATGGACAGATCATCCAAACAGAAAATTAATAAGGAAACACAAGCTTTAAATGACACAATAGACCAGATAGATTTAATTGGTATTTATAAGACATTCCATCCAAAAACAGCAGATTACACTTTCTTCTCAAGTGCACACGGAACATTCTCCAGGATAGAGCACATCTTGGGTCACAAATCAACCCTCAGTAAATTTAAGAAAATTGAAATCATATCAAGCATCTTTTCTGACCACAACTCTATGAGATTAGAAATGAATTACAGGGAAAAAAACGTAAAAAACACAAACACATGTAGGCTAAACAATACATTACTAAAAAACTGAGAGATCACTGAAGAAATCAAAGAGGAAATCAAAAAATACCTAGAGACAAATGATAATGAAAACATGACAATCCAAAACCTATGGGACGCAGCAAAAGCAATTCTAAGACGGAAGTTTATAGCTATACAAGCCTACCTCAAGAAACAAGAAAAATCTCAAATAAACAATCTAAACTTACACCTAAAGGAACTAGAGAAAGAAGGACAAACAAAACCCAAAGTTAGCAGAAGGAAAGAAATCATAAAGATCAGAGCAGAAATAAATGAAATAGAAACAAAGAAAACAATAGCAAAGACCAATAAAACTAAAAGCTGGTTCTTTGAGAAGATAAACAAAATTGATAAGCCATTATCCAGACTCATCAAGAAAAAGAGGGAGAGGACGCAAATCAATAAAATTAGAAATGAAAAAGGAGAAGTTACAACAGACACCGCAGAAATACAAAGCATCCTAAGAGACTACTGAAAGCAACTCTATGCCAATAAAATGGACAACCTGGAAGAAATGGACAAATTCTTAGAAAGGTATAACCTTACAAGACTGAACCAGGAAGAAATAGAAAATATGAACAGACCAATCACAAGTAATGAATTTGAAACTGTGACTAAAAATCTTCCAACAACAAAAGTCCAGGACCAGATGGCTTCACAGGTGAATTCTATCAAACATTTAGAGAAGAGCTAACATCGATCCTTCTCAAACTCTTCCAAAAAATTGCAGAGTAAGGAACACTCCCAAACTCATTCTAGGAGGCCACCATCACCCTGATACCAAAACCAGACAAAGACACTACAAGAAAAGAAAAGTACAGACCAATATCACTGATGAATATAGATGCAAAAATCCTCAACAAAATACTAGCAAACAGAATCCAACAACACGTTAAAAGGATCATACACCATGATCAAGTGGGATTTATCCCAGGGATGCAAGGATTCTTCAGTATACGCAAATCAATCAATGTGATACACCATATTAACAAATTGAAGAAGAAAAACCATATGAACATCTCAATAGATGCAGAAAAAGCTTTTGACAAAATTCAACACCCATTTATGATAAAAACTCTCCAGAAAGTGGGCATAGAGGGAACGTACCTCAACATAATAAAGGCCACATATGACAAACCCACAGCAAACATCATTCTCAGTGGTGAAAAACTGAAAGCATTTCCTCTAAGATCAGGAACAAGACAAGGATGTCTACTCTTGCCACTATTATTCAGCATAGTTTTGGAAGTCCTAGCCATGGCAATCAGAGAAGAAAAAGAAATAAAAGGAATATGAATTGGAAAAGAAGAAGTAAAACTGTCACTGTTTGCAGAAGACATGATACTATGCATAGAAAATCCTAAAGATGCCACCAGAAAACTACTAGAGCTAATCAATGAATTTGGTAAAGTTGCAGGATACAAAATTAATGTACAGAAATCTCTTCATTCCTATACACTAATGATGAAAATTCTGAAAGAGAAATTAAGGAAACACTCCCATTTACCACTGCAACAAGGAGAATAAAATATCTAGGAATAAACCTACCTAGGGAGACAAAAGACCTGTATGCAGAAAACTATAAGACACTTTTGAAAGAAATTAAAGATGATACCAACAGATGGAGAGATATACCATGTTCTTGGATTGGAAGAATCAGTATTGTGAAAATGACCATACTACCCAAAGCAAGCTACAGATTCATTGCACTCGCTGTCAAACTACCAATGGCATTTTTCACAGAACTAGAACAAAAAATTTCACAATTTGTATGGAGACACAAAATACCCTGAATAGCCAAAGCAATCTTGAGAAAGAAAAACAGAGCTGGAGGAATCAGGCTCCTGGACTTCAGACTATAGTACAAAGGTACAGTAATCAAGACAATATGGTACTGGCACAAAAACAGACATATAGATCAATGGAACAGGATAGAAAGCCCAGAGATAAACCCACGTACCTATGGTCAACTAATCTATGACAAAGGAGGCAAGGATATACAGTGGAGAAAAGATAGTCTTTTCAATAAGTGGTGCTGGGAAAACTGGACAGCTGCATGTTAAAGAATGAAATTAGAACACTCCCTAACACCATACACAAAAATAAACTCAAAATGGATTAAAGACCTAAATGTAAGACCGGACACTATAAAACTCTTAGAGGAAAACATAGGAAGAACACTCTTTGACATAAATCACAGCAAGATCTTTTTTGATCCACCTCCTAGACTAATGGAAATGAAAACAAAAGTAAACAAATGGGACCTAATGAAACTTCAAAGCTTTTGCAAAGCAACGGAAACTACAAACAAGACAAAAAGACAACCCTCAGAATGGGAAAAAAATATTTGCAAATGAATCAACGGACAAAGTACTAATCTCCAAAATATATAAACAGCTCATGCAGCTCAATATTAAAAAAAAAACAACCCAATCAAAAAATAGGCAGAAGACCTAAATAGACATTTCTCCAAAGAGGACATACAGATGGCCAAGAAGCACATGAAAACCACTCAACGTCACTAATTATTAGAGAAATGCAAATGAAAACTACAATGAGGTATCACCTCACACCAGTTAGAATGGGCATCATAAGAAAATCTACAAACAACAAATGCTGGAGAGGGTGTGGAGAAAAGGGAACCCTCTTGCACTGTTGGTGGGAATGTAAGTTGATACAGCCACTATGGAGACCAGTATGAAGGTTCCTTAAAAAACTAAAAATAGAATTACCATATGACCCAGCAATCTCACTACTGGGCATATACCCAGAGAAAACCATAATTCAGAAAGACACATGCACCCCAATGTTCATGGCAGCTCTATTTACAATAGCCAGGTCATGGAAGCAACCTAAATGCCCATCGACAGACGAATGGATAAAGAAGTTGTGGTACATATATACAATGGAATATTACTCAGCCATAAAAAGGAACGAAATTGGGTCATTTGTAGATAACGTGGATGGATCTAGAGACTGTCATATAGAGTGAAGTAAGTCAGAAAGAGAAAAACAAATATCACATATTAATGCATATATGTGGAACCTAGAATAATGGTACAGATGAACAGGTTTGCAGGGCAGAAATTGAGACATAGATGTAGAGAACAAATGTATGGACACCAAGGGGGGAAAGCAGCAGCGGGGGGGGTGGGGTGGGGTGGGGGGGCATGAATTGGGAGATTGGGATTGACATGTATACACTGATGTGTATTAAATGGATGACTAATAAGAACGTGTTGTATAAAAAAATAAATTAAATAAAATTAAAAAAAAAAAGCCCAAGTATTGCCCAACCGGTTATATTAATTGGTAGTGATAGTACTCCTAATTTGATATCATAGATATCATGTTGTGAAATCATATATTTTTATCAGTTTTAAGGAAAAAAAAAAGAAAATCCCAGAGTCAATAACAACAACAACAACAACAAAAGTCCTGGAACTAATAAGTATATATAGCAAGGTTATAGGATTCAAGGTTACTATAACAAAACTAGATTCCATTCTCACATACTACCAATGAATGATTAGTATGTGAAATTTTTTTTAAGTACCATTTATAATGTACAAGAAAAAAAAAGGAAAAAAAAAAAGGTAGAAGTTCTTAGGTAAAACCAGGGCCCAGGAATATCAGGGCAGCTGAATGCTCAGGTCCTCTCCTGCTGAGAGCAGGGTTGGTTCCACCATCAGTTATGGCAATGGTTAGATCCAAGTTTCATGAGCCAGGTGCAAGGTGGCAGGTTCTTAGAGGCTATAGTGAATAAAACGATGGGGACTTCCCTTTGAGAGAAGGAAGGAAGAGTTTTAAAAGAGAAAGTCTTGGAGCTCTCATGTCTTGGTCATAGGGTTGTCTTTACTGAAAAGTACATACAGATTTAGATGAGATTTGGAAAAATCATCTTGTGGGACTGAGGAGAGATGAGAAGTGGAGTAAATGAACGCACATTTTATCTCTGCTCAGCCAACAAGCGGCTGAGTGACTTTAATAATATTCTAATATACATATTTATCACGGTCAATTGCCATTCTCCTGGTGACAGACATCTGAGTTATTTTGTGTTTGGGCTATTATGAATAAAGCTACTAAAAGCAAAAAAATAAAAATAAAAATAAAATGAATTAAAAAAAAATCAGAGTAGACTATGGATATAATTCTTTTTTCACTCCTATCAGTGGGCTCAAATCCCAGTTATAACTTTACATAATGGTGATTCATAACCAAGTCAGGATCTCATTATATCTTGGAAACCTGATCATTTTCCACTGACTTATCCAGTATATAAAAAAAGAGAATTTCTCCTTTGCATTTTCTTCAACTATTTTTCCAAGAGAAATTGAGTTACCTCATGACAATATACCTAAATATGAGGAAATCTATTTTCCGGTGAAGTGCAATGGCCATAGCAGTAGATCTGATTTCTTAATTCCCAATTTATGCTATTTGATAAGTTCAATACTGTCTGATAAAGTCAACAGACCATCAGTTTGTTCTACTACAGTACATCTCCTTAAGCATTTTTCTTGACTTCTACTTATCCTCTAGAATTATCCCTTCTAAATGCATAGTTGAATCTTTTCTGAGAGTTTTTTTATCTAATGCCATTGTTTTATTTGCATATTTCTGAAAACTCTAATTATACATCATTTTCTTCAAACTGTTCATCTAAAAACTAAAAATTGTAGCCTACTGAAAATTGGATTTAGTGTTTTCATATTGCTTTTCATCTTACGGACATGGCGTTCTTATTAAATGCTATTCCTTATTGTTCCTCATCACAATATCAATCTTATTGTGTTAATTTATTCTTCTCATTTTCCAAAGCACTAAAGAGATACATAAAATTCTGTGGATTTAGGCCACTTGCCTGGACAAATTAGGTTTCTTTATTATAGTACCTCTTGATATAGGCCAATAAGAATGTCCTCTAGATGCCTTCTTGTTTTTATTTGAGTCCACAATATATAAGAGGTTAAAGAAGTTGTGTGGCCTTTATATGACATTTGTAGTCAGTTCAGATAACTGTACAGTCGGATGTTAGAAAATATTTACTCTGAGCCTCAATAACAAAAAATTTGAAAGTTTATTGCAATATCTAAGAAATATTATGAGACTACCTCATGCTTTTTAATGATGCAGATAAAGGATTGGTGAGGCTGAAATAAAGTTATTTTTATAAGCTGTCAGGTTTAGAAGTTAATAAAATGTGTTTTCCAGAGTATGAATTCAATTTGGATTTTAAAATGTATTTTAAATGTATACGTATATCTGTTTCCAAGAAGATTTGTTGTAATTAATACAAAGCCATAAACCTTCAGGGAGATCACATTACCAACTGTAGAAGTCTGGTCAAAGACCTTATCCTTTCTGAGCCTATGACTACTAAATGTAAATTAGCATATGAATTAAAATGAATTGCCTTTTTATGCATCTACAATGTATGTATTTATCTATCTGACCTATCATTTGCATATATATTTATCTAATCATCTTTCAGTTATTTATCTATATAATCTCTATATACATATGTTGTATCTGGGATATAGTTGGGGCTCTCAATAAATGTAGCTATTCTTCATCTAACCTAGGGGTGGTTGATTTGGAGGTAGGGCAGAGTAATAACATAAAAAAAAACAGACTTACAGTCAGGGAAGTCCTGGAGTACCCAAAATATTAGCAAGGAAAACCTTTAAAAGCTACTTCTCTGCTCAGTTACTCCTTCACCCTTATTTCCCCACTTAACTCTGATTTTCTATCACATCTCATGGCTAAAATGACATCCTCTGAGAAGTTTTCTCTTACCAATCCATTTGACTCAAGTGCCCCTTCCATTGTATTATATTGATTTGTTCTTACTTCTTTGTTCTTTCTTATCAGTTTGTGCTCATACCACAGTATGATGAAATCATCTGTTCTCTATGCTAGTACTAAACCACCTAAACAACATCTACCTCTCTTATTCATTTATATGTTCATTTTATATGTAATTCAAGTAATATTTCTTTACCATAACTTGCTTTCAGATAGTTTTCTTAGTGTTCAGAATAGAAAATAAATCAGACAAGGATATTGCCCTTATGTAGTTATAGTACATAAGAAAGATCCAATCACATAATCACATAGTGATGTTTGAGCTGAGTCTTGAAAGACAAGTAGGTGTTTGCTTATCTGAGAGAGAAGATAAATGGTCCTCATAGAAAGAGCAGCAGGAGCAAAAACATCAAGGGATAAAATACCTGGCCACCCTTTTCTGCATCTTTGGAATCATTTACAATGCCTACAGTATTGGTGGTAATCAAATTTTTTAATGAATAAATGAAGGCAAGAATGATTTCTGTAAAAATACTTAGCAGAGTGCCAAGATTTTATAAAACCTCAATAAATTAAATAAATTCCACATACCAATTAGAACTAATTTGAAAGTGAAGAAACATGAGAAATTTTAATTGAGGCATTAAAAATACCAGCTGGTGAGTTTATAGATGATCCTAAACACTGTTGTAAGGATTAGTAACTGCACATTTCATTCATTTCCATCTTTTGAGAGGCATAAACTCTTTTTGCCTTATTGTCTCCCAATAATGGAGTTTCCACTCATGAATTAACAGAACAGGTGAAGAAATGCCAATACAAGGATAAGGGGGATTTTAAATTCTGTGGTCTCCAAGAACTTCTCAGCAGTCGACCTCCATAGACTATCTTCTTATTTTTCTCAAGCCCATGTCTTGCCTTTCAATTATTACTCAGGTTGATGTCTTCTGATCTCATGCTCTATCACACCCCAAACACAACCTCTCCCAAACTCCTCTCATGGCCCTCTTCTTCCACTCTTCGCTCTTTATTTCCTATCCTCCAAATTCACATGTGACTTCTCTACTTACAATATAATTAACTAGAGATGGAGCCTTTGTACACTGGGGTTCCTGGGAGTGGAGCCTTCACAGTCTAGTCCCAGGCAGTCTCGGCCTCACTGGTTTGGGGTCCCAATCTGTCCCTCTCTCACCTCATTCTTGTGGTTGCAATCATTTTTCTTTATCTCATTTGTTTATCTTAAAGCCCTGACCTTGTTACTGGCATAACACATTTAATTTCTACTAATTAATATCCTTGGTAATAGGAGAGATTATTCTTGAAATAGTGCCTAAGAATGTGAGCACTTGTTTTTGAATCCTGCTTACTCCATGTAGTGAGTGAGCACAGGTAAATTTCTTATCTATAGAATGGAGACAGAGTATAATCTACTTTATTGGATAGTTAGGAGGACAAAATGCAATATTACATGTAGAGCTATTCCAGGAGACCCACTTCAAATGCCTCATTATCATCTTAAAGCCTCCCTAACACCAATCATATAGTTAATTACTTTCTTTCCTCTCTTATGGGAAAAAAATAAAGATGAATAAAACCATTTGTGACTTTTAACTATTGTTCTTAAAGTTATAACAAGATCTTTGTATTTTTTTCTCAGAAAGATACCATTTCAAAAATTGTTACTAATAGCCCTGAGAATTGTTTTGGAATTCAGGTTTTTTTTCCAGCTGTGGGAGGGAAAAGGTAGGAGGGTAATATTTAAACTGGGAATGGTTCATATCCTTCACTAATCTTCTTGGGACTGTTATATTTGGGATGCAGTTTGATATGTTGAATTGCCTGCACCTATGATTCTGGCAGGGACTAGGGAAACAAAAATGTGTTCCCAAACCTTTAAACCAGGTTTGTCTTGCTTTCAGTCTTTTATCAAGGCAACTGTCCCCCGCTCCCCGCCCAAACTATTAAATGGTAGTACCTTCTGGTATAAGTAACAGAAATATGTTTTACAATAATGAAAATGATAATGGTGATGATGATGATAAACATTAATATAGAATTTGTTTTCATTTTAACGTATTAGCTTATCCATCTAATATCTTAATAATATGGATATTTTGAAGTATGTATAAAACCCAAATACCTTGACCCACATGAATCATTTCTATACCTAGACCTATTACCCTCTTATTGGTATAGCCTGGTAGAGGTCCCTGAAACTCCATTTGTGGGTTGGGGCACCCAAAGAAGATACCAATTTATAACAAAATTTTATTTCTTTGGCCACTAGACATTCCCCTAATTTAGTTCCAGCCTGAGTGTCTTAACTATAAATCCAGCTGACAGAATGTAATAACCACACAGATTGAATTTATGTTTAAAATATGAGCATATGACTCCTCAAGGACCTGCAGGCAAGTTAAAAAAATATTCCACCTTTTCTCTACTGTTAGCTGCACTACATCCATCTGTATTGGAATATGCTGTAAAATTGAACCCTTCCTCTTTAGCTAAGTGTTCTCTTCTTTCCTCCATCTCTGCTTTTACTTTTTCTTTTAAATTTGGCCCAGAGAAGGTAGGAAGTAGCATTAAAGGTTACTAGTATTTTACCAGTTCATAGAGTCAGGGCTGTGTTCTCCAGGAGCTTTGGGTATGGCTCCTCCATTCCAGGGGATACCATATATATAGACCATGTATGATCTACCATGGACTCATACAAGGTGTGGCTCTGGATTGTTCCTTGGGTCAAGAGTTCCTCTCCCTATTTTAACTTTTTTGTTGTTGTTGCTGAGAGATTCTACTTTGAACTTTACTCCTAGGAACAGAAAGTAAGTTCATAATTAGATTAACCTAACATTTCTATATGAACAAGGATTGGATTGGACCCAACAGATAACCAATAAGAACCAATTATTTATTTATTTAATCATTCACACAATCACCCAAACATTTACTGAGGTTTGCAGTGCTTGATATAGAAACCAGAAAGGGAATAAAATAGACATAAAGTCTGCCTTCACAGAGCCTATAGTTTACTGGTAGAGTCTGATATTAATCAGACATACAAAACTTCGTAATAAAAAAAGTATTATAAATTTTTAAAAAAATCAAAAGTGGACAGTGCATATCAGAAATCAGATCTGGTCTGTAGGCATCATGGAGGGCCTTCCAGAAGAATTCAAGAGTTGAATTGAGATATGAAGATGAGTAGGAGTTGATAAATTCAGAGAGAGAGACAGAGGGAATTGCATGGTCAGCTTGTAAAAACTGAGGAAAGTTGGCCTGACAACACACAGTGAGCAAGGAGGAATGCATATAAACAGATGAGGCTGGAAAAGTCCACATTACTCAAAAGGCCAAACTAAGGATTGTGGCCATTGTGATAAGGAGCAGTGGGGAGCCCTTCAAAGGTTTTAAGGAAATAAATGTCACAACTATGTTTGCATTTTTAAAAAATCACTCTGCCTCTGTTGAGAATGAACTGAGAATTAAGAGTGGATCCTGGGGAAAGTTAGGAAGCTATTGCAGTATTTAACAGAAGAGACGTAGACAGGAAGGTAATGGTCATGATCTAGCATGGATTCTAGATTTCTCTGGGTTTTAAGGAGAAATTCCTGAGATCTCTCCCACCCCCCCAATCTCCATCTCCATATCTTTTCCTTTCTTGCCCAGCACACATCTCTTATAAGCTATCTTCCAAACTCACATTGACTCCCTTTCTTCATAGAATATAATCTCAACACTGCTTATATATTTGGATAACTACTAGCTATACTTGTAATATAATCTTGCTGGTCAGTTACTGGAGGTGGATACCTCTCTCAAGTTGGACCTTAAAGATTATCTTTCTTAAATATTTGGACTTCTGATTCAGAGGCATGAAGTCTTGAAGTTTGCTGAAATTGAAGTTTTGGGACTTTACAGTCAATATCTTTTTTTATGATACTGATTGTTTTCTCAAAAGAAGCTTTACAAAATATATAAAGATAAATGAACTGTATTTTTGAAATATTGAAAATGGGATTTCTTTCTCATGAACACAGTACTTCAGTTGTCACACTAAAGATTTACTGTTATTTCTATTTTGTGAAGAAAATAAAAATTGCTCATGTGGGCATCTGGTTGTTCAAATGTGTTTAATATCATTGTTGGTCACTGAGTTGACCTATCTCTCTATGTTTTGTTGTTTTGTTCCATTTTGGTTGATTTTATTTTGGACTGTGATATTAAAATACTGCATAATATATAAAAGCATCCAGTGACACATAAATTTAAACATTTGAAAGAGTTTTATATTGATAAAGTGGAAATCAATATTACTGAAAATAAAATTTGGAATATTTTGAGTGTCACAATATAATTTTAAGGTATGATTATCATTCTTCATAAAATAATTGATGTCCAGGCATCCTATAAATCTTTTGTGTACATAATTATCTTTGTAACATTGGCCTTAAATGTACCCCCCCAAACTGAAATGATTTCAGACATTTTATATTCCAGTTCAATATTTATATCCTTAAGCCTTTTGAATTTCAAAATTATTTGTTTTCTCACAGTATGTTTATACCCATAAACATTATAGTAAAGTTAGCGATTTTATTGTTATGTACATTGTAATTACCAAGATCATATGGTACAATAATCTTGGTAAAATTAACCATGGTAAAAATAACAATAAAATTAACTAAAGGGCAGATAAAGAAAGGTGTTAGGAAACATCATTTTGTGATCTGAAATTCTAAGTGTCCTAATAGTCACAATGGGGTTGTCTGTGTGTGTTTGTGTGTTTGTGTGTGTGCGTGCAAAATATTCAAGATAATTCATTTTCAATTTTGAAGCTTCTGCTAAGCTCAGTGAATTGTATTTTGTCATAATAGGGCAGTGATTTCCTTTTTTTTGTAGCAGTAGCATCTCTTTTGAACAAAATCTTATTTGAATCAGAGTTAAAATGGATAAAGGTGGCTTTACTTTGGCTTGAGCAGGATGCGTGTCCCTAAGCCTGTTCTCTTGATGCTTATCTCATTGAAACTTTGTGTAACCAGTAGGTTTCTGAAGATCTTTTTGGAAGAAACCATTTTATAGACAACAATATGGCAGGAAAAAGCTTCCACAATGGAAATATGAGACTTAACTGTATAACTTATTAATCAATCATGAACAAGTCATAATCTGAAACAATATTTTCATTTGTAAAATGGAGATGATGATAACTAATTCAATAAAATGAATGTCAGAATGGTGACTGGCAAGCAGTTGGTGCTCAGCAACTCACTTGCCCACAAATTTGTCTCCAGATGCTTGTAATCATACATCACAAACTGGTTTCTGCAGGAAGCACACTCTTAATACGTAGATTAGCATGCAGTGCATCTATGATGGAGTGCAAATGGGATCAATTCCTTCGGAAAGGATAAGAAGGAAGTGGATAGAGCAAAGGGAGAAGTTGAGTTTCTACGAGGTTCCAACAAAGACATTGTCTAACCCTAGGAGGAGCTCGGGAACAAAATGGCTCAGCAAACGTCCCATAACGAGCCAAAAAGGCTGGGCATCTTATACCCATGCCACTCGTCCAACAACACAGGACACTCCAGGTAGGGTGTGACCACCTCCCTGGAACTTTTAAATCCTTCTTCTACTGTCTGCCCTGGCAATTCAGATATTTAGATTTCATGTAACATGAGCCATTGTTTTTCAAGTGCTTCTAGGAACCAGCCTAGTATCAAGTTGGAACCATATCCCAGGGTCTTTGCCAGAGTATTAAAACTTCTATCTTGGAAGAATGCTCCAAAATTAAAAAACAAACGAACAAAAAACTCTCCATTATCCAATACTGCTTCCTAGTCCCCTATAATAACCACCCTCAGAGTCCATATGCCTTCTGTGCGTACACCTTCTAGCTGCTGTCAACTCATGCTGGCTAAGTCTTACAGCTCCTTGGGGATATAGTCCCTTTCTTCTAGTAACAGCCCCAATGTGCTCCTGGCTGGATTATTCAGTGGTTTAAGACTAGGTAGAGACTTAGTATCCTGTAGGAAAAGTGGGGGCAGCTCCTGGATAGAGGGTTGGATTGAAGGACACAAACATCTTAATTATCTTTAAAAAAACAGTAGTGTACTCACTCTCAACAGGACATGGTGGACCACTTCAGACGACTCATACACTTCAGGTGAATCTGGGAATTCAAGATCCTAAGGTCATAGAATCCATATGTCCCCATCTCAAATGTTAAAAGTTTCATTCTTTCTCAATCAGGGTCCTGAGCTTGTGCCTTGGCTGGTAATAAAACATCCTTTGGCACTTGGCTATCTGATAATTAAGTGCCAGTACTTGTCTTCGGCTTTCTCTAAACTTCCAATGCAGAAGAGCTTATTTTCATCGTACAAAGGAGACCCTATGGCCTTCACTCATGGCTTTCAGCCTCTCCCTTGCTGTCTTTTCTGTTTTTTATTTTTTATTTTTCCTCTGGACCATTCATGAAGTCTCCAAACAGCCATCCAGGTCTGCTTTCCTACTATTTCTCCCCAAATTCTCCAATGGCTGAAACAGTGTATCAAAGAGCGTATGTGCTCCCACAGATATAATAATATCCCAATTCATGACCAGTGAGAGTCTGAGCAACTGGACCACCACGGTACCCAGGGACAGAACGTGCTCCCCCTACCACCACTGATGGAGTCCTCAATGCCAGCCAAGCGATGAGGGATGCATCTACAACACCCCATCTTCCTGCCTGCGGTCTAGACTCCTAGCACCGACGTTCCCTGCCTTTATTCTCTGAGGCAGAGTTAATCATGCAGCGCATTTACCAGATGGTGACTTTTCTTTTTTTTTTTTCTTAAAGACAACATTTTTAGTCTTCTTTTCAAGGCAATCGAATTTGAAAACGACTCGAGGCGAAGAGCAGGAAGACCATGAAACCTTCCAGCAGACCGAGCCGGACAGTCAGGAGGGAGACTGAGCAGGTCGGGGACTCCACGTCAGATCTGCTCCATCTTGGAAAGGAGGTCGTCACAGATGCTGGTCAGCTCGTTCCTCGTTTTCTTTCGTCTTTTGTTCAACGTTCTCCTCCGGTGAGTGGATGCCCATCTGCTCTTCCTTGGGCTCACGTGGAAGGTCAAGGCCTTCCGGAGGCCTGGCTCCGGGCCTGGACCACCTGCTCTCGGCCAGTTCGAGTTTCTCTTCTGCGCGGGCCTCTCAACTCAAGCCCCTCACACCGACCCCGACCCGCCTCCAGCAGCGCCTCGGCCGGCTGTTGAGACGCAGCGTCTCATTTTGCATCGCGACCACGTCGTTCGGACCGCCTTGCAGCTCGTCCACGATGGCCCCGGGCCCAGGACACGCGGAGGAAACCCGCCCCGGGGCCTCCCGCCCGCCCGCCGGGAGCTCCCGTGGAACCGGCGCCGCCGCGTCGCCTCGGGCGGCCTCCTGCGGGCTGAGGGGCGCGTTCGCCCGCTCGCCGTCCTGGGAGCGGGTCCAGCCTCCGCTGCAGGGCCGTTTCCAAAACCCGGACGTCCCAGGCCGCCCGCCCCGCCCCCGCGGCCCCACGCCGGAAGTTCCCTCAGCCCCGGAGGCGCCGACCCCGACCGCCCGGGCCGCAGGAGGCGTACCGCCGGGTCCCCGCCCAGAGGGTCTCCGCGGAAGGGGAGGCGCCGCCGCTCCGGGGTGAGTCCCGCGCGGCCCTCCCGCCTCCCCGCCAGCGTCAGCGTTCGGTCATCCGCCTCCTCGGGCCGCTCTCCGCCCAGGTTGGTTCCCTCGGCTGCGCGGCGTCGGGGAAGGGAAACCCTGGTCTTGGGGGGAAGGGGGGGGGCCCATCCCAGCCACGGCTGTGCCTTCGAGGACCTGGGGCCGGGGCCTCAGCCTCCCGAGGGCCGCGCCAGGGGGCGCTGTTGTCGGGACCAGAAGCGTCCTGGGCCGGCCGGGGCGTCCCCGCGGCTCCTCAGAGCGGGAACCAGCCTTGGTTCCCGGGCCGCGCTCCCGGCAGGGTGGGTCTTTTCTAGAAGGAATGAGAATTAACGTTGTCCTCCAAGGCTTGCTCAAGTCGGCCAGACTTTGGCCTGGAGATGCCACTTGGTTTTCAAGTCTTCCAGGGGTCTGGGGAGAGCTTGAACCACCCAGGCCGGTCGGAGGCGGGCCTCATGTCCCCTGGGGGGGAGGGGGGTTGGCATTGGCCAGTGCTCATTTCGAGAGTTCCATTACTCGTTTTGGTGTCCACCTGTAGAAGGAAGGGGAAGGGAGCGGTTTGGGCCGGGCGAGAAGTTGAGCTATGATGTAAGCCTGAGAACAGCTTCAGCCAGCTCCGCGGCAGGGCTGGAGCGAAACTGGCTCAGCACAGTTGTCTAGAATGAGCCTGAAGTGTCCAAGCCTTTAAACCCCATCGCAGTGAGCCATTAGGTGTGCGTTGCCGCGGAGAGGTGAGCATGCCTGTGGTGTTTATCTGCAGCTAAAACAATATCTTCAAGCAGCTGATAGATGCAGCCTGTTGCTGTGACAAGTTCTTCCCTGAAGGGGTACCTGATAGGCACATAACTGCCTGCCGCATCGTGGTTCAGGGATAACTAAACTCGTCCATGGACAGTATACAGACGCAAATTCTGAAATTTCTTATGAGAGTATAACAGGCAAATGAGGTTACACTTGGTAACAACCACTCCCCAAATCAAAACTTTAAAACAGCAAAGTTTTAGTTTTCGCTAATGTAACTTAACGCATCATGGGTCACAGGGGATCTTTACTTAACATATTTACTTAGGATGGTGGCTAACAGAACAACCACCATCTTGAATGTTGTTGACTACCAGAGGGAAAAGAGAGTTCTGGAGGTTCTCAAACCAGAAATCACATACTCTGGCCAGTAATCCTCAAATGTCACTTCTGTTCGCCAGTATTAGTCAGAAAACAATCCCAGTATGTGTTCAGAAGAGAAGAACTAGCCGCCTAATGACTGCCGCAGAAACCTCCCTCATCAGATCTCTAAGTACGCCTCTCACCTCATGACTTCTAGCTTCATTAAAGGCTGCTTCCAAACTCCAGTTATCTTGGTATTTGCTGAATTTTTCATTCTCTCTCATTCCAATATGTATTTGCTTGTGCTCTTCCTCTGCTTTTGCCAAGAAATGGTTTTTGAATCGGTAAAAGAAAAGATTATATTTTCATAAACCAGACTTCTTTCTTTTCATTGGTGCTCTCGTTTTAACTTTGGGATGAGTAATCATGTGTCAAGATATGATCTCAGTCAGAAAAACTGTGTATCTTCTTTCATCCTAAAGCACCATTTTTCCTCTAGAGTATCCACATTTCTTACATTCTATATGGCCTATCTCAGCTTGGGTTTATGGTTTTGTTTTTTTTTTAATCCCTAGAGCACCCTTTAATGATTCCACCTTTTAGCTTGAAGCAGTTATTTTGTATTCATTAATTAGGGAATTATTAAATACTAAGCAAATAGGAGAAGTCTTAGAATGTTTCATGTGTTTTAATTTACTCTTGTTTTATTTGAGGTTTTAAAGATGAGATTTATCTTATAATTACCTTTTCTGCTAATTCAGTGAGAAATAGAGAAGATCATCTGTTGCATAGAGAAAACATTATTAGAAGAAGCCAAGATTTTCTAAGTCCTCCAGGCTTAATTAATCCTGCTTGATAATATCACCTAACTTCAATTTCCTCATCTGTAAAATAAGAAGGTTTCACTAGAAAATCCCTAAGGAATAGCTCACAATTAAAATGAAGTGATTCAGGAACCAATTCTCTGAGGCCAGAAATTCCTATATAGAACAATAATTCACTTTCTACATAATGTCATTGTTGGCTTCCAATCCACTTAAAGACTTAAAGACTTAAAAAAAAAAAATCACTGTTCTGTTCTCTGGTGTGTAAAGTTTGTGGGGATAGGAGACACATGTGATATTTAAGTTACAGGTTACAAAAATAAGCAATATGCTCCAATACTTGGGAATAAATAATCTTTTTTAATTACCATAGGGTAAAGACTTACAAGAATGATCCAGATCCTGACATTAGATACTCTCCTGGGATGAGGGGCATGGGAAACTGAGTCTCAAACAGATACAGCCGCTAGGATAAATTGCAGTGGTTATGGACAACAAGTCCACTCTGACATCTAAAACTGACACCACCACAAATGAACAGTCAGAGTAGCATTTTCAACACCTTGATTATTGTGACTTCTCTACATATAGTTTTAGTAGATAGACTTGTTACTCAAAAAATGTCTGTTATTCACTGAAGAAATAATAGGGATATCTGATCAGATAGCACTGCTAAGAATGGGTGTTGAATTTTAATACAGATTTCTTGTGTTTGTGTTGAGAGTCTCAAATAATTTTTCTCCTTATTTTTATTAATGTGGGGAATTACCTTGATTCCCTATGGTAACCAAACTTAATTACTGGAATAAATGCAGTTTGTGTTTTATTATATATATTGCTTGTGTACCCCTGAATTCAGCATGCTGATGTTTTATTAAAGAGTATGTCATCTGTAGTCATAAAAAAGATTGGCCTATATGTTTCCACATCGTAGCGTCCTTGTCATATTTTGGTATCAACGTTATGTTGCATCATAAAATGATTTCAGTCTGTTCCACTTTTCTCAAAGAGTTTATGTAAGATTGGATTTCTTTCTTTTTTAAATGTTTAGAAATATTTATTCCTGACAGCATTCGGGACAGGAGTGATTTTGTTTGGGGAAGAGTAGTCAAGATTTACTATTGTTAATAGATTTCAGACTAGATATTCTGTTAGTTCCTGTGTCAATTTTAAGTTCTTTTATATAGGAATTTGTATTTTTATTTCAATTTCAACTTATTGCCATGAAATTATTATTAAACAATATTCTTATTGCATTTCTTATGTGTAGGATCTGTATTGCTGTATCATTTTGCATTCTGGATATTGATATTGTTTTTCTTTTGCTTAGTCTTGCCAGGGTACAGCCAAATTATTAGATTTTTCAATGAACAAATTTTGAGTTTGTTGATTGTCTACTTGTATGTTTTCAGGTCTGGGATTTGGGCAGTTGATCTTTACTTTTTATTAGGGTAACTTCCTTTGTCCTCTTGCTGTTCTGTTCTATAAAAAAAATTATTAGTATATATAATAAGCAGTACCCTTATTGTCTGCCTGTCTCCTTTGCCTCTGTTTTGTTCCTAAGGATGCCATATATCATTAATCATCTCCACAGTGCTCTGCAGATCAAGCCTACTTGGCTGCCACTCTGGCCTTTCCCGGACTTCTGGTTAACTACTTCCACCTGACCTCTGTTGCTTCATGGTACCATCATCCTCGTTTTTATCAATGAACCCAGCTCTGTGACTACCCCTCCCACCGTTAACTGTGGCCTGCAGGGCAAGGCTACCACTGCAGTTCTCAGGGACTCTAGGGCTTCTCTCACCAGCACCTTCTGGATGAGTCTTCTGGGTTTCCCCACCGTGCTGGGGGCAGGGGGAGGTCATTTGATGTCATCACATAACATACACTTGAAAATGCTGAATTTTCTCAGCCATTAATCCCTTCCTGAACCATCTGCTATAGAAATTCGGGGATTTCAACTTCACTCACCTTGGGCTATCACTTTCCCAGGCCTCAAGGGACGATTTTAACACATAGTTTCTACCAAGCCCTGGAATCCTCGTCAGTGTATTAAGTGAGACATCCTAAGGGAGTGTGGAATCCTTGTCAGTGTATTAAGTGAGATATCCTAAGGGAGTGTCCCCAAGTCAGTGAACCCTCCCTTCTCCATCCTGATGTCTTGGCCCTTGTCAAACATTGCAAGGGACCCCAAAGGCTCTGCTGCTGGAGGCTATCAGCTTACAGCACCCTCGCTGTTGAATGACTAGTTTTCTCTTGAAGGGCTGTCCAAGCTGCATAGTTCCATGAATGAGCCTCGGTTTCTCCAGTGTTATGAAGGGAGCTATTGCCTGGTCTTCAGGCAGTTTGGCAGGAAAAACACGATAACTGAAGTGTAGAAAGATAGGTAATGTGTAATCACACAACAGTTGACCCTTGAACAACGTGGTAAGAATTAGGGGTGCCCACTCTCTGCGCAGTGGAAAATCCCAGTATAACTTATAGTCGGCCCTCTGTGTATGTGGTTCCTTCCTATCGGTTCTGCATCCACAAATGCAACTAACTGCAGATCATGTAGTGCTATAGTGTTGAAAAAAATCTGCCTGTAAGTGGACCTGCGCCGTTTAAACTGGTACTGTTCAGGGGTCAACTGTAATTGGAATCGGGATGGGGACTGAGGAGTTTGATGCCAAACAGCCATGGTACCCAAGTGGATAGTTGAGGAGGATGGGGATGTTAAGGGCTGGTGTTTCCTGATGACCTGGCAGGAAGTAAACACCAGCACCAGGTAAGTAGGTAACCAGGGCAGATCTGGGCTTCCCAGGAGGCCTGAGGTAGGAGCAGGACTTCAGCCACAGGGACAGCTCCACATGTACATTGAAACTGGTGGACAGGTCAGTACGCAGGGTAAAAAGTAGCCCTCATCTCTAGAACTGTGAAATGTCTGCGGAAAAGAGGGAAAAGCCCAACATAGTGATATGAAGTGATGCAAACTTTGAGGGTGAAGGGGAATAAGAAATCCAGTCCTGAAAACTGTAGTAAATGGTAGCATCTGTTTCTTTTACTCCCTTTACCTAAGTTAACTCCTTTTTGAGAGAATTTTCTCCCAGCCAAGGCCAAACATGCTTGTACCACTTCTCAAAAGAGAACATTATCTGCATGAGACATATCCAAGTGAGTTCTTTCCTCCTTTCTCTTTCCCCCTTCTTCTTCCTTCCTTTCTCCCTTACTTCCTTTCTGTCCTTCTTCCTTTGTTTCTTTTTTTCTTCCTTTTTCCTTCCCATAGGTTCCTGGTGCATCAGTTTCCATTGCTACTGAAATATTTTCATTAAAAAAAATCAGTTTTTAAAAGATTAAAAAATTAATTTTTATATAGGTAGAAGAGAAAGAGGGGGAAAAAAGAGAGAGAGCTAATAATTTTGCCTGCCTTTTTTGATGAGAGTTTTTGGACAGTGAATTGACAGAGACTGGTTTTCTCTACGGTTCAAAAAGGCAATGTTTTTTTTTTTCCTTCACTGAAAGTGGTTAGAATTATAATTTATAATCTGAAGAAAGTAAAATTACTTCTTCATGTCTGACAGTTTGTCTTCCTTGCTTTTCCTCCTAATGTTCTTTCTGCCAGTATTCTCTTTTCAGCTTTTCTTAACATTTTGTACTCATACAGTCTCTCTGAAAGATATCTCAAAGCTTTTCAGCATCATCCTTTTACAGATGAGGAAAGCTAGAGGCCATAAAATGGCTTTCCCATAGCTATGGAGCTGGTGGAAACAAAATCTGCTTACTACCGGCTTAACCCACAGCTTGGGTCATCTCTGTCATGTTTTTGTACTATTTTATGTTCTGATCTACTTATTTCCTCCAGCTGGTAGTTAGAGCCAAGAGTCTCAGATCCGTGTAAATTTAGTCTTTTTCTGAACCTGTCTTTCTTTCATTATTACATATTTTTTCTTTTCTTTCTTTCCCCTTCCCTCTTTCTTAATCCATTGCCATTTCATTTTATTTCACTTGCTCTTTTTTCACCCCTCTTCTTTTTCCTCTCTCCTTTCTTCCTTTTATCCTTTCTACTAATCTGTTGCCTTTCTGATCACAGCAACATGCTGCATCTATACACAGAGCCGTTTCCTTGATGAGCTCCGAGCAATGAACATGCATTACCTTATTACTAATCCCTTCTATCATTTCTGTAAGGCCCATTCATTACCTCTCATTTACAAATGGGAACAAGAGACAGATGCAGGAAGATTAATCGAGCTACTCAAGGATAAACAATGAATCAGTGCCAGAGCCATAAACAAAACCCTGCTCTCATCGACTTCCCCTATATCAACTCTGGTCATGTTTCTCCTTTTCTTTCTAAAGCTTGCCTCATTAAGTAGTGTTAACTCATCCCTGAAGTACTTTGAGGCAGACTGCCACAATCGGCTGTGTTCTGCAACACTGGGACAAGCATGATGCTTTAGTTCTGTCTCTGATATTGTTTGTGGGAACTTGGTCTTGTCTCGCAGTGTTTGGGTACCATTTTCCCCATGTGTATAATGGGAAATAAGGGATTTTACTAGGACTGTGTTTCCCAAATTTGATACATCAGATGGTTTTATCAGTGCAGGAGTTGATTTTAGGTGGTGCTGAGACAGAGCATTAAATAAATCATGACGGTATCATCATCATTCATTTCTTTTAAATTCTCCTGATGACTTCAAGGAGAAAGGTTTATTATGTTATACTATTATAGCACTTGCTAATTACATATTTAAGAAAGAGAGCTTCAGCACTTCTGGTAGCCACAGTGTCTTGCTATAATTTAAAAGAAATCATTTATTTTTATAATTCTCTTGTATTAATGGTGAGTAAAACAAATTATTTCATTTAAGATGGTGAAACAAAGCTTTTAAAAATATTTTTTACTGAGGTATGATTGACATACAACTTTATATTACTATCAAGTGTACATCCTGATGCTTTGATATTTGTATACATTGTGAAACGATCCCCACAGTAAGTCTAGCTAACACCCATCACCATGCATAGTTACAAATTTTTTTTCTGGTGATGGGAACTTTTAAGATCTACTCTCTTAACAACTTTCAGATATGCAGTACAGTATTGGTAAGTATAGTCGCCATGCAAAGCTCTTTTTAAATATAGATTTCTATAAATTTGCAAAACCACCAGTGAAAAGGAAACCAGAAAGCAAGTAATCATATGGGTGGTATATAGATATGGAAAAATATCTTGTAGGTAAAATTGATATGGCTGAATTTTGGGAAGGACAAAACTATGGAACACTTTTCCATTTCTACAACATTTATGTGAATTAAGAGTGGTAGCTTGGATTACTGTTCTCAGTCCTTTCATCCTTTGTGCTGCCTTGTGGCCTCGTAGTGCCTCCACGTGGGATGTATGTTCTCTCATTGATTTTGGGCTTATCCAAGTGACTGCTTTTACTAATGGAATGTTCACCAGTGTTTGGCTTGGGATCCCTGCATGTTGGCCTTCCTACCATGAGAAGAACGTGAGGTACATTTCTGATGTTCCCAGAGTGATGAAGCTCTGTGGTGCTGATGTGACCCTGAATCAAAGCCTGGACTTTAGCCTAGTAGGTCCAGCCCAGAAAAGACCAGCCCAGAGCAGCTGAACCACTAACACATGGATTGGTCTAGGACATTTCCTCAGATAAAAGGAGCTTCGGGGAAAAGAAGAAAACAATCGAAAAGTAAAACAAACAAGAAAAATACGTTGCTGCTCTTTTTATCTCTGCCCTTTTTCCCCGGAGGCAGGCAGCTCCTGATGCTGCTTGTCTATTTAGCAGGCTACAGGCCTAGCCAGAACATTGGTTTGCTTATCATGCCTCTGCAAGACACTGTCTTCTCACCACTGCCCTGATGCTTTCCTGTCAAACCCCGTATGACCCTCCTAGGTCCCTTAGCTTTCATTTAGAGAACTGTGGCCATTTATCTGGAAGTAACCATTTGCGCTGGAGTTCTGTGCTCTCTCACCTTTCCAAAGTAACAGGTTGGGGCGTTTTGTTGTCACGTAGGAGGTTGTCGCTGTTTGCCATAATTTGAAAATTTCCTTTGTGTTTCTACTGACTTTGGTTATAGTAAGAAAAATGGTTGTTAATTGTAGATGTTTAGGTACTTCACTAAACATCACTAGGGGCACTTCACTGAGAGTTTTGTCTTGGATATTCTTGAAAGTTTATATTTTTATAATTTTTTTTTTTTTTTTTACATCCGATGTTTCTTTGCAGTGGCTTAATGTTTGAAATTATTTTGTGGCTTTTTTGGGTAAATATTGAAATGTAACAGTAATGTCTTTTGAATATTTCCAAGCCCATGAGTCCTTGAAAATATTTTTTATATATACAGTAACTTCATATGTAAATATGTAAGTGGTGCAAGTTTAAAGGATGTTGATGTTCTATGTGTTTTTTCCCTGATATGTTGCCCAATTGTTCACAGTTCTGAAGAATTCTAATAAAAGTGTAAATATATATTAAAAAAAAAAATAAAAGAAGCCCCAGGGGAGGCCAGTTGGGTGAGATATATGTCTAGTAGAAGTAATTGGAACCCAGCTGACCCCCAGCCAAGTTGGGAACATGGCACTAAACCCTGGGAACCTCACAGCCTCTAAAGCCAACATGTTTCCCACCCCATTGTGTCTCTGCTGACAGGATCTCATTCATTACAAACAGTGCATTAGATTCAAGAGGTCACCTCTGCATCCCTGTTCTCTGCCTTACAGGTTTTGTAACTGCAGTTGAGTTGCTTAAACATTTTAGGGCTTGGTATCTTAATATGAAAAGGTAGATAATTCCTGTCAAAAAATATTGATTGAACAAGCCAAGAGCTTTAAAGCAATTAGCAATGTGCGTGACTCATAGTCAGCACCCAATAAGCAATATTCATAATAATGATTTATTTAACCTCATCTTCTACAGCCCTGAAATTGCACCCTAATTTCAAATCATATGAGTGGCTCTTCTAACACACTAGGCCAAGACATAAGTTTAGTATATTTATAATTACAATTTAGATTATTTTTGATATATTTTTCAATTTTCTTACATCTATTCATCTTACCAAATTCTCCTTTGATTTAAATTATTTTCACTAAGGTTCCTGTACTTTCTACATGTATGATCATATCAAATACAAATAAAGATACATTTGTCCCTTCTTTTATATTTATATTACAAATTTTGTTTTCTTATCTCATGGTATTAGTTAGACCTTCCAAGACAATGTTGAATAAAGTGGTGATGGTACACATTTTCTTGATTTTTCACAGTAATCAAAGGCTTTAACATTTCACTATTTAATCCTATTTACTGTTTAATTTCTTTTTTACCAGTTTTGACTTTATTTCATCACACTTAGATACAGTTACCTTCTTATTACTTACATAATTTATAAGACTTTTAAACTGAAGGTAGGCATTAATATTTATATATGTTTTCCTTTGTTATGTTGAATAATTCTTTTATTATACTGCTGGGTATGATTTGATAATATTCCATTATTAATTTTTTACATCTAAGTTCATAAATAAAATTGGTCTGTGGGCTTACTCTTACTTTTCTCATTCAACAAGTATTTATTGAGTACATATTAAATGTTAGATATTTTGCTAAATATTGGGAATTCAGAGGAAAACAAAACATACATTTTTCTTTGCCATCATGGAGCTTACAGTTTAATACACAGGATTCAAATGTGATAAATGCTAAAATTATAGTGCACTCTTGAGGATATTAGTGATGGAAGTAGATAACGAAGTCTAGGCAACTAATCGAAGCTTCCACAAAAGTTTTACTGAACCTAAGACTTGAAGAACACTTTGGAGAGAATGAGATAAAAGAAGAATGGAGGGAAGAAGGTTGGGGCAGCTAAACACATTCCAGTTGATTGGTTTAAGGAAAGACAAGCACACAAAATGACAAGCCAAAGTGACCAAAGCTGGCCACTCTTGAAGGCACACAGCAGATCACAGTGGTGAAGAAAAATGCTGCAAAACAGTCTGGAGGTTTAGGCACAGATGTGATTCTACTGAAAAACTTGACTATGTTGTCAATTTTGACTTCATTCAAAAGTTTAACCTTGAATTAAGGCTTAGTTAGTTCAAAAGACACTAAATATTTTGAGCAAAATAATTGAGTAGGCAGTCAAATATAAGGTCTGGCTCCCAGAATAGAGGTATGCTCTGAAGGTACAGCTTTGTGATAGAATGGCTCTAGATGATGATTTCTACCATCTGATGGGATGACTTTAGGGCACAGTGTAAAATTTAGTTGGCTTATCAGCATCTCAAAATATGTAAGTCTAAAACAAGGAATTCACCAACTTTGTCTCAAATATGCTTCTCCTCCCCAGTTCAGGTGTCAACCAATGACATCATCATTTAACCGTTCACCCACACTACTTCTCCATCTCAGTTATCCAACCAGTGTCCAAGTTCTGGCTTTTCCTGGCAAATTCCCTTCATGCATAATTTCTTATCCCTTCTCTTGTTACTCTAGTTGATTCTGTCATCAGTTCTTCCCTACACTTTTTAAATAGCGAAATACCTGGTCTCCCAACTGCCAATCTTCATTCCCTCATATCTAACCTCTGCATTTCAAAACTGCAAAGTTTTAATACAGTATGTCATTGAAAAAGCACAGAAATGGTTATTGATTTAAAATATTTAAATATCATATATTTAAGATAAAATAATTTAACCAAGATTCTTCATTTGACATAAAATATCTGAGAAAATAATATCATGCAGGATTGTTGTAAAATTAGATAATCTTAATTCATTCTTAATCCTTAACCCTAGCATTTATGTAATCCTCAATAAATGATGGCTATTTTATTCCCAAGCCTTTCCATTTTCTTTCAATTATTATTTTTTTCTGACAAAACTAGAATCATCCAGGGATTCTTGAACTAACAAAAAGAACTGCTGTGGTTCAATATTACTAAGGATCTAGCATGTGGCTCCATGGCACATGACTTCATTTATATGTTACCTTTACTATGACCCCTTCCCTGCCATCATAGTCCTGAGATTCCATATGGAGAAATATCTCAATATGTACTTCCTAGATCTATCTGAGCAATTTGCTTCCTGTAAGCTGTCTTCCTGACTTTTTTAAGAATAAAGGACAAGGCAATCTTAACATGACACATTAAGTAGCTTAACACTCTCTACTGTGCTTATTTTAAAGTGTTTTGTTGTAATTGGCATACATACCTGCAATCTGAACACTCTAGCTGGGGCTGCTGGGAAGCTAACTGGCTACTAAATTAGTTCACCAGGTTTCTGCTAAGGTGTGCCAATAATGAGGTCATTATAGTTAAATGGCAAATGCCAGTGAGAATTAAATCTTTTCTAGCCATTGTTTTTTTTTTTTTTGCTTGAATAATCCACTAAGAATACTAGAGAAAGTAAAGAAATTAGGGGAAAAAAGTCTCTGCCTTATTTTAAGAGCCACGTGTAATTTTATAGTCTTCCCAGAATAGATATATATTGGAGCTAAGTGTCCATGTAACTATCATCTAAGACAAAAACAAAATGTCCTTCCATTATTATTGGAGAATTTCGTGGCTAGCCTCTGTAAGGAGATGTGATTATGGCTGTCTCACCCCATATAAAGGTATCACAACACTAACATTACTCCTCTGACCAGTGCTATATAAGATTATGTAATTCTTTATGGCATTTATCACTTCAGCTGCCATTTAGCACCAAATTGATTAATTTACTCCACTAGGCTGTGGTGGTGGAAGAATACAATCACACGTCCCACAGCCTTTTGAGAAGTAGTGCTGATACGGTCCATCTGCAAAGAAAGATGCTGTTTTAAAACAAGGTGGTGGATATCTAGAAGGAGTATCACAACGAAACATTTAAGATCAACTAACTCTTCCCCCCATTATCAACCCAACCACAAGGGTTACAGAAAACACAATCCTACATGTATGTGGGAGGGGAGAGCTTATACAATCCTTTGTTTTCTCTTTTATGGATATAACTTCATCCTAATTGATGTTCCTCAAAATTCAACCCTTGAGTCCTTTTATCTGTCAACGTACACTAAAAGAAAGACAATGATAATGATAATAATAATCTACAACCTTATTTATCATCGTCATTATAAAAGTAAGATAATTATAAAAATGTATTGTTAAATAACTTATTCTTTCTATTATTACTATTTTGTAAAGCAGGACTATTGTTTCACCCACCTTAGAATCACCAATGTCTAGAACAATAATTGGAAAAAAAAGATGTTAAAAATATTTGTTAACATTTAACTATAATTATTTCTCTCTTAAGATAAATAGTTACTGAAATAAGCTGTCTGTGGTAGCAAACTCCTGGTTCCAACTTCTTTGCAATCATGCATCTTTAAAAATCCCCTTTTATTCTGACAGGGAGTAATGGCCATTCTTTCTCGCAGTCTCATTTATACTAAAAATGTATTAGAAAATTAATTTCATAAAAGAGAGAAAATGATTAAGCTCCAATAAATGTCCAGCACACCTGGGAAAATGTGAATTATTGAAAATGGAGTCTGCATTGAATCTTGAAAACCTGGAACAAACTGCTTGTTACTGTGATCTGTTTCATTGAATTGCAGTGATTAAAAAGGAGAGTGGCTTAATGCGAAGGATTTTCCATTGAGAGAAAATTCTCTCTCTCTCTCTCTCTCACACACACACACACACACACACTCACACACACTCAAACACACATGAGGTCTTGCCTGAAGCACAAAATTATCGCTTTCATTTACTGTGTTGGAATTGCAGTCTGTGAGGTAAATTGTGAGAACTCTAATTTGGGCAGCATTCTTTCATGGAAGTGAGGTTCTTAGACCTACTAGAACACACTGAATATTTAAGTTATGTATTCAATTTAAAAATGTTGAAGAGAGAGGTATTTGAGAAGACCATGTAAAACACCAGCTAAACGAAAGGATAACAGTGTAACCTATGCAAAGCTTATGAGGCTTCCCTGCCACACCTCATTCTCAAGAATGTGACGAATACCCAGACATCGAACCCACTGATTGTGCTATCTTTCCACAGGCCTTCACACTGTCCTGGGCTCTCTCCTTATAAAACCAGTTAAGACCATCATCGTAACCTCTCCCTTGCAATCACTGACAACTACTTGGCCCTTTGTCCCTGGAAAAACAGAAATATTACATCGATCCTGTGTTGTACTTTTCCCCACATGCTCAACTTGGTTAAAGGAAAGAGATGCAACTGTGGTTTAATGGTATCTCATTTAATTTCAGTTCACACGTTTCCCATAGGCCCTGAGCACTGTCCTATCACTTTATATTTACCCAGGCTATTTTCTGCTTAAGTCGATAACTTCCAAATGTCCTTCCCTTCCACCCACTCAATTGATGACCATGATTTATTTGTACTTAATTTCTCTTCATAAACTAAAAATAAGAAATACTCCACCAAAGTTACGAATGTACCTCCTTCTTAAACCACAGGTACCAGAAGATAAATAGGCTGTAATGTCTCCCACCTTTCGCAAAATAAAACAAGTAAAAATGTTTCATTCATCTCAACCTTTGCTTCTTTTCTCTACTCTCCTTTACAGTAAAACTCAGAAGAGTTTTCTATTCAACCTGGCTCCCCTCTTTATATTTCATTCCCTTTAAACTCACTCAAGCCAGGTGCTGTAGCCATCACTCCAGGGAAATCATTTTTGTTGAACTAGACAACAAACACCACGTTGCTTCATCTATGGTCAGTTTTGGGTGCACATTTTACTAGAATCTCATTCCGTGTTTAGAAAATGGAACTTCCTTATATTGACCTGAGTTTTGCCTGTTGTTGCTTTAAGCCTTATATGTTGGCCTGAGTCATTCCTCTTTTACATGGCAGCCCTTCGGAGGCTACAAAGCTAAGTCACAGAGCATGTTTGGGAAATCTGCCAGTTAGAAGTTCTTCTACGCCTAGTGGTCTTATTCTCCCATTAAACGAATGTTTTGATTCAGCTGAGCACTCCTCGTGCATGTGGGCCATGGTTTCTGGAAAGGGGCCCTTGATTGCCTTAAAGCAAGACAAACAACACTTTCTTTAATAGTAAATTATTGGCTCAGCAAGGAAGGTTAGCGCAGGGTTAAATAAAAGTTATCCAGAGTTAATCTGCTGCATGGGTCAGAGCTGAGCTCCTTCACAGCCTAAATGTATGCATTTTTAATAACCCTATGCTGTATTTTCTATATTTATGAAATGGGAATAGTTATAGGCATGTCTTTACATATTTATAGAGAATAAATTAAATCTTATTAGTTAAGTGTTTAGAATAGTGCCTGACACGTAGTAAGTGCTCATTAAAATGTAGCGCTCGTTATTGTTGTTATTAGGGGTTGATTTGTGAGCTACATGGTCAACTCAAAGTAAATATTAGAAGTCTCGCTTCCAGTGCTATAACAAAAGCACACTTTCTTTTGCTGGCTCTGAACATAGTCTCATTTGCTGCTGGCGTTTCATTGTTAGGAGAACGTGCATTAGGATAAAAATAATCCTAAAGAGAGAAAGAGACAAGACTCTTAATTATATTCAATGAGATGCTGAATTAGATGTCTTGACTCCCATACAACCTCTGTAGACATAGTGGCATGATCTAGTAAACCACCATGATTGCAGTGATTGATACACTTATACTATTATAATGCCATTAAGGACAAATAGTAAACAAATTGCTTGGCTAAGACTTTGAGATTTTGATCCCACCTCTTCTTACAGTGCATTCATTGTTAATTTCATTATAGAATATCTGGTCCCATAATTGTAGTTACAAAGAGCAGAGAAAGCCTTTCATGCCAGTACAAGCAAAGATCCTAAGAGAGTCATTCTGTGTCCAGAGATGTAGAACATGTTCTCAAGAAGATGAAAGGCATAAAGTTGAGAAGGTTGGGCATAATGTAGTTTGACACAAGGGGCAAGGGCCCACCCTTCTCCAGAAGTGAGCCATTGTGTATGTTTTAAATGACCATTGTAGGTGATTTCCTACTGTGTTATTCTACTAAATTTGTGGGAGGTGTGTGTTGTGCCTGTATTTTTAGAGTTATCTGGCAGATTTGTTGATACCTTTTGAAATTGGTGTTTTTTGCTTTGCTTTTCTTCTTAGGTCAGGCATATTTATGCAGCACATCTTTATGAACAATACCTTAATAAACCCCAGCTGAGATTTTACAAACTATGGTAATATTAAAAAAAAAAGATAATAAATATAAAGTATATACTTACATCCCCAAAGAGATGTGTGGCCCACTCACAGTTCCATAGACGTTTCTCCGTTTTGACGTGGGATTTCCTTGTCTGCTGAAGACATGTATCAGAAAATAACTATGTCTAAATTGTTAACAGTGGATACTGTGATGTGAACTGCTCCTATGATGATACAAGCAAATGGAAATGTTTTTCATGTTAATATAATCATTTTCATCACAGATACTATTTATTGATTGTTCTATACCAGGTTTACTGTAATAGGCACTGCACCCTTGATGTCTCATTTAACTCTTATTATAGCCTTAGCAGTATGGTATAATTATGATTTATCTCATCTACTCTTAATAGAAGAGAAAGCTGAGATTCAGAGAGGGTTAAATAATTTGTGCAAAGTCATAAAGTGCAAAGTAAGTGTGATAGATTAAATTTTTGGCCCTCTTCCTTTTAAGAGTTGAGGTATATGTTTTCTTCCTTTGAATCTGAGTGGGCTCTGTGTATGTTTTGAATAATGAAATACAGAGGAAGTGATGCTGCTGGTGTCAGTGCCGAGGTATTTTGGAGACTGGTGGCTTTCATTTCCTGCCTCTTGGAAACTTGCCTCTTGGAATACTCACTCTTGGATAACTTGCTGTTGGGGACAACAGCACTAGATTAAGGCTACCTATCCTGAGGCCACCCTGTTGTGAGAAAGTCAAGCCATGAGAAGAAGTCCTGGAGGATAAAAGAGCAGGAGGAAAGAGAGCTTGGACAGGATCATCAAGGTACTAGATGTGAGACTAGAAGCCATATTGGAAGAGGATCCTCTACCTCAGATGCCCTATGTGATCCCATATCCTAACTGATCCTTTGTGAATCAGAGGTAATCAGCTTGGCTGATCTCTTTTTGAATACCTGAACTACAACATCATGAGGAAAATTAAAGTTTCTTTTAAGCCACTAAGTTTTGAGATTTTTTTTTAATGGTGTAGCATTAGACACTGGAACATAATTTGGTCTCTGGAATCAGAATGCTACCTTAAACAAGTGGTATTGGCTTTGGGTCTGGTTAGTACACTGAATCTGAGTTGGGCTTGAGGACACTCTTGGTGAAGGCTTGAAGGGCAGCAAGAAAAGTATCACTGGATGGAGGAGAAAAGATGAACTGTGTTTCGTGGTGGTGGGAGGTTCAGCAAAATTGTCACCTGTGGTCATGTATGTGTGTGTGTGTGTGTGTGTGCGCGCACGTGCCTGCGCATGTATGTATAATATATACATATATGTACATACACGTGTATGCGTATATTTATGTATTAAGGAGCTGGTGGATCTGAGTAAAGAGATTTTTTTTAGGCAGAATGTTGAAAGTGCTAACTGGTTCCTTTTAGATGTGTATGAAAAGGTGTGGGTAGAGCTAGACCAGTTGAAGAACCTATTTGAGTTTTTAGCATAATTTATAGGGAATATAAATGACTCATGATTTATCTGGTTTGAAACATAAAACTGTTTCTCATCAACCACATTTCTAACTAGCAAATGGTGTCAAAGTAAAACATAGCCCAAGGGACAAGATCAAATTCAGAGTAGTGCCACTCATTTGACATGTGGTCTCATGGTAAAATTCAAATCAAGGATATATTGTAAAATCAGCTGATGAGACCTCAGAAAGATTTAAGGAGTTACTTCAAAGACCCTCTTAATTAAACAAATGGATCTCTAAGTGTCATATAGACCTACTTATATAACCTGTAGACCCATTCATTCAAACAATAGGGCCCCTTTGAATCTTGAGTTTTGTCTCACCATAGCTTTACAGGTTTTTCAAAGTTTCAAAATATAAATATGGGTGTGGCTAATAAAGTGGAATATGATTTGATATACTGGAGTCCCATAAAGCTTTTAAGGAAATTATACCAGCTTGGATTGAAAGAGGGAGAGATAGGGAAAAAAATTAATTAAAATAACCCTTTAGATCCCTAATTATGGTCACTAATCTGGCAGAGAAAACTACTTAGCTACAAACACTAATTTTTATAGGGAAGAAGATGTCTCAGAGGGAGCAGCCCAGAGCTCAAAAAGGTACAGGCATCAGTTTCAGGGAATCATTTCCTAATTAAAAAGCTAGAAACATGTGCCCACCTGGATTCAGAATTACTATGGGTCATTGACAATTGCATGGATTCTATTTCCTCTTATTTGAAGAGAACTATCTATTACAGTTTCTGTATGCCTGGCTCACCACTGAATATTTTGTGTATGTTGAGGGGATGGGGAGTTGCAGATCATAGGTCTCTTTACTGCACAAGTTTTAAGCTTGAGAGGAACCAGAGTCCGGGTGCTCCCTCCACATCTGGATCTAATTTAGATGATGAGCTCTTGGACCTCCAGCTTGAGCCTGAAGTAGTAATGGGATGAGACCTTTGAGTGTCTTGGGAGGTTGTGAGTGTGTTTTGTTCGGGAAAGAAGTACAACCATTCTGTGGCCAGAGGGTCGACAGGCAAATTAAGGGTAGTCACTGTGTCAGTTTGCTGGGGCTGCCACAACAAAGTACCACAAACTGGGTGGCTTAAAAAATAGATTTGTATTGTCTCACAGTGCTGAAAGCTAGAAGTCCAAGATCAAGGTGTTGGCAGGATTTATTCCTTCTGTGCGCTCTGAGAAAGAATCTGTTCTCCAAGCTTCTGGTGATTTGCTGGCAGTCTTTGGCATTCCTCGGCTTGGAGACACATTCCCCCCAATCTCTACCTTCATGTTTATGTAACATATTGAATGATATTGGCACAATTATACATATCATATAACAGAAAATAGAAACTTACAGCCAGAGGCTTAGAGAGCTAAATTGGAGAAAGTAAAATGATAACAAGCAAAGTACAGGAAAAAGATTCTGAGGCTGCTTATGATGGAAGGGATATATCTTAAGACACTCCAGGCATGGTGTTGAGGTGGTTGGAAAATTGTCTTGAGATCATGGAAGCTTGTTAAATTAACATATAATTAAGACACTGCTATAGAGTGGGGGAAGAGAGTAATAGTCTTTTTTTTTTTTTAACATCTTTATTGGAGTATAATTGCTTTACAATGGTGTGTTAGTTTCTGCTTTATAACAAAGTGAATCAGTTATACATATACATATGTTCCCATATCTCTTCCCTCTTGCATCTCCCTCCCTCCCACCCTCCCTATCCCACCCCTCTAGGTGGTCACAAAGCACAGAGCTGACCTCCCTGTGCTATGCGGTTGCTTCCCACTAGCTATCTATTTTACGTTTGGTAGTGTATATAAGTCCATGCCACTCTCTCACTTTGGTAGTCTTTTAATTTTTGCTTTAGGCTGGAAGATTTATTAAAATTACTATGCCTTAGGACCTAAGGCAAAAACCAAAGTCTCTTTGATAATCTCCAACAACAGTTTCATTAAATCAACATTCACGTATAGTTTTTAGGGTCAGATTAATTACACTAGAAGAGGCAAGATAAGTATTTAACATTAGGGACATTCTGCCCCTATATTCTAACCACAGGCATATAATGGCCTAACTATTTCATCATAGATATCAATTTAACGTATCCCTGCCTCTGCCTCGATCTCTACTGCTGACCGTTTTCATCCCTCTAATTCTTTCCCTTTCATTTTTTTCTTTGGCACCAAATTGTTTTGGGTTAACAAATAATACAATCTAAGTAAATGTAATAATATTTTATGTTCACGTGTGTGAAAAATTAACAGGATTAGAGTATGGAGATCTATGTCTGAGTCATCTCCAACCTTTACTATGTGCACAGCTTTGACTGGTCTCTTAGCACCTGTTGACTTCAGATACTCATCTATAAAAGGGGGTAGTAATATCTGCCAGGCTTAACTCACAAAATGCTGCACAGAATAAATAAGAATTGGTAACAAAAACTTTCTTGTGATTTGTAGGACAAATATATTTATTTTCACATTTTATATGTTTTCATCTTGCAATGCAAAAGAATAAATGTATTACAAAGTAAATTAACAGTATAAGCAATATTCTGTGTGAATTTTATTACTTTTAAAGTACAAATTATTAGCCCATGAGAATAATTAATTTTAAATAAAAAATTTTATTTATTTTTATGTTGATTTTAATTAAAAAAAATTTTTTTTGAATTTTAGAATTTTATTTATTGTTTTATACAGCAGGTTCTTATTAGTTATCCATTTTATACATATTAGTGTATATGTGTCAATCCCAATCTCCTTTGAACTTCTTATTGATAAATTATAGTAGATCTCTGTGTACTTGGTAATACTTTATCTTTGAATGAATTTTCTTCTTGAATAAAATAAAACCATATTCATGCATCCTATAATTTCTATATGTTAATAATTCTATCTGGCATCTTTTCAGTTTCCTGAGCTAAGTGAAATAATATATGGAAAGCACTCAAAGCAGTGCTCTATGAAAACTGGATGTTATCATTAGACACTAATATTTTTTACGGGACAAAAAATAATATTTTGTCAGTATTTAACAGTTATATGACTGTGCTAATATAGCAAGAGTCGTAGTGAATTGATATAATGAAACCTTTAATAATTAAAAAATTGATCTTACACACCTATGATAGGTAGAATAATGACCACCTTCTTCACCAAAGATGTCGATGTCCTAATCACTGGGACCTAAGGTGAGGAATATTATTCCTTACATGGCAAAAAGGACTTAGAAGATGTGCTAGCAATAAGGATCTTGAGTTGGGAATATTATTCCAGATTGTCAGAATGGGCCTGATGTTATCACAAAGGTCCTTATAAGGAGGAGGAAAGAGGGTTGAAATGAGATAAGATGTGATGATGGAAGCAGAGGTCCAAGACTTGAAGAAGTATGTTGCTGGTTTGAAGATGGAAGGGGCCATGAGCCTTCCAAGGAATGCAGACAGCCTCTAGAAGCTGAAAAAGGTCAAAGACTAGATTTTCCCCCGAGCTTCCCAAAAGAATGCACCTCTGCCCACACCTTGATTTTAGCCGAGTGTGACCCGTTTTGGACATCTGACCTCTGGAAATCTAAGATAATCGATTTGTGTTGCTCTAAGCCACTTAGTTTGTTGTTGTTTCTTACAGCAGCAGGAGGAAACTAATGCAGGACCTTTACCAATTACTGAATTCCTACCATGTGCCAGACACTGTTAATACAATTAATTTCTGTTCTTATGAAGATCATTTGGCTTATAAAGCTTTATATTTACTTTTGGTGATATTTCAGATAGAAATCATATTTTGAGGTATATTTTGGATGAATTCTCTCTGAATATTCTGAACACTTTGACCATTTAAAATGTATCTTACATAAATTATGTATTATAGATCAGCAGTGAAATGTAATCACTAACATTTAATTTGTACCCATGATTTCAGTTTAATCAATTGAAAAAAGCCATACTGTAACTCTTGGATTTATTGCTAATATTATAAGGCTAGAGTAAAACTGAGCAATAAATTTCCTAAAAGAAGGCATTCTCGACAAGGCACTAAATTTTGATAAACATGTTACAAATTAGAATGTAGTTATATGTTAAATAACTAATTTTACAACCAAAATGAGTTACTAATGCCTACATTTTTCATTAAACTGATTGGTGGTCAAGTATGTCTGTACATTGATTCTAAAACAGAAAATTGATATCTTCATGTTTAATAAAACACTTAATCGTTTTTGTCTCAGGCACTGGCTGCAAAGAAATACTAATGATTTAGAAAAACCTGCTGAAAGCTTCTCAGATTCAGGATGAACTAGATTTGTCATTAATAACTGAAATTTGTACAGTGGTTTCTAATGAACTTTTACATGCATTATGTAAGTTGACCCTCTGTGATCTTTTCTACAAAAGAGGAAATTTAGCTTTAGGTAATCATAAGATTTTCCTCAAGCCATAGAGCTTGTCGATGGCAAGGCCATGATTTGAAGAGAGTTATTTTGATTAGAGAGTAACCCAACATTCCATCCTTAAAATTGCAACATTTCTCTAACTGCAGTCACTCACATCACCTTCAGAATTTTTTACTTTGCCTGCATGCCACTTAATTATGATTTTAAAAAATAAATCCATTAATTCTGTTTTTGAATTGGCTTGACTGACTACAGTGTTCCTAGGGCTTCATTAACACCTCCATCATAACATCATCTAGCTTTTTTCTATCGTATTTAATTGACACTCTCCTTACAGATCTGAAGTACCTGCAGACAAGAACCTTGCCTACCTTACTCAACCCTATTATTTCTATCACCTGTCACGTAGTCTCTGCTTACTATATATATTGACTTTTTTAGGGACGTTTTAGATTCACAACAGAATTGCTAGGAAGTTATGGAGACTCTCTGTATGCCCCCTGCTCCCACATATGCATAACCTCCCTCAATATCAACATCCCCCTCCAAAGTGTTACGTTCATTATAATTGATGAGCCTAAGTCAATACATCAGACTTACCCAAAGTCCGCAGTTTACATTAGGATTCACTCTTGATGTTGTACTTTTTATGGTTTTGGATAAATACATAGTGACATGTATTGACCATTATAATATCATACAGAGTAGTTACACTGCCCTAAAAATCCTCTGTGCTCTACCTACTTATACCCTCCCCCCCATCCATGGCACCACTAATCTTTTTATTTTCTCCGTAATTTTGCCATTTTCAGAATGTCGTATAGTTGGACTCATACAATATGTTAACTTTTTAGATCAGCTTCTTTGACTTAGTAATATGCATTTAAGTTTCTTCCATATCTTTTCATGGCTTGAAGTTAATTCTGTTGAGTTAAATGTTTTTTAAAAGAAATATGTGGGTATATATGGTGGGTTGATATCTATAATAAGATAATTTTAAATATAGATACAAAACAGTATTAATGTTATCTACTTTGCTTAAAGACTTGCTCCGTTGTTGTTTGTCTGTTTGTCTGTTTGCAGGGGGTTTCTTTCTTTTCGAACAGGAAAATTATAGTGTTTAAGAGAGATTAGCACTAAACTGAGACCTTAATTAAAACCGTGTGAATTATACTGTTTAATGGCAGGTTTCTTAACTCCTAGATTTATCTTGTGAACTACAAAAAGCCATTTGTAGTAATGGTTTCTATCCCACATTTTGGGAAATACTGTAATTCACAATACTGCCTCTCATCGTCTGATGCTTACTTATTCCGGGATTAATATGTGGCGTAAACTTGAGGAAAACAAAAGGGAATTGACTGTTATAGTCCATTCATACATTTTTTTCATTCATTCAGTGAATATTTTTTTCAGAATATTCAAGGGGATGTTACAGATTCTCTGTTACAGGGGTTGGCAAATTATGGTCCATGGGCCAAATCTGGCCTGCCATCTATTTTTGTAAATAAAGTTTTATAGGGACTTAGTCATTCCCATCCATTTACATACTGTCTATGATTGCTTTCAATTCGCTACAATGGCAAATTGAGTAGTTGCAACAGATACCATATGGTCTACAGTCCTAAAATATTATTCCCTGGTCCTTTACACAAAATGTTTGCTGACCCCTGCTATAAAAGATGCCAAAAATAATGGCATTCTTCCATGTTCTAGACAGGCATGCGAATAATTGTATACACATGTAAACAGACATTCAGAAGTGAAATTGTAGAGGGGTATGACAAAAATTATGGAAAGATTAATGTCAATTTAAGACATAGGGAAATGTTTGATGAAAGAAATTGTATTTAGCTGGATCTTGAAATGTGTGAAGAGTTGTAGTATGTGTGGAAAGGAGGGGATGTGAACCCAAATTGGAAGACAGGCTCTCTCCAGATTGATTTTTATCAGCAAGTGACCAAGAAACAACAGTGGGTTAGTAGGTAGCGATTTACATTTTGTATGTAATGAGAAACTGGAGAGAAACGAATTCTGATTTTTTTTTTTTTTTTTGCTGCAGTTCAATGATGTCAGCAGCCTTGTGGTTATCCTGACTTAGGAAAATCTCATGTTTTGCCTCAGGCATAGCAAGCCAGGAATAAGAGAGGAAGGAATGACACCAGGAAATACACTGAAAAGGAAAATCAAAGTTTCAGTCTAATTTGGAGTCCTCTTTTTCTTCTAAGAAACAAGAAAGCAATATTGATAATAGCGGTTAATAGATAAAGTCCCCTGACCTGCCATATTCATATTCATATTCCTGGGCTTTCAGATAAATTTCATGGGGGAACAAAATGTCAAATGGATAAACAAAGAAGAGGAAGAAAAGCTCTGATATTACCAAAACACAAATTTCTGGGTGGTGGTCTGCAAAGTGGAGGATCTGCATTTCTTCCTTAGTAAATTTTGTGTAGTGTTCTCCTTAAATAATCATTTCTCAACTTTATATTAAATTGGTAAGAACTTGTCAAGAACATACTTAAGTATGATCTGTTGCCTTAATAACGTGATGATGATAATTGAGAAAAAACTCAAAAGAGACAGAAAGAGTTCTTGCTCAGTTGAATGGAGCTCAGAGGCTTCCATAACCTTAATGCATTTTGAGGAGAAATTTGACTGTGATTAAGACCGGCTTCAGAGATGGATTTTGGCATATTTTGGCTGAGGGTTAAAAATGCTTTATCTTGTTCAATTTCACTCCCAATTTGTCAAATCTAGGCTGGGTGGAAACTTCTTTACTTAGAGCATACTATTTTCAGTTCATTCCTGTACTTTTTCAGAATTAATTTTGTTTTAAAATTAATTGAGACAACCACGCCTTAAGGCTGCCTCTGCATTGGAAGTCAAGATTTCTAGAAAAGCATTCTCCACAGTTCTGTTCTTATTTGTTTTCCACGAATCTAATAACAAACGCTTATTGAGCATCACCCATGAGCTGGACGTTGTTCCCTGTACTGAATACCCAGAGATCGGTAATACAGAATTTCTGTCCGTAAGGAATTGTCTTCTAGTAAATGTGTGCATGTGGAGAAAGGGGAGAAATAAGAGCAAATAAAATTATTCTCTTCTGGGTTACCGATGTCTTACTTTTAATTAAGTATAGTTTAAATATTCGATCATCATCTAATTTGTGATACTAATAAGTGACTGTTGTTACCTACTAGTTCTTTTTTGAACCTCTCTCTTTCCATGTCTGTTTGTCTGTCTGGGGGGAAGGATTACTCCATTTTCTTCTGGATGTCCTCCTGCCTCTGTGGACACTGTTTCTCAGAACCTTCCAAGATTCTGCTCTTTTGCCTCTAATGTTGGTAATTCTAAATTCTATTTATGTCTTTCTCTTCTCATTAAATTCAGAGAACTTTTTCATTCGTATATGTCAATCTACATTAGAATTATAATTGATCTCAAAGCTCTGTCTCTAGTCAAAATCCTAGCCTCATGTCCACCATGTTTATTAATGTCTCTACTTGGACATTCCTAGGACACTTAAAACTCAGCAAAGTGAACTCATAAATGTCCCTCCTTCTCTCAACTTAACATTCTTAATAAATTGCATTTCAAACTTCCCTTTCCCCCCTTAGTTCCTTACATTCAATCAATAAATCGTAGTGATTCTACCTCCTGAATAGCCTGCAGCTCTGTCTACTCTGTCCATCCCCCTGCCCCTCCATGGCCACCACATTGTACTATCACAGTGCCCTCAAATTGTCCTCCCTTCTTCCTGCCTGGCCTCCTCTAATTCATTTCCCTACCACAGCCAGAGATATTTTTAAGGACAAGATGGGTCATGTCACATCTTTGATTAGCATACTTAAATGACTTCCAGTTGTCTCAGGAAAAAAATCCAGTCTACATAATTGGACCAGAAGATCTGGCCTCTTTGTACATCTCCTCCTAGTGCCCACATTCCTTCATACCTCAGCAAGGCTGGCATGTACTCAGTGCCTTTAGCAGGACCATTCATCCTCTTGCCTCCTGTTGACTTACTCTTTTATCAAAGGTGGAAAGTTGGCAATTGCGGGGTGGAGGCTTATCTGGCCCACATTTGTTCTGCTAAGCTGCTACTTCCTTAGCTATAACTCATTCTGAGAGAGTAACTCAAGATCCTCTTGTTGACATCCACTTCTTCATGTCTTCACTGCCCATCAAAGCAGGGGGGACCATCCATTTAGGTTTCCCAGGGACAGTCCTGTTTACTCCTAGTTTTCTGACATAACAAAGCATCTCCTGTTCTCTTACAAGTGTCTCCATTTTAATAATAAATTTTATGATCATCTTAGTCACAAACGGTAACATTTATTGTGATTGTATTTTTCATTCAGGATTGTGTTTCTTATTAAAACTTAAGCTTCAGGATAGGAGGGATGCTCACTTATTCTCTTTTGTCCTCCAAAACTAGAAAGGTGCAGATATATAGTAGTTACTCATTTATTTATACACAGGACAAGGCCACTCCACTGTATCACCTCCAGGGAAGATCATTGCCATCACAACTATGGGAATGGTACCTCTTATGGTGTAGTTCTCAGCCTGCACAGCTAGGTGCAATTAGCCAGTCTTAAAATTACCATGAAGAACATTCCTGATCTACCCTACCCAGTCAGGTGCTTGGCTGGCCACAGTGTTCCTAGGGCTCCTGTGAACACCCTTATCAGACCATCATCCAGCTTCATTTCTGTTGTATTTAATTATCTGTCTCCCTTCAGATCTTAAGTACCTGCAGGCAAGAACCTTGACTACCTTGCTTGCTCTGTTGTTCTGACTGTTGCCTACCACACTGTGCTTAATAAACATATATTTTTATTAAGAAATTTTTTTAATTTAAAAATTAAAAAAAAATTTTCTAAATAAATTTTAGGTTCACAACATAATTGAGGGGAAGGTACACAGATTTTCCATACAAATCCTGCACCCACATGCATAGTCTCTCCTATTATCTATATCCCCCAACAGAGTGGCACATTTTGTTATAACTGATGAACATTAACACGTCACAATCACCCCAAGTCCATAGTTTAATATTAGGGTTCACTCTTGGCATTGTACTTTCTATGTGTTTGGACAAATGAATAATGGCATGTATCAATTAGTATGGTAGTATAAAGAGTGGTTTCAGTACCATAAAAATACTCTGTGTTCGGACTATTCATCCCTCCTGTACCTGCAACAGACTGTCTGCAATATGATGTGAATAATGATGCCATAGAAAAATAATACTGTGATTGGAAATGACTTGAGTTATCAGCTGGAGAAGTAGGTTTTGCCAGTTTGAAGTCATGGGTCCAGTTGAGAATATGATATGAGTTATGGACCCTTTTATTTTAAAGAAAGCATATAAAGACAAAATGTTGTAAATATGTTTGGGATTTGTCATAACTTTCTGGCCCCTTTGCTGCCTCAAGGCCACCATTTTACTCAGAATGAAATCGCTGAATGTCTGGTTACTGTAATATTGTTTTTGACCCTGGCTTCAGTTCTCTGGGTGAGCCACTTTACCCTGTTATTTTTTTCCCCCTTTTTGAAAAGAATGGACTTACAGAAGATGCAGAGGACTTTGACAAAAAATACTAAGTGATGAATCAACAGTGTAAGCTTTTTGTCCTAGAAATAATGTGTTGCTTTAAACAAGTGTCACATCCAGGATTATTTGTTGCAGAATCTTAAAAGTCATGTCCTTCTTGCGTGGGGCACAGCATGCATGATTGACAGCAAAGACAACCCCGTGGTTAGGTTTCTCTTGAATTGCAAGAAACAGGGCAGTTTCACTCAGACACACCTTTTTCCAAAATACTATCCTGGTTGCAAACCAAGAAAGGTCTTAGACGTTTATTGAATGGGACCCCACCAGAGACTTGTTTCCTCGTGTTTGTGGAACATTCTGAGGCCTCAGGAAAGATGAGGAATCAGGTAGGCCATCTTTGGGATCAGAGATATCCTTCTCAGTACTGTGGTCAGACAGAGTAGCAGCTGGGACCTGGAGATGCTGCAAGCTTCTCCTCAGAAGCAGGGACAGCATGACCGGGAGCCTGGCAGGGGAGGATGAAAATGAATGCAGATCTATCACAAGTCAGCACCAGCACTTGCCTGTCTGTCTTGCCTCTCCCTAAGAGCTCATGTCAGGGATCTGGGCAGGATCCTTTGGAATAAGACAGAGTGACTTAGAATTCTGACTCTACTCATTGTAAGTTATGTGACTTTGCATGTGTTATTTTTCCTCTTTGAGCATCACTTCCCTTTTGTGTAAAAGGAGCATAATAAATTGTAAGGACTTGGAAGATCAGAAATACTGCATTAATAAAGGGAACATAGTAGATGCTCAGTAAACGATAGCTATTTACATTAAACGTATCTCATAATGGAGAGTAAATTGAGGTAGAAATCTGTGTATCTGTCTTATTTTGAACCAGCTCAAAAGCCGTCTCTCTGAACCATTCCCAAAGCCCCATCTTCTTGCAAGCAGTGAGTCCTTCCCTTCTCTTTGCTTTCATACTACTTTGCACACACTTATATTTATTGAGCAAAACTCTATTAAGTCCTAACAATGTTAGGTCTGAGGCATAAAAAATAGACCCTGCTCCTGAGTAGCTGGGAGTCAAGAGAAAGAGCTCAATGATTATGTAATTACATAAGTGCACATTCACACAGCCCATCAAGACCTGCATCATTACCTTTATTTAGAGATGAGGGCCCTGAGGCTCCATATGGTTAAGTAATTTGCCAAAGGACATGCTGGTCATAAACTGGTGGATCACACAATCCATGTGCTTTCCACAGTAGTGGTATGTTCTGTCTGCTAAATTCTGATTCATCTGAATCCTCCAAGATGTGTATCTTCTTCCCACACTTTCCTCTCTTTTATTACTTACCATGGTTTATACTTACTGCATACCTTCTATGTTCTTTTCTAAATGCTATTCATATTGCATCAGTTTTCTATTGCTGCTATCAACAAATTACCACAAAATTAGGGCTTAAAACAATACAGATTTATTATCTTATGCTCTGGAGGTTAGAAATCAAAAATGTGTCTTACTGGTATCAGGAGGGTTGCATTCCTTCTGGACACCCCAGGAGAGAATGCATTCCCTTTTCCATCTTGAAAAGCTGCCTGTGTTCTGTTCCTCATGGCCCCATTGTCCATCTTCAAGGCTATGAGAGTAGCATCTTCCTGCTTCTCTTTTTGACTTCTGCTTTCATCATCACACATCCTTCTCTGACTCTGAAATTACTTCCTCCCTCCTAACGACCCTTGTGACCACATTTGGCACACTCAAATTACGCAGGATACCTTCCTGTCTTAAAATTCTTAACTGAATCACATTTGCGAAGTTCCTTTTGCTACATAAAGTAACATATGCACTGGTTCCAGAGATTAAGATGTGGACATCTTTTGGGGGAGCCATCATTCTGTTCAACACCCATGTATTTTACCTCATCTAGTCCTCACACCAGCCCTGTTAGGTAGGTATGTTTGTTTTCTCCATCGCTCATATCAGGGGACTGAGATATAGAGATATTAGTAAATGTTCTAAGGTCATCAAGACAATCTGCAGGAGCAAGATCCAGCCCGGTTACTCTGATCCTGAAGCCTGGGCTCTTAACCATTACACCTTAATTCTTTGCAGTTAGTGTCCCATATGCTTGTCTTTTTCACCAAACTCCAAGCTTCTTAAGGAGAGGGACTGTGCCTTATGCCGATGCTCTATGGTAAAGATACGTTTCTTAATCAGTGGACAATGTAGGGTAAAAAAAAATGAGAAGCAAAAAGAGGAGGGAAACAATAAAAAATAAACAAAACAAAAACAAACAAATTTCTATGACTTTAGTTTGTTTCAGAAAAGGGTGATGAGCCAGAAACTTGCCCAGAAATAAGACCAGATGGAAATCTGTCCAATGACTGCCTCAGCAACTTTCCACATACATTTTGGCTTAACGTGGTCAAATGAACCGAAAAGACATGGATCGATAATACTTTGAGTCTCCGAAGCAGCCGTAGAAAAACTTTTTAGAAAAATGTTTTGGGCGCTATGCTCACCCAAGGGCAATGTGCAGATAGCTCCTCCATCTGCCTGTAGAAGGAACACGTCGCCCAGCCCATCGCCCTTGAGGGCTGCAGTCTGCAGTCCCCCACACCCAATTTCTCAGTGATCACAGTCTTTCACGTCGTTTGTAGGACTTCCCCTCAACAGCACACGCATCCTCCTATGTTCTTGGATGTGAAAAATCTCCCTTAATAGGTGTTTTTGACACCTTTCCTTTTGCCTGTGCAGTGTCACGATCAGAAGGTATGCTGTCCATTGGTCCCTGACCTGACCTAGAAGAGTGACTTTCATTTATCTGCACCATCCCTTTCTTATTTTATCCAAACAAAATCTGACAGGAAACCTCAATGTGTAAAATATTTAGATTCTTTTGTTGAAATGGGGAAAGGAAGCCTGAAATCTGCTATATTCTCTTTGACTCCTGCTAGAGTGACTACTCTCTCCCTTCAAACATACCTCACCTTGTCTCTTTCCTTGAGAGCTCATCATGAATCTTGCCTTTCCAAGGAGTAGAATTTGAGAACCATCAGCAGGAATCCAACAGCAGGAATCCCTGCTCTCAGACACATACTGCCCTGCATGGTTTCAAGGGCTAAATACAGTTAAGTACATAAGAGGCAATTCCACTGTTTTCAGAATTGGGACCTGGTACACCACATGTGGAAGTTCTACTCTCTCTTCCCTGGCCACTTGCTGCTGTAAACAGCTTCATTCAATTGGTGACTGGCTTCTTTGATGGTTGTTATAGTCAAGAACATGTCAGTGAGTGACATGTATGGCTCTGATTCAGTGGAGGTTTAGGGGAAGTCATACTAAATGGCAACCTATGTCTACAGATGAGTTCAACCATGTTCTTTCAGGTTTGAGCAGCTGGGAGAGTGTGAGGCACTTGATTCTTCTCCACCGCTCCAGGCCGCTTACCTGGGTCACACTGAGAAACTCTGGAAGGCTCCGTCTTCTCCAGGATGTTCATCAGGTAGGAGGGCTAAGAGGTTGAAATTTTTTAATTAATTGACTGATTGATTTGAAATTTTAGATGGAAGGAATGTTGAGAATTATTATGTGATGTTTTCTGTGCTGACAAATTTTGGTCAAATAAAACATCGTTGTTGCAGGAATGTTTTGCACTGCAGTGGAGAACAGCTGTCAGCATGGTCTCTGGCCATGAAATACTCAGGAAACAAAGGGGAAGATGGTGAAATGATTTTAATTCAGGCAGTTGCCATCTTACCATATAATAGAGCCTGTGAAGAAATTCCTAAGAATATAACGTAGGTTGATTTTCAGTGTTTTGTTTCATCCTACATACACTGGTCTGCTAGACAATAGGCATTATAGAGATCAAAAGTTGAAAAAAAATCCTTAAAAAGGTTACAGTTTCATAAAGGAGATAAGGTATAAACCCAAGTAATAGAAATCTAATAAAATGTAGAGTCACCATTTAGGGAATCATTTTAGGGAAACATAGAAGCCAAATCTCACTATAGTTGAATGCTTTGTCCAAGATACTATAGATCATTTGTGCATTAATGGTGTTGTCAGAGGCTAAATTTCAACCCTCAAAGGTACGTTTTTTCTGTTATTCAACTACAGTATGTTAGCCGGAGAGCTTTTGGTGGCAAGTATCAGAGAGTCAAGTTGAGCAAATGGAACATGAAATGGGCAAAAATATTAGCTTGTGCAAATGAAACAGAAGTCACAAATAGCTTCGGGTATGGCTTAATCCACGTGTTCAAAGGATGGAATTCGGAGATTTTATCTTCATTCTTAGGCAAGATCTTTCCAAATCAGTGGCAAATGAGGCTACAGGAGTTTCTAGGAATAATATCCTTCTTACAATAGAAATTCAGAGGAGCAGAAAAAGAGTGGTTTATTTTCATGGTGTCATCAAAATTTCTAGGAATGCTTGTGATCGGCCCGGCTAAGGCTATGCGGCCAGAAAAAATTCATATTCTGACTAATTTAGACTATGTGTCCACTCCTATGTTGGGGTTGAGGAGCCAATCAATTGAAAGTCTTAGAGGGGGTGGGGAAGAATTGGTGCAATTCCCCGAAGAAAAAAGACCTGAGAAGACTATTACAAGCCCCTGCTTTTAAAAACAAACAAAGAAACAAACATCAACAACAATGAAACAAGAAGTACCTTGCAGATAAATGTTCGCCTGAAAGGAACATGAGGCCATTTACATCAACTCTCTTACTTACTAGAAGAAGCTGCTGATGACCAGAGAGGTAAATGGGCTTGTGCAAGCTCTCAGCTCTGGCTAGTGGCTGAAAATACACCACAGTTTAGGTCGTCAGAATTGTTTCATTACACCTTGCCATTTCTCTAGGCATAATTGTCATTATTTGTCTAAGGGATATCATGGGCTATCTGAAGCGTAAGGAACTCTCATGTTTAGCAAGAAGAACCTGTTTTTGCTTCCTTAATATACTTATGTGCTTGCACACACCAGCTGTCCAAGCTGAAAGGAGAATAAAATTGCACAATTCCTCTTCAAATTAAGCCATTTCATATTTTTATCATAAAATAGCCTCATTTCTGCCACTGCTGGGGACTGGAACTAAATTATGTGTATGCATGTGTCTTTAGTCACTGGAATCACAAAAGAAAATGATCTACTGACCTTTGAGAAATTCTTCCAGTGAGGAGCAATTATCTTTCTTGTTTGTTTAATTTTGCTTTAGAGAAAGTGATGGCTCTTACAAACTATTAGAACCAGTGGGAAGTTTCTCATCCTGGAGTGAGACTGTGGACATGAATTCATTTCACACCTGCATTTATCAGGACCACCCTTTGCGTGTATTCTCTGGTTATCCCCCCCTGCTGGTCAGAAGGGCTATCTTTTCTCCATACCTTGCTTCTCGGTGTACTGTTTCTGCCTGTGATTGGCAACACTCAAACCCCAGTGCTTCAAACCCTAACCCTGATAGTAATAACATCTCACACATGTGTTGCATTGAGCACTTGACGTATATTAGCTCATTTAATCTGCCCAGAAATCATATGAAGTAGGTTCTATTATTATGTCCTGTGTTATAGATGTGAAAATTGAAACACATATAATTGAATAACTTGTCCAAAATCACACAGCTAGTAAGGGACAGAGCTAAGATTTAAACCCAGGCAGCAATGTTAGTGTCTATACCTCTAATGGCTATGATATACGGTTTTAAATGGCTATAAAGATTACATCTAAGAAATGTAGTTGGGAGCAAGAATCTGTTGCATTTGGACAGCATTTCCCATTGAACAAAGTTTTCATTACCTATTGCCTGTCTGGGAAGAGATTACTTGGAGAAGGAGAACAGTAAAGTGGTTTAATATCCTGACTCTACATGGATGAACCTAGAGATTATCATACTAAGTGAAGAAAGTCAGAAAGAGAAAGACAAATACCATATGATATCACTTGAATGTGGAATCTAAAATATGACACAAATGAACTCGTCTATGAAACAGAAACAGACTCACAGACGTAGAGAACAGGCTTGTGGTTGCCAAAGGGGAGAGGGAGTGGAGGAGGGATGGACTGAGAGTTTGGGATTAGCAGATGCAAACTATTACATATAGAATGGATAGGGACTTCCCTGGTGGTCCAGTGGTTAAGACTCCGTGCTTCTACTGCAGGGGCATGGGTTTGGTCCCTGGTTGTGGAACTAAGATCCCACGTTCCACGCAGCATGGCCAAAAAAAAAAAAAAAAAAAAATAGAATGGATAAACAACAAGGTCCTACTGTATAGCACAAGGAACTATACTCAATATCCTGTGATAAACCACAATGGAAAAGAATATGAAAAAGAGTGTATACATATGTATAACTGAATCACTTTGCTGTACAGCAGAAATTAACACATTATAAATCAACTATTCTTCAATAAAATAAATTTTTAAAAATTTGTAAAAAATAAAACATTCAAAAAAAAAAAAAAAAAGAACCCTGACTCTAGAGTCAGACATATCTGTGTTAGAATCCCACTCTTGCAATTTCTCAGAGAGGTCTGGAGCATGTGAGCCTCCACTTATGAAAAATGCAAATATCCTAATTATAATAATATTTCTAGTATATATGTCCCTCGTTAGATTGTCTGAATGCAGTTTTCCTTCCCCTGTGGTAAAATTTCTCGTTGGGTAGCATATTGTTGGGAAATAAACTTCTACCCCCCAATTCCCTAGCAATCACAGTCTGGACGAAGTCTAGAGGTAGCCAATTCAGTTATGGTGCTATATCTGATACTTATTACAACATTGCAAGATAGATATTAATGCCCCCATTGTACTGATGAGTAAAATAAAGCCTAGAGAATCTAAGTGATACATGTATTCCAAGCTTAGACTTTGCTAAGTGGAATTATAAGACTCATATCCATATCTGCCTGCCTCCAGTGGCTGGGCTTTTTATCATTTCATGTTTCCTTAGTTGCCTTATTGCAGTTACATGTGGGACATTTACGTTATTAACTTACTTTCAACTCTGAGCCTAAAGTGGAGGAGGCATCCCTAGAAAGCGTTAGATGCCTGATCCCAATTCATGTTATAGATATCTATTTAGAATAAATATTGCAACTAATGTAATTGTAATTTTTGTAATTGTGATATTGTAATTACTTGTTTACATATCTTTACTACCACTAAAATGTAAATTTTTTAGGGCCATGGCTGTTTGTTATTCATTTCCTTATCACCAGCAAACAACAAAATGCACAGCCTGGAATACATATTTATTGAATTCACTAATCATTACTCATCCTATCTAACAAAAAATATTATTTTAAAGAGGGAAAGCACCTTTAAACTGAGGTGAAGTACCAGATAGCCAGATGTTATCAGAAGTATAAAGACAAGTTGCTTGAACTTGTTCATCTTGCATAACTGAAACAATACCCATATGTTGTCACGAGGATCAGACACAGCATCTTAAGGCACTTAATAAAGTGGCACAAACTGGATATTCAGTAAAGACTGACATCAAAAAGTATCAAGAACCATATATCTGGCTTGTTAGAGAGATGGAAGTTCAGACAATTGATCTATGTCATCTAATTTTTTTCATATTTCTTTTTAACTTGTGGATCTTAAAGATTGATGTAAAGGGTGTCACTGCCTCATACTAGGCAATTCAACATAAATAAAACATTTTTAGACTTAGAATTTAAGGTGCCTCATTAACAACAGGCATTTGCTTCCCCTTTTAGGACCCCTATAAAATTGTAGTAACACTCAATTTTAAAAAAGTAGTATCTCATAAGGCCCAAGGTAATATGGGAGGAGATAGTAACACACAAGTAATTGCAGCAAATTTCAAAAAGGTAAAGTTAGAGAGGAAGTTATAACATAGAGACTTCATAGGGGTATTCTCTTAAAATATGAAGCAGTTCCCCTGAGAGCACTCCAGAGGAAAACCAAATACCCTGGAATATGAGGTGGTTTTGAAGCATGTGGTTGAAAAGTGGGGTGGGGAGTAGTGGTTATCAGTTGTGATTCTCTATACAGATTGCTTAAGCCCCCAGTTTCCCGGACCTACTCTTCACAGCCAGCACGCAGCTTAGCAATTTTCACCTGCATCCTCAAGAATGACATTGGAGATACTTTTCTTGAAAAGTTGAAATGATCCAGTGAAAATACCCTAAGATGCTGATATTTGAAGATTCACAAAGAAAGAGGCTCTAGCAGTCTGACCAACTTTAATTTAAGCCACAAGGAGAAAAGACCTGCCCTGTCTTGTAGTGTCCCAGGATCAAGTGTTCCATCCTTACCAGAGTCCAGTAACACACCAAGCACTGTTTCTAAAAGGGTGTAACATTTTCTTGTTGTTGATGGAATGGGCTTCCTTCAGAATCCCAGGGACCTGCACTTGGATTTGTCCACTGAGGTTTGCCATAAACTCCATACTACATCTCTTCTTACTGCTGACAGCTTCACCACCAGGGTCCACCACATTCTGTTCATTAGAAGAGAGTCTCTAAGTCTCAATTTCATCAGGATCAGTAAAGACAACATACAGATACTCAGCTGTATACTGCTAAGTGTTCTGTGTCAGAATTAAATATGCCTGTCGGAACAACTCCAGGGGAGGGAAGTAGGCTTCACCTTTTGCAGGTAGGATTGTTAAAGAACCGTGGACACAGCTTAAAACCATCACACACACTAGAGTGTAAAACCTAAAGTGATGCTTCAGATATCTGGACTTGTGGTCTAGGTATCTCTACCACAAAGAAGAGTATCACCAGGAGATACTGTGTGGATTTACCTTGGTTTTAGTGTGCTGTGAAAAACAAATAATAGAATCAATTGAAAGGTGCCTGTCAAGGGTTCAAAGAAAACCTTTCATTTACCCTAATGGCTTGTATACCAGAAGGAAATCTGTTGCTGTTCTCTCTGTAACGTTGTGCTTACAGGTCCTAGATTTACTACTCCAGATTCTGTCAGTGGAATTTAAGGGAAACTAAAATAATATGAAGAGAAATATAAACTCTTAAACCTTAAGTGTCCTTCAGTAACTGATGTACTATCTTAAGCAAGTTATCTTAAAATGTACACCAAAGATAGTAATATGCATAAAAATGGATTGAAAAGTCTCATTTTAAATTGTTCAATACAAAACTCTAGCAAAAATAAATATTTTAAAATTTAGTTTTTAAGTGAAAGACTTCTCAGAGGTTTTAATATTTTAATTATACTTTGAATTTTCATAAACGCAATATAGATTCCAGATTTTACAAATGTATTTGACTCTGGAACATTACTTTTGTAGAAAACTTATTTTAAAAGTTTGAGGAATTCTGGTTTGAGTATGAGACTATCCTAAATTTGAAAACAGTTTACAAGCTGGCGTATCAGTCTTACTTTGCATGAATGCCTTTTCGCTGGCTTGCCCTGTGCAGATACTGATGGCTCTCACAACAGTGGTTGTTGAACTCTACTTTTCACTTATTCCAAATATGGGCTGATCTCTGGAGATATTTTAGTGTGCAACCATAACTGATACTTTTTAAATAAATGGCTCATGAATTTAAGTTTTTCAAGATACCCCATGATCTGGTTGTAAAATAGCCTAACTTTCAGATAATTCAGAGTTCTATAACTGAGCAAGACAGAATAAAAGGAGTAGAAGGAAAACTGGAATTGGAGTTAGAAGACAAAAGTTAGAGACCCATCTCTGCTCTTATTAGTTTATGATTGTTTCATTTAACTTTCTTAGTCTAATTTTTCTTTTCTGGAAAACAGGCTCATTAATCTCCACTCTGCCTATTTCATCAGAATCAAGGGAGATAATGCACAAAAACTGTGAACCGTCAAGTGTTCAGTATGTGTCCAAAGTTAACAGATGCCTGTTGGGACTATGTATTGAACAGTTCTTTGCACTTAGGCAGCATCATTAATAGAATAAGATGTGAAACACAGCTCATAAGTGGATACAGAACCTCACTTCCCACATGGACCAGACACCCGTGGTGAACAATTTCTTTAGCAATGTCTCTGGCTTAAAGTATTGAAAGATGTGTTGGTGGACTTTGTGGAATAAGCCAAGAATTAAATTCCTTCCACTGGGGCTGGAGGCAAGACAGAATTTGATATCGGGCTCCCCTTTTGTTTGGATCAAGGGGTAATGGGTATCTCTATAGAGAACAGTGAAGAAATCACGTAACATTCAATAACTGCCAATTCTGTCCAGACGCCTCTCTTTCAGAAATGTCAGCTAGGAAGACTGTATATTCTGACTTTTTTTTTCAGAAGACATCTGAAGCAGGGCTTAGATTTCTGGGAGAAAAAATATCTGGCAAGATATAGATATAGGGGACTTCCCTGGTGGCGCAGTGGTTACGAATCTGCCTGCCAGTGCAGGGGACATGGGTTCAATCCCTGGTCCAGGAAGATCCCACATGCCGATGAGCAACTAAGCCTGTGTGCCACAACTACTGACCCTGCACTCTAGAGCCCGCGAGCCACAACTCCTGAGCCCATGCACTGCAACTACTGAAGCCCGTGCACCTAGAGCCTGTGTTCCTTAACAAGAGAAGCCACCGCAATGAGAAGCCTGTGCACTGCAATGAAGAGTAGTCCCCGCTCGCTGCAACTAGAGAAAGCCTGCACGGAGCAACAAAGACCCAACGCAGCCAAAATAAATAAATAAAAAAAAAATAAAAACCTTTCTTTGGTTTAATAAAAGAAAATTATAAAAAAAAGATATAGTTATAGGTAGAGATGTAGATATAGAAAAAAATCTGACATAAATGAAGAAATTAAGGATTCCCATCAGGTAAAAAATATATGTACTGTATATGAAATAATATGATCTAGACGTACAGAAACCTAAGTTTGAATCTCAAATCTACCACTTATAAGCACTATGACCTTGGATAAATTATTATTTTTTTTCTTTTTATTTATTTATTTATTTATTTATTTATTTATTTATGACTGTGTTGGGTCTTCGTTTCTGTGCGAGGGCTTTCTCTAGTTGTGGCAAGCACGGGCCACTCTTCGTCGCGGTGCGCGGGCCTCTCACTATCGCGGCCTCTCTTGTTGCGGAGCACAGGCTCCAGACGCGCAGGCTCAGTAGCTGTGGCTCACGGGCCTAGTTGCTCCGCGGCATGTGGGATCTTCCCAGACCAGGGCTCGAACCCGTGTCCCCTGCATTGGCAGGCGGATTCTCAACCACTGCGCCACCAGGGAAGCCCGGATAAATTATTTTAACTTTTTGAATCTCAGTTTCCTTAGGTGTAAAATTGGTTAAAGTTATATTACCACTCACAGCATTGTTGAGAAGACTAAATAAGATAATACACATGAATTGCCTGGCACCACACCTAAATTATAGAAAACCTGAAGCCACAGTTAGCAGTTATTAGTAGTCAAAGTATTTGTGGTATTGTGTGCACTGATGATTAAAGCATATCATTTGCCTTCAAGGAAATTGCAGACTAAGGTGGGAGGACAGATCATCAAATGTATCACAGAGTATGATGTGGTATATTACACACATAAGGTGCTATAGTATGGTGGATGAGGGAAGTGATGATTCTGAGTGGAGGATTGGAGAAGCCTCTTAGAGAAGGTGACACTGCAAATGAGCATTAAAGGAAGAGAAAGATGTCAGCCCGTGTCTCTGTATGAATTAGTCTCATTTCCAATGTGATATCTTGCAGAGAGTGGGAAATACGGATTAAGACAGACCTGGGTGACCTTGGGAAATATTTGTTTGCATTCACTCTACAAAAGCTTATTGAGTCAAACACTATGGTAGCCACAGGGGATACTACGACGTATAAAATGTGATACATGACCTACCAGGGGCTCACAATCTAGGGAAGGAAGTAGACGAATATCCACAGCAGGATAAGAGTAGAGGATCATATAATTTATCATCCTAACCATGTACTTTTGAGTATGTAAGTGGTGCATTATAAATAACTCTACCAGGACAAAAACCATATGGCAAGTTGGTCCTCAGCAAACCAAAACTTAGTGTAAATGTAGGCAGATGGTAGGCGATCTCTACAAGTACCGTGGGAGCTCAGACAATGAAGGGATCAACTCAGTGTGAACAGTGACTCTGACAAAGTTTCTGCTGCTTTCAGGAGTTCACTAGGCAGAAAAGAGGATGGGAGCCAGCATATGGAATGGCACAAAGGTGTGAAAGTGCATAGCGTGTGTCAGCATCCACAAGTAGTGTCAAGTGACTGGAGCGTAGTATAAATGAAGGAAAGTGGCAAGACGTTATCATAAGGTACTTAGCAAAAAAATATCTTCAAGAACTAAAGTGAGCATTGCTAACAACACAAAATCGGTAAAGGCAGGGAGATGCTCTCCATGACTCTTGAAATAAGTCTTTTAGATGACTGACTACACTTCCCAACATCATCTCTGTATCTTGGCATGAGAGCTCAGTACTCACTGCTGCAGGATATTGAAGAAAACATAAGGTTGACATTTGTATCCTATGGCATTTTGCAGATTCTGAAACAGCCCACGGGCTCACATTGCGTTTTCTTCCCAGTAGTAATGCAGTTGCATGAGACAGCTGGGCTCCCCATCACACTCACATTTTCACATAGTTGAGGTGACATGCACAGGCTTACCTCATGTCACTTCTTCACAATAGTAAAGGTATTGATGTCTCCTCTGAGAACTGAGAATGAAACATCTGTCAGCAGTGTGCAGGGGTCCAGATAAGAGAACTGGAGAAGGAAGTTTATTAAAGAAAAACAAAAGAACAACTAAGAAACAAAAAAGGATAGAAAAATCAACTTCTAAAGAACTTCTGCTTCTCTCTTCTGTGTAGGGGCTTCCCTAACTCTTGGTAAGATTCAAAAGCAGATTGATTCAGTCTTTCCATCTATAGAATCGCCATGTAGACCCAAGGTTGAGAACCAGATTCACAGTTTACCTGAAGGGAGAGATGATAATATTATTTAACATATTGGAAACTTAGCATCCTCACATGTAAATTAGGGCTAATTACGTGCATGTTATGTTATTTGTAAATTATCTGAAATAGCATATATAAAGCAGTTAGCCAAATATGTGATGTGTATCATATATGCTTAAGACCTTTGTTTGATCTTCTTCCCCCTGCTGTGCCCCACAGTTGGTGGCTTATGCCTGGCCATCCACCTTTGGGAACGCAGTGCCCTCATGTTCTTCGTGAGTATCTCTTGGTCAAAACCTGCTTTCTTATCCCTTATAAGACAAAAGTGAAGATGATTAAATGCTGCATAGAGAAGCAACCTTGTATAATAGAAATTCACCCTGACCTATTATTCAGAAGTTCTGGGTTTAGGTCTTGGATCTGCTGCTAAATAATTGGGGGCCATAGGCAAGTCATGCCATCTTTCTGATTCTCAGATCCCTCATCTATTAAATGAAGATATTAAATTAGAACAGTATTCCCCAAGAGGTTTGTCAGAGACTGCTGCACGAGTTTTTTCTCTGTATTTGGTGAAGATATCAATAGTTGTATGGTTTTTTTTAATATATAACATAAAATTTTCTTTTAAAAATACTTTTGGAGAATATTAGATTAAAGACATCTCTGTTTCCTCTTTGGAAATCCCTTTGGCATTGCTTTATGAGCCATAAAGAAAAACAGAGTCTCTTAGTCTCCTAGACTTGTTCTCCTCATTGGTATCTATCAATAAATGACTTTTAAAGGATTCAAGAATCCAAGGTTGTCAGTGGAGAGAAAAATCATCTCTTGGTTTGGGGTAGCTACGTACCAGAGAATGAATCATGCCCCTTGAGGCACATCTTCTGTTGGGGAGTCTCCCTCTTTTGATCCAGATCCTTCTCTGCTGGCCTCCATGGGGTACTGTGTGGTAGGGCAGTGTTCTTCCTAAAGATTCTGACCATATGGGTGTATCATTATTTTTAATTGCTTGATAATATATGACCGAAAGATAAAGCTCTGAAGTAAGAACTTGTCAGTGGAGATAGAGAAAAGGAGATTTTTAAGTTTTAAAGAGTAGGACAAGGTAAACAAGGTAATATGCGTGGCTTCCAGCTGCCCATGATAAAAAGCTACATAGAGGTAGGGCCAAAAAAAAAAAAGAGAGAGAGAGAGAAAGAAATGTTGAGTCCAATTTTTGATCACATTGCTCAATTTTTATAAATCCCACGTAGGAATGTTGGGACCCTGATAGTCCCATCATAATACATTTCCACAGATATGATAGACAAATCACTTGGTTATGCCTTCCTCATGTAAACCAGCATCTTCAAGATAGGGTCTCTCTCACTGGGGCCTCATGTTGATAACTCCCAGGGAATTTGCTGTCAATCTGTTACTAAGAAATTGCCCCATGAGAGAGCCAAATCCTCTCACTTCATTCCTCCGTTCATGCCTTCTCTTTAGTCCCTAAATTTTGGGGTGTTTTGGACAATACCATTTTGTGATAGAAAAGGAGAGGTGAAAACTTAGGGACAGCTATAAATTTGAGACAGTTCCAAAAGTGAGAGTTATAGCATGTACTGGAAGGTTTCCTCTGGGATATTGAGGACGAACAGACACCAGAAGAAAAGTGGGCTGTACATCAAAGCTACCAAGTGTAAGTTTGGCAGAAAATGCCCACATGATGTGTCACAGATACAGTGATCCCATGTCCCCTGTATTAGACTCTTCTGGTTCCAGTGAAACAAGAGATGTTGATACGGTCTTTTCAAATGAGGGCCTCCAGATCACACAGTGTATGCAGCTAGACTTTGATGTTGCATACCCTTTATCTCCATGGCATGATAGTAAGTTCCCTGTCCACTACCCTAAAACAGCATGGTGGAGGAGACCTGTAAAAAGGATGGGATCTTTCTGTAAGTACATAATAGATAAGTGCCCTCGTGATTCTCTCTGATGTGTCTGAGGAGCTGTCTGGTTCCATTGTCACATTCTGGCTTAGGCATTGGGCTGCAATCCAGTGCTTCTCAGAGCTGGTTTTCCAGTCGATCACTTCACCTACAGGGCAAACAGAAGGGAAGGAAACAAAAATATATTGAGAGTCTATGGTAAACAAGGTACTGCTCAATTTTTTTTTTCATACATGACTTCTCACCTAAAGCCTTGTAATTACCTTCCAAGAGAGTTACCTAAGTTGGTAGAAGAGAGAAGTTTTAATAAGAGGTTCAAGGATTCATGTCTCCTTTCAGTGGATGCTTCATTTTAGAGGCACTGTGTGACAGTGGTCGAGAACACAGATGTCGCAGCCAGATAGCCTACCTTTGTATGCTGTGCAATCTCAAACAATTTACTAATTCTCTCTGTAATTCAGTTTTCTCATCTTTGAAATGGGGTGATGATATTAGCATATCTAATAGAACTGTTAGGTGGTTTAAATGACTAAATGTATGTAAAGTGCTTAGGACCATGCCTAACAAGTAGTAAACACAAAACATTTTGCTAGTATTACTTGTTAACTCTATTTAAAAGATAGAGAAGATGAGTCTCAAAGACGAGGTGTAAATAGCCTGAGATCATAGTCTTTGCAGTAAGTTCAGAGCTGGGTCTGGCAGGCTCCTGGCCACTACCAAATTGAAAAGAAGAAAAATAGAAAAACAAACAAAAACAAAACCAGCCACTCTCATTCTCCCCAGTAGCTAAATTGTGGCTTGAAACCATGCCAGCAGTATAACACTGAAGCTCATAAGCACACATCCAATTTAAACTTATTAGCACAATTAGTTGTCTGTTACTTCAATAGGAAGTGATTATTAAATCCATAATTAATGAGACAGAACACTATTTATAATCCAAAGACATCTATGGTACCCAAAGTTAGAGGAACATCTGGCTGCCTTCAGGGATGAAAGCATCCCCAAAGTCATTACAAATGCAGGGTCTTCATGGACAGCCCCTGACCTCAATAGGAAAGACTAATGGACACTAAAGTTCATGACACATTAATGGCCGGTCCCTGCCTTCATGGGCTACCCTATTGTTTACAGATTCAACCCATCATGTTTTCTGTAAAAAAGATCCCAGAGACCAAGAGATACTGGAATTAAAAATATGAATAGTATCAAAGCTAACCTTTACTGAACAACTTTGTATTTTATAGGTATTATAACATTTATTTCATGTAACAACCTACTGTGGATAATATTTTTAATTATTCCAATTTTACAATAAGGAAAATTAGAATTAGAAGTTGAAATAGGGACTTCCCTGGTGGCACAGTGGTTAAGAATCCGCCTGCCAATGCAGGGGACACGGGTTTGATCCGTGGGCTGGGAAGATCCCACATGCCGCGGAGCAACTAAGCCCATGCGCCACAACTACTGAGCCTGCGCTCTAGAGCCCACGAGCCACAACTACTGAGCCCCTGTGCCACAACTACTGAAGCCCGCGCGCCTAGAGCCCATGCTCCGCAACAAGAGAAGCCACTGCAATGAGAAGCCTGTGCACCACAACGAAGAGTAGCCCCTGCTCGCCGCAACTAGAGAAAGCCCACACACAGCAACGAAGACCCAACGCAGCCAAAGATAAAAAATGAATAAATAAATTTATTTAAAAAAAAAAGAAAGAAAGTTGAAATAACTGTCCTGTGGCCAATCATAGTAAGTGACAGCTGGCAGTAAAACCCATGGATAAGTGGCAATAAAAAGCATCCCTTAACCACTCCTCTGTATAGCTTCTGAGAACTAAACTTTTAGACTTTACAGTATGTTGATGGCCAGTTTGAATTTACATGTGAATGAAGCCAGAATGAAGCTGCTGAGGCTCAAAATAGAGGAATGACTTATTATTTACTTAATTGATCAATTAGACAAATATTTACTGAGTGACAAATATACATCAGATACTATTCCAGGTGATGGAAGTAAAAGCAATGAATAAGACAGACAAAGCCTTGCTGTCATGGAGCTGGCTTTAGCTGGAGGGAGACAGACAATAAGCAAATACATAAAAAAGATCATTTTAGATGCTGATACATTCTATGAAAGTAAATTTGATGTTGTGTTATATAGTTAATGCCTGATGACCTTGGATTGGGTACCCAGAGAAGGTGACATTTAAATTTAGAGAACTGAATAGCAAGAAGGAGCCAGAAGACATGGAGGAGGATAATTACAGGGAAAGGAAAGAGCTAGTACACAGGAGCTGACAAAGAATGGAAGGCCAAGAACTCAGGTTCTGTGTCTAAATCAAAAAACCCTGCACGTTGGCAGTAGGAAGACAATTACCATATGGGAAGGGGAGGACAACGAGACCTCATGTTCTGAGTCTACAAATTTAACTCATCCAGATGAAAATTGAGAAACATATTAAATATAAGAAATTTACTTTTGTCTATTACATATAGATGCTATATTTTTAATGGGTGTTTTTTAAAAATGGGCTTATCCTGTTCTTATTTTAATACTCTGTGTGTTTGTGTGTGTGTGTGTGTGTGTGTGTGTGTGTGTGTGTGTGTGTTGTGGTGCCTGGATAGTGAGGAGTGCTTATTACCTTTGTAGTTCCTAGTTATCTCGAGCACAGTAAGCCACATCTAGACGTAACAGAGAGGACTGCTCTTCACCCAGAAACCCCAGTTAGTTGGATGAGGTAACTGGGATGTATGTTGGGCCATCTCCTTTAAGGAAGGATGATACAGAGTTCTGTTTAGGAAGAAAGATGCAAATGAATGTTTGGTGAACAGAAGTCTATATTGTTAACAGAGATTGACAGCTTTGGACAAAAACCCATTTATTCTTCTGGGCACACAACTAGACTACCTAGTCCTGCTTCCCCTGCATTCAGAAGCGGCTTCATGGCTACATTCTAGCTGTGAAAGTTGAACAGTAGCAGTGATGGCACCTATTTCTAAAATCCTCGTGCATGTGCCTCCATGCCCTTATCTGCAGCAGCTGGCTTTAATGGAGACAACTCCAAGGGTGACCTCAAAAGCCATATGATGAAGAGGGCAGTGCCCCGTCAGCCTGCAGTCAGGGGCACCCCTGCCCTGCTGAACTGTTTTTCACCTTCATGGTATTTTTATATGAGCAAAAATAAACTTCTGTTCTGTTGGGTTTTTTTTCCATTATACATTTTGGTATATATTTTACACACAAGAAAATGTGTGTGGGGTTATTTATGACATGTTAGCTTACTAACTAATGACTAATAAAGAGATGAAAAAAATTGAGAATTTCTCTTCTTTGACTAGCCGAGGAAGTAGAAATAAATAATAGTGAAAGTTGAAGTGGGTAGAGCACAGCAGGGTGTTCCCCAATATTAAAGGGGTGTGTATTTCGAGAGAGTATAGCCTGACCCTCTCAGAGGTTACTCCAGAGAAGCTTCAGAGAAGATGGGTGGAGAGAGTTTGAAGGAATATTGGTCTTTCCCATGTGACAATGCAGCAAGTATGGGACTCTAGGTAAATGGAACAATATTTACAAAAGTATGTAACATCACAATGCGTGGTTCATCAGATATGCATGAAATTTCTAATTCCGAAATACAAGTGGAGGCAAGGTGGAATGCGAGAAAAGCCTATTGAAGAAGGTTAGGGTGTGATTATCACAGGATTCCTTATGAAACAAGTAGTCAAAACCAGTCCTGCATACATTTCAAAAGCTGTGCATGGTTTTCAAGCAATAGAAAGGCATGGTCATTCTGAGATAGAAATCTGGCAGCTCATAGTTCCAGTAGATGTGGACATATTTATGGATCTCTGTCATCAGGTGTCTTCCTCCTCATGAATAGGCATGCATAGCCCTAACATAAATATATAGTAAAGAGACAAAACATAAAGAGACATGTAAAATATTTTATCATTATTTAGCCGTCACTGAGCTATGGAACTTTGGTAAAGTCACCCCACCACCTTAAGCCTCAGATTTCTTACAGCGGAAGGGGTTTTTGCCTACACAGGGGGTACGTGTCCTCTTCTCTTTGTTCCTCGACTCCCAGCTCAATGCGTCATCCAGCTCAGGGTCACAAGGGGAGTGTATTGAATGAGTGAGTGATGAAAAAATAAATGAATCCATGCATCTGCTGAAGCTCAGACCCTAAAAGAATCTCAACTTAATACCCACACACAAAACAGAAAATCTTCCTTGGAATTGCCAATGACTAGGATGAGGCGCCTGATGATTAAGGACAAAGGCAGATAAAATAGGAAAAGTAATTTAGGATATGATAATACACAATAAATATAACCGTATCTAAAGCAATTTGGGGCAGGAATAATCTTGCTGGGATTCAGTTGAACTGTACCGAGCTGCTGCCAGCATTATGAAAGTGCATATTTACATCTTTTCATTAAATAAACCCTGTCTATGCCAACTCTGTCACTCCCCACTCATAAGTGAGGTCCTGAAGAGGATGAGGGAAAACAGGATGGGGTGGAAAGCATCAGTCTTGAGGTGGAGCACAGCATGTGTTTGGATAAAACCCTCACATTCTTGCTCTTCCTCTTTGCTAAAATGATGTCTCTCTTTCTCTTTCCTCTCACTTGTAAGAGCCTCTTGTCTGGGATTGGCTATTAACTGTCTCCCCATTACACTTTTATACACAGTTTGCTCTTCCTGTCTGAATGTTAAATTTTTCTTTATAAATTTAAAATATATAAATAAAAACCTAGGAGAGTCTGATTCAGTAACCGAATTTTGTAAATCTCCATTTCTGACTTTGAGTCACCTTCAAGATTAAGAACTACTGGTTTAGCTGGGTGCCTGGCACACATGTGAACACAAAACCTCTCTTTTTTTAAAAATATGTATTTATTTATTTGGTTGCACTTGGTCTTAGTTGCAGCAGGCAGGCTCCTTAGTTGTGGTTCGTGGGTTCCTTAGTTGTGGCTTGCCAGCTCCTTAGTTGTGGCACACGGGCTCTTTAGTTGTGGCACGCGGGCTCTTTAGTTGTGGCATGCAAACTCTTAGTTGCGGCATGCATGTGGAATCTAGCTCCCTGACCAGGTATTGAACCTGGGCCCCCTGCATTGGGAGCATGGAGTCTTATCCACTGCGCCACCGGGGAAGTCCCTGAACACAAAACCTTCTGAATGCATATATGCATACATGTATGAATGGATGTGTCATTAATTTGGGTAGAAGCTGTGACTGTCATCGTGTGTATGATACTGTCCTAATCTGGCCACAAGTTCTTGCTCCTCGTACATTGTGCTCCAGTCACACCATACAGCCAGCTGCTCCAGAAACACACTGTGGGCATCTACACAGAGAAGGTGCATCTGTAGGATGGAAACGGATGGCATCAGTAGTTTTAAAGGAGTTGATTACAAGATCTTCCTCATTTCCTCTTTCTTAATATTGATCTGCCTAGTAAAGGGCCTTTGTAGGAGACTTGCCTTCCCCACTGCCCCTTTCACAATTGTCCTTCTTCCACTTTGCATAAGAGCCTGTCCCTCACCTACCCAGAAACTTAATATAATATATTGTCTTGGCGTGTAGACACCTCCAGAGCATATTGGATCAATTGAGATAGAGTCCTTGAACAAAGACTTTGTTGTCATCTTGGTCCTGCAGCTTACTGGCTGGATGATTTTAACACATTTGATGTGTTTCTTTTTTTATCTTCAGCTTTATTGAGATATAATTGACATATAATGTTGTGTTAAGTTTATGGTGAACAAAGTGTAGATTTAAGATACTAATATATTGCAAGATGCTTTCCACTGTAGCGTTAGCTAACACCTCCATCACCTCAGATAATTACCGTTTCTTTTTTGTGGTGAGAATATTTAAGATCTACTTTCTCAGTAACTTTCAAGGATTTAATACAGTACTGTTAACTATAATCACCATGCTGTACATTAGGCTCAAACCTCATTCGTCTTATAACTGAAAGTTTGTGCCCTTTGACCAACACCTCCCCATTTCCCCCATCCCCCAGGCCCTGGTAACCACCATTCTGTTATCTGCTTTTTTTTGTTTTGTTTTGAGTTTGGCCTTTTTAGATTCCATATATAGGTGATATGTTATGCAATCATGCAGTACTTGATTACTTGACTTTCTCTAACTTATCTCACTTAGCGTACTGTACTCAAGGTCCCTGATGTTGCAAATGACAGCATGTCCTTCTTTCTCACAGATGAAAAATATTTCATTGTGTGTGTATATATCTGTATAAGGGATATATATCTGTATATATACACACACACAATGAAATATATATATAAATACACACACACACATACACACACACACACACACACACACATCTTCTTTATCCATTTATCCGTTGATGGGCACTTAGGTTGTTTCTATATCTTGGCTATTGTGAATAATGCTACAGTGAATGTGGGAGCACATTTATCTCATTAATAGCCTGTTAATTCTCATAATGATAATGATAAGTACAATCAATAATTTTTTTAAAAAATTTGTTAGCATTAGAGATATGATCAACAAAGATTTTTATTTTTGCAAAAATTATTGCAAAGAACTATGGGTATTCATTGATTGATGAAATACTTTAAACATAAAATATTCATTACATTGAAATTCTGAGATAGAATTTGAATAGAAATGTACATTTTAGGAGAAAAATGAATATTATACTATTCTAGACTATTAAAAGGAACTTATTTACTGGTTGCTCTAAATGAATTTTGATGGGTTTTAAATTATTTTGGTATTTAGCTTTCGACTCATTTCTAAAATAAAATAACAATTGAATTTAAAATTGCCAATATTTAGTGTGTCCTTTGCAAGTACTTTAACCCCAAATAAAAGTTTTATAATATAATCTAAAAATGTGAGGGTGTACATATCTTATTTTAGCATATATGCAATCAACAAAAAAAGAAAGTAAAGAAGATAGACTTCACTATTCTGCTTTTTCACCTGCTTCTTGCTTTGCCTTCTTAAATTTAAAGCTTTCTCACTTATTGTACACTTCGTCCCCCTAGACCTATGCTGCTCCACAGAAGATACCAGCCACATGTGACTACCTAATGTAGGTTAACTACATAAAATTAAAAATCAATTGCCCTACTGTAGTAGCCGCATTCCAAGCAATCAGTAGCTGCATGTGGCTAGAGACTGTGGTATCAGCAGCAGAGCAGATATAAAACATTTTCATCACCACAGAAAGTTCTACCAGGCATGCTGCTCTGGAGAGAATTTGTATTGCAGACTTTGCTTTTACCAGAATAGAACTTTCTCTAGGATTGATGGGCTCATTTCCTTTTTTTCCAATGTCTGGCTCATATTAGACCCTCAATAAATGCTTTTTAAATTAAAATAACATTACTGGAAGGTAATTAGTGACTCCCCCTGACACATTTACTAACAAATCCCAATCACATAAATTTCATAAAATCTTTGCAATGATAAGGACCTTGGAAGTGATTTAAATATGACTTTTAAAAATATATATTTGTATCATAAAATCTCAAAGGTAAATTGTTCACTTATAATTCCTTTATTCTACTTTGAGGTAAAAAAAGAACATACTATATTGCATATTTTCTATGTTCCAAGTGATAAACAAAACACTTTTCAAGTGTGATCTCACCTAATACATATGACATTTCTTAAGGAGAATATGCTCGAGAGGTAAGGGATATCAGAGAGGTTGAGCACTTTGCCCAGAATCACAGAGACAGAATTTAAACTCAGGTCTACCTAATAGCAGAAGCTATATTTCTAACTTCATGTGAAAAATGCCACCTAGAGAAGAAAATGACAGCTTGCACAAGTCATTCAGAGAATTAGTGACCAGAATAGAAATCCAAGCTGTGCCTGATTTCCAGGTGGACTCTCCACACTTCCATCTCTCCCTTCAGTAAGGGGAGGTACGTAGGCTGGTTAAGAATAGGCTTTGTAGCCAGGATGCCTTGTTTCAGATCTAGACTCTGCCACCTACTAATCCTTGCAACCTTTGTCCTTTCTTCTGTGAGGGCTGGGATACTGATAATGATCAATATTGTGTCAATTCATACACTTGATACAGTACACCAACATTAATCAGTTTTCCCCAGTATTGCTTATACTCACTTGTATGTGTATGCAGGTGCTGAAGGCTATACACTTTTACCACATGTGTGATTTGTGTATCCATGCTCAGAGTTAAGATATTGAACAGTATGTTCAATATAAGTATGTTTTATTTTGCCCTTTTATACACCATTCTTTAACTTTTCCTTCCATCTTTTTCATGTGTACTTTCATGGAAATTTTTAAATATTATTTTTATATTATCCAGTTTTTTTCTCTTTTTTTTCCTTTTATGGATTGTACTTTTGGTGTCAAGTCAAACAACCCATTGCTTAACCATAGAAATCCTGAAGATTTCTCTCTCTTTTTTTTTTCTAGAAAAGTTTAATTTTATGTTTCACATTTAAATCTGTGATCCATTTTGAGGTCACTTTTGTATAAAGCATGACGTTTAAGATGAAGTCCATTTATCCCCTCTGTGGATGTCCAACTGCTCCAGCATCATTCTTTGAAAATGCTATTCTTCTTCCATTGAACTGGTTTTGCTCCTCTGTCGAAAATCAATTCAACATATTTATATGATTCTATTTCCATGTCCTCTATTTTGTTCCATGATCTATGTGTTCATGTCCCCACCAATTCCACACTGTTTTGATAATAGTGGCTACACAGTGAGTCTCAGTACTCTATAGAGTGACACCTCCCACTTTATTCTTTGTCAAGTTTGTTTTGGGTATTCTAAGCCTGTACCTTTTCATATACATTTCATAACAATTTTGTCTATTTGTACAAAAAAAAATCCTACTGGGATTTTTGTTAGGAATTGCATTTAACCTGAAGATAAATTTGGGGAGAATAGATATGTTTTTTATGTTGAATCTTCCAAACCAGGAGCATAGTATTTCTCTCTGTTTATTTAGATCTTCATTATTTAGATCTTTCATTAACATTTTATAATATTCAACAAACGTACGTCTATATATTTCATTTTCTCTGGATCAATTGTAAATCATACTGTGTTGAATTTCAGTTTCTTCATGTTTGTTGGAGTTTAGAATTGTGATTAAATTTTGTGTACTGATCTTGTATCCTGTGGTTTGCTGAATGTGCTTATTAGTTATAGAAGTTTTTATAAATTCCTTAATATTTTCCATGTAAACAATCATGTCACCTGAAAATAGGACCATTTTATTTCTTCCTTTCCCACATTTATACCTTTTATTTCTCTTTTTCTGGCTAGATCTTCAGTACTATACTGAATAAGATTGGTGAGAGTGGACATCCTTGCCTGGTTCTTGATCTTAGGGGGAAAGCATTTCAGTCTTTCATCATTAAATTTGATGTTAGTTGTAAGTTTTTTGTAGATAATATTTAATCAAGTTGAGGTAATTCCCCACTATTCCTGACTTGTTGAGAGTTTATACCGTGAATAAGTGTTGGATTTTGTTAAATGTACCATTAATGGTGTTGGATTTCATCACATGCTTTCTCTATATCAGGTGATAGTCTAATTTTGTGGGTTGCAGTTTCAGTGATTTTCAGACCCCTTATAATGCTGTTTTGACCTTTTAAAAAAAATATGGTGCCTCCAGACATTCTATTAGTTCCTGGTGGTTCTGCCTTTAGGGAAAATTTTCCCAAGCTGAACTTCCAGGTGTCTCTCATTGGGGGAAGGGAATCTCAGGCCCAGAGTGACAAAGAGACTTCCCAGAATGGGCTGCTTGGTGTTGCTCTGTCTCTCTTGCCAGTTCCAACTGCTCAACTTGGTATCTTTTGTTGGGGAAAGGGAGTCCTTTTGCAAGTTTTCTGTGGACACTATTTTATATTTTAAGTTCAGTCTTTCCAGAAGATGATTATCTGAAGGGTAAATAGAACTCTGCTCTTCAGAAGCAAGTAATTCCAACATATCCGTACATCAGTGGTGTGGGTGAAACAAAGATGGGCATTATTTAGACCATTTAGTGAAGTTAAAATTGCATAGGCTATTTTCTATTTGGTTAATGTTGGCTATTGAAACAGAAGTTGATTTTGGTTCAGTTGATCTAGCCAAGATCCAAGTCTGAAGAGTCATAAGATAAATTATGAATCTTTTTTTTTTTATCTTGTAAATGTAGATAGGTAAAATCAAATTTTTCTGAAAAGCAGAAAAATTGAAAAATAATAAGATGTTTCTTTGGTTATTTATACACTTTTAGTTTTGGTGTTTTGTATTTTATATAGAATAATTATTACAAGACTTATGACAAATGAAGGCAGATATGACTTAGTCAAATAATTTATGTGTTAGCAAATAAATAAAGTTTTCAAAAAAAGAAATTTGAAAATTTGGTTTACTTTCTCTGCTATTTCTTGCCTCCTATCCTGACAGAGAAATGATGTAACTTACCAAAACATATTTTAGAAAACAGTATATTCTAGAGTAATTGTTCTCATATTTGACTCTATGTAAATTAAACCTGAAGATATTTCTGTTAAAAACAATCCACTGTAAACACTGCACAATATAATCTTCTTCTCAAGGCACTGACTTCCCTTTTCCTAAGAATTTTCTTTAAAATACTTGCAACTGTAAATTCTTTCTCTGCCCCCTTGAGATATAGGTAAATCTTTTTAAAAGCCTCTTGCCAGTTTTACAAACCAGGCATGTCTTTCTCAAGAACCTGGGAGCTGTCCTTTGGAAATGTAATCATCAAAGAAGATATTATCCCTATCCTGTCGAGCTTTGGTGGGTGCCAATTAGCAAACACGGATGGTCTAATCACAGATAAAAATATCTGCAAAATAAGGAGATAACCCAATGTGTTCAACACATCACAGTGATTAACCTCCCTACTAAATTTCCCCAGTACTTTTTCTGGTAGTTCTCTCCAGCCTTTAAAAACCCTTCTGCCCTTTGTCTCAGCAGATTGGAGTGTAGACTTAGTTCTAGTCTCTCTCCCCTATTGCAATAGCCTTGAATAAAATCTTACTTGACTGTTTAACTTTGTCCAGTGCAATTTTTGCTGTGGCACTGTTGATTCATTTTTCTCCAGTCCTATTCTCATAAGGAGTTAACAAATCAGTATTAAGTAGTTAGATCCTAGAAGTCAAATTAGGTTGGGAAAACAAAATAGATAGAGAAATAATAAAGAATTAGGCAAAGTGTTTATGAGGAAACTGAGGCAGCAGCAGCCATAGAAACAAGCTGTAAATAATTTTTAAAGAACAGAAGCCAAGACAGAAATGAAGAATTAGGACAGAGCAGAAACCAGTAAGAAGGGTCTATATGCTTATGATTCAATAAAATAATCTCTTCATTTAGGAAATAGAATTTTTTAAAAAGAAAATCTTAAAAATTGGCTTACCTTTGATACAGATACTTTCTCTAATACTTCTCCCCTCTTTATCTCATAACCTGTTGAATAATTGGGGGTAACTATGTTATAGCAATCATGTAGGACATGAGAGTGTTGGGATTTCTTGAAAGTATAGGATCGAGGGAGACAGGCAACTTATGAAAATTCTTGAATAGACAGAATAATATTACTGTCTCACATAGAAGCATTAGTGTTTGTTGTGCTATATAGCATCACTGATATGCTATTTTCTATTCATTCCTTTTTTATTGTTATTAGGCAATAATTTCTGCAAAAAGAATTGAATTTCAAGCTGAGTCAATGTTTTTTATCAGCAATGCAAAAAGTTAATATTATGTCCTTATTCCTACAATTAATTCAGCTCTGGTTCTATAAAAATATGTAAAGTTCTATTAATGTTGGCCATTTTTGCTTTCTTTTCTGTGTTAAATTTCAAGGGAACCTTAATATTGAGACTTTAAATGATCCTAATATATTATCTCTATATGTTGCATATATATATATACACACACACACGTACACACGTAAGGTTAGAAGATTAGAAGAAGGAGGGCAGACTTCTCAGAGGAAACATGATTTTAGAAAATGATTCCTGAAATAGAAACTGTCTCTCTCTCTGTGGCCAGCTTTGAGAGCCAATATGATGCTGGAGAAAAGATGGAATCATGGGGCGTCTATGATTGATAAAGTGTTACTGCTGGAAGTGGAAGTATGGCCAATAAATAAATACTGAAGGGCCTTGGGGATGTCATGGTTGAGAACACCTAAGATGTACCATTATTTTCTTCTTCCTTTTCTATTTACCTATCTTGTTCCATCATTAGTCTTTCTTAATTTATTTTATATAAATTAATCTGTCTAATGAAAATTCATTCATTCAGTATAAATGGAGTGCCTAGTATAAACTTAATAGCTTACTTGTAATTGAGGATTAAGTAAAATAAGCCACAAGATCTGCTTTTCAAAGAATTTCATTCACTTGGGGAAATCTGATAAAAGAATCAAACCATGGGGATTTACCATTATCCCTTACAGAATCTGAGGCCCTGGAAGCTAAAGTAACTTGTCCAAACTAACAACAAAAAGTAGCAGACTTTTGACTTTAACCTAGGTCTTCTTACTTAAAATTTAGAGACCAGGCCACATTTAAGGATTTTGATGTTTGTTTTGTGCGTTTGAGGTTGTGGCATACACTTATATTTTGTACTTATTTATACCAAAGTTTGGAAACTATTTAAGTTTGGAAATTGTTTGAGAAAATTTACATTTAAAATGCAAATTAAGAATTTAAATGAACTTAAGCTGTACTGAGATTTAGAGTGTAATGACTGTTGCTAATAAATAGCATTCAATTAATAAATGGCTTGAGAGGTTATTGGGGAGAAACAGAAACTGTAGATTTGTCTGATACATATTAATTACCTATATAATATTTGCACCATGGGAAATGTTATGTGTAAACGAATAGCAACACCAGTTATTCAGGATGGTGGCCCCCAAGTGAAAGAGTTGTATGAAGATGGATTGTTAAAGATCAACGATGATTAATTAAGAGCTAGAGGTAGGGTGCAGCATAGTTCTCATTAGGAATGGTGATGACAGCTCCGGAGTAAGATTCAGCAAAGTTCTGTTCAATTCCAACACTGTTTTTTGGTTTATGCAGTTTTTCTTCAAAGAGAATGATAAAGGAAGAACTTCTCCTTCCTCCTTAGCTTCTTTAATCTAAGTTTTACCAATATTCAAGGACCATATCTCTTTTAATATTCTCCAGGAGACTTTCCTAAGTATTAAAGCTGACAGGAATCTCTCCTTTCATAGAAGAATTCCTGGGTGTATACTCAGAATCAAAATTTAATATTCATTCATTCTTTGTTCATAAATTCACTTATTCATTAAATATTGTTGAACATGCGTACTCTACGCCAGAAGAGTTAGATTATTAAAGGAAGCAAGGAACTGCATTCCCAATAAAAAAGAGGCCACGAACAAGCACATGAGAACATTGGGTGTATGCACTGTGGGCTGCAAGAGCCGAGCAGTAGGATGGGTCCACTCTCCATGGGAAACCCAGCTTCAGAGAAAACGTAATTTTTCTTAAAGAAACCAGAACATTTATCTCAGGCAATTATTAATGTTTATTATATAGAAATTGAAAGTAAGATAAATTGGAAATATCCAGAAGGCTTCATGGTGGATGAATAGGTTACTTGTATTAGTGACATTTAGCCTTGGTTCTGAGTAGTAGAACATTCAACGTAAGAGTGACTTAAATGGTGTAGAGGTTTACTCCTTGTTCCATTACATAAGCAGTCCAGTATAGAAGACATGAGCAGTCTATTACAGTTGCTCCATAGTTATCAGGAACTCGAGATCCTTCCATATTACTGATTCATTATCCTCTACTCACAGCTTTCAGCTCCCAGGCCCAAATGGCTATCCCATCCTAACCATCAAATCTGGATTCCAACCAGCATAAATACAAAAAGCAGGAAAAAGCACAGACAGTACATTTGTTTGTTTATTTATTTACTATCTATGTATCTATGGGGTTCCAGTTGCAAGCAATGTGTTAAGCCCTCATAATATAAGAATAGGAAAACTGACTCTAAATAAACTGACTTTATATGGTAGGAAGTGGTTAGGTTTTATGTACATTCATATCTAGATATATAAACACAGAAGGAGATATCAAAAATGAATCGTGATTTCTACTTTATATAGCCAACCGTGTGAATAGCAGAGCTTTTAGAAAACCAGACTTAGTGGAAATGATCATGCCTTTTATTTTGTCCATGCTGGTTTGAGGTGCCTTTCAAACATCTAAGAGAAAATTTTAGGTGATCAGGAGCTAAGAGGAGCAATGAGGGCTAAAGACAGAAATGCAAATGCCATTGACATAAAGAAAGAATTGAATCATGCTGATTTATGACATAGCTTAGGGTGAACCTATAATGTAAGAAGAAGAGAAGAGGGCCTAATTACGGACTTGACTGCCCACTCCCACTCCATGGCACAAAGCTGTCCCATATATACCTTCATATTCAGCTGTTACCATGAAACATATCTCAGTAGAGCAAAAGGACAGAGTTACGTATCTAAGTATGCTGGCTCTGACTCCTTGGCATCTAGTGACTGGCGTATATTAGGTACTTAGTTGGTCATTTTTGCTTAGCTTGTTAACCTGGCTCACTTCAGCACATATTACGGTTGGGTTATTATAGGTGCAGAACTTTGCTATACCGGAATAGCAAATCACAGTACCTGACCGTAAGAACTCATAATCCAGAGTGGGGAATTCCCCAAAATACATTCAGAGAAGAATCCCAGAACACTCTGAAGCTGGATGAAACAGGTATACATGTGAAGTTGCTTATTTTTTTGGAATGAACCTCTATAAGTCTCAACAGATAGGCAAAGGTATTTGTGACTCACCGTAAGTTGAGAATGACTGACTTAGCTGTGAGAACAGAGTATGTTGAGAGCAGATAGAGGCACCTGGAGAAATTTTAAACCTGAGATCAGGAAAAGGCCACATGCAAGAGTTGGCACCTGCCTAACCAGGAGGAAGTCAGACAAGGAGGAGGAAAATGGCAGCTAAAGCAAAGGCATTGATACAGCACCGTGTCTGTGGTGAGCTACAAGCACTTCCTTTTAACCAGGCTGTAAATAGAAATGAAAAGGTGGAGAGCTTATCCGGAGATGAGAGGACAGATGATGGAGGACCTTGTGTGTTATGTTAAGTATATATTGAGGCCAATGGGTGACCACTTAAGGATTATAAATAAACCAGTAATGTAGTCCTACATAGCATGAAGAATGGATTGAATGAGGTGAAGATGGATTAAGGTTAGTTGGGATACAGTAATAAAGCAGGAATTCTGACACTATCACCACCCATAGAGAGATTCTCTGGGTCAAAGGTGCCCATTCAGTGCCCTTCCGAGCAACTGTGAAGGCAATCACTGAACCACCAGCACACACTGCTGTCTCTGGTTTAAGCTTTCAGATCTTAGAACATTTAGTCAGACTGTGGGAATTTATTGAATGAATGGAGTTTGTGTGGGAGACTCTTATTCAGACACACATATTTAAATGCCACCAGCAACTTAATCTTCTTACCAAAAACAAAGTGACTCAAGGCCAGAAATTGTTTTCTCTAACCTTCCCCTCCTGTCACTTGTCATGTGATTGCAACATATATTTCTAAAATGACGAATTTCTTCCTAAGTGAAAGCAAACCAAGAATAATGCTCAAGGAAAGCTATTCTCTGAAAATTACATACCGAAGGATCAAATTGTCCTTTTTTCATACAAATGAAGTCCTGTTGGAGCAGCAGAGCATCACTCCATAAATCATTCTGTGCTCTTACACAAACTTAACGCAGTTCCAAATATGATGCCACGGGTGTGTTTAATAGAGCACTAATGAAGTGGTACAGCTGGTTGAGCTTAGTGCCTACTTGAACATTGAACTTCTTCCATTAGAGTACTTACACTGTGCTGCATCTTTGCTTAGTTTTATTTTTTTTAGGAATTATTTAATACTTTTTTTATAATTATGGTGAAACATACATAACATCAAATTTAGCATCTTCATCCTTTTAAGTGTCCAGTTCAGTGGCATTGAATTCATATTGTTGTGCAACCATCACCACCGTTCACCTCCAAAACTCTTTCCATCTTACGTGCTTAGCTTTTAACCAAAATTCTCTCCCAGTAGACTCTGAATAACTTGAAGGCAGGAATGAGGACAGTAGTCAAAATAATAAAGTAATTTTAAATGATGACAGTTAATATTTATTTATGACACAATATATGTCACACAATTTGAATTCATTACCTTATTCAAATTGTTCACAGCAACCATTTGAGGTTGATATAATTATCTTTATATTCAAATGAGGAAACTGAAGTTTGAAGAATTTGTATGCCTGAATCTCAGTCTCATGGGTAGTAAGATATAAGAGTAAGATTTGAATCAAAGTCATTTGTCTCCAGATCAGCTCATACAAAACTATTTTCCCTGCTCAGAATCAGACACTGTGTTTCAGTGTCAATAATAACCCTCTGCAAATGGACAAGACAGCTATTATTGTTTATACTTGACAAATTAAGAAAGATGCTAAGTAGCTTGATTCACATCTTTTACCTTGTGAATATGGCTGGGATCTATTTGAAAATAAAGTTTTCTGTTTTGTTTTTGTTTTTTAATTTAAGGACTACATCATGTCCAATAGTTGGTATGATAATTGTTAGAAAGCAAAACAATGGTATTTACATTTTAAGCATCTGTGACATTAGCACATTGACGAAAACTTTGTCAGTGTCTACTCAACTTGGAAGTTGATTTCTTCTGTCAAAAACTCCAGTTGTATATAAACATCCCTAGTAACTCATGGAGGAAAATGCAGTTCCAGGACTCTGTCCATGCCCATCTGTAAACCTTCACACTTGTACACAGTACCCCATCTCCTTCAGACTGCACATTGCAAGACAGCTAATTGTTTGCTTTCTCTCGTGTCTCATCTATTTGCTTTATTTTCTCTTTCTTAATAGTATATAAAAGTGTGAGTTTTTTTTCCTTCATTACTGCAAATATAGACATATTTGGAACATTTCCTGTTAAATAGATGCAGAGAAATTGTGTGATAGTAGTGTGAAACATGGGATAAACTTTTTGCATGATTTTTCTTCTTCTATTTCATGAGAAAACTTCCAAGTATATTCTCCATCTTTGCAATTTCATAACCTCAATCCATAATCTCTTTTGAGCCTAAGCCAACTGGGTCTTTGTATTTGAACTTATCATTATTCATGTTATCTGATACTGCTACTTGCCAGATCCAGTATTAAATTCTTAGCCATCACATTACTTGACACTTAGCGCATTTGACCTATTGCTAAACCTTTCTCTTTGAAGTTATTTCTTCATGTGGATTCAAGGGTCCTTTTCCCTTTGGGTTCTTCTACTTTCTCTTACTTATTTTCAGTATCTTTTTCTGGATCTTTCTCAGTTTTCTCACTTCTTAAAACATTGTATTCCCTCAGAGCTCAATCCTTTGATCTTACCTCTTCTCTCTCCATACTTTTTCCCTGTGGAAGTCTATCCAGTATTGTATCTTTGAATACTGTGTTCAGTGGTGACCATTAAAGTCATATCTCCAGCTCTAATTTCTCAGCTGGATTCCAGGCCCATATTTCTAATTACCTGTATTATTTTCCTACTGCTGCCACAACAAATTGCCATCAACTAGGTGGCTTTAAACAATAGACATTTATCCTTCAGTGATTCTGGAGGCCGTAAGTGTAAAATTAGCATCAGCAGGGCTATACTTCCTCTGGAGTTTCTAGAGGAGAACTCTTCTTTGCTTCTGCCTGTTTCTAGGGACTCCAGGCGTCCTTGGCTTGTGGCTGTACAACTCTAGTCTCTGCTTCCACCTTCACATGGCCTTCTCTGCTCTCTATTTCAAATCTCCCTTTGCCTTTCTCTCATAAGGATGCATGTCATTGGATTTAGTTGCCACCGAGATAATGCAGGACGATCTCATCTCAAGATCCACAACTTGATTAAATCTACAAAAACTTAAAAAAAAAAATAAAGTCACATTCATTGTTTCTGAGAGGCGGACATATTTTTAGGGGGCCCCCCTTCAGTCCACTACAGTCTGCCCTATGATCCCCACAAATTCATGTCCATCTCACATGCAGAATACATCACCCCATCCTAGCATCCAAAAGTCTCAATCAATTAGACTATTACCTTTAAGTCTAAAGTCTCATCTAGATATCATATGTACTATACTTAGAAACTACAAAATGCTATGTAAGTGTTACACACAAATTTGAGATTTTAATACTTATGGCTACTTATAACTCTTAAAAGCAGTCTAAAATGAGACACTGTTTGATCATCCCATTTTATAGATGAGGAAACTGAGGCATGGGTGGATTCTGTGTCATGCCTTACTGATAATGCACAAGTTTATACAGATAGTAAGTGAGAGCCAGAATTCAAATGCAGTCAGTCTGGCCCCAGCATTTGCATTTTTAAGAATATTTCCTGCTGTCTCCTGCAAAAGGAATGTGGCAGCCAGAATGCGAAATTACCATTTAAACCTTCTTTAATTCCAGAATTTTCAACTATATAAATTGAATATCAGCCACCAATAGGATTTTGCAAGAAAAACATTTTATTTTTATTGAAATATTTTTTATTTGGTTATTTGGTTGTTTTGAATTAAGAAAGAATATGAGGCATGAAGTTTTACCTATAGTTGATCATCAGTTCCCTCAGTTGCCTCAAAAAAAATAATATGTGAAAAAAATTCTTGTATAATATCATAGTGTGTGATTCTCTCTTGCCTCTTTAGTCCTCAAGAATAGCTTTGAAAATTTAAATCCACTTATATGTTCTTAAGACAAAGGAAAGAAGGTCAGCATATGGTCTAAACTCATATTTAGAGATAAAACGTAACATTCTAGAAAAAGCAGTGATGGCTTAGTATTACTGAATTTATAAAGTTTCAAGATTCCTAGAAGTCATCAATACTGTTATATGAAGAAATGAGTCTCAGGGGAGAAAAGAGTTACTCTGGGTCTCACAACTAGCCAGGCAGCAGCTCAAGGATGTGAACCCTGTCCTCTCCCCCAAATCTCTCTTAAAATGAGTTGCTTTACTTCTCAGAGTCACATATTCCTTATTTATATAAAGGTTATGATAATACCTTCTTTATGGGATTATTAGAAGGATATGTTAAGATTACAGGCATAAACTTTTTTTACAACTGCAAAATAATAAAGTTGCTCATCATCACTGGTTGGTTTGATTTAAAGCAGTCTGGTTGTAAAGGAGCAGGCCCATTAAAACTGGCTTTGGTAACTAGGCTGTCTGTAATGAGAACCAAAGGAAGAAATCGGGAGCAAGTGATAGACTCACGCAAAGTGACGATGACATGTAGATGCTGAAAAAATGTGACAGTGAGAATATAACACTGAGAAGTTAGACTCATGCAAAGTCAGGCTTGTCTAAAGTCTAGAAAAAGAAAAGGGCAGGTCTGATGAAGTCAAGAGAGCTGTTAGTGTCACTAGGCTGTGTTTAACAAAGCAGGTATTAATGTGACGGTTAACGCCTTAGTGACTTACCATTAGGAGTAAACGGGGAGCAACAAATGCAAAACCACGAGCTTTCAGTTCCCGAGGGAACCAGTAAGTAAGAGTGAAATATACAAGTCAGTTGTTAGAGTTGGATCCCAGTGTGGGTAGATGACATAGTACGCCATTTGAAGAAGCATCCTTCAAAATCTATTTTCTACATAATATCACATGTTCTTTAGATTTGGAAGAGAATTAATTAATTTTGTCATTGTTGCTATCAGCACATCATGACATCTTTCTCTAAAATATACTGATGTCAACAGAGTGATAGGCTAATTCTGCCCCTGGAGCCATCACCCAATGCCTCTTTCCTATTATTTTATCATTTGTGTGTTTTATTCTCTGCCCAGAGAAGGTCTAGGCTGCTGTTCTTATTGTGTCTTCTGAAAAACGTAAGTTCAAGATATTAAGAGAAATCTCCCAAGAACCCAGAATGACAGTCGTGTCTTTAATCATAATTGATTGGAATGTCATTGCCAAAACTCAAAAAAGATGTTTATGACGATGATTCAAAGTAATTTACCCCTCCGGATAAGTGACAAGGTAACAAAATTATAGGTGCCATCCCAACTGCTCTCTCTGCCTCCGGTCTCTGCTGCCTCTGGGCCAGCCTCTCCTCAGCTGCCACAGAGAAGGAACTAAGGTGCCAATCGAACTGTCCCTCCAGGCTCAAACTCCCCTAAGAGCACTGTGCGGATATGTGATATAGCGCCACCTCCTTAATTTAGCGCTTAGGCTTATTCATGGTCTGTTTTGTTTTTCTTTTTAAACTTTCTTTATAACCTTATCATCCTTCAATTACCTACAGAAACTCAACTCTAGTTTCCCCCAGTCTTGACATCAGGCATTTTCTTTTTGCATGGATTTGTGACCTGCCCGGCAGGCCTCTTTCTTCCGTCTGATTTCTTCTTGCTCATGCTGAAAGGTAAACCTAAGTATTACTTTCTCCCAAGATTTTCTTGTCCTTCTTTAGTTCCTCAGAGTGATTCTAGAGACAGCTCATTCAATGACACATACAGGATGTTTAGTATTGGTATGTTGCATGAGAGAATAGATGAATGAACTAATGAAATAAATCAATAATACATTGACACAAAATGTAAGACGCATCCAGCTAAGTAAAAGAGTATTGGGTGTTCCTACTTTAGCTTTTTATAGAATGAAAGGAATATTTTTGACCTAAGAAGACCTTTTTGTGTTAACCTCTCATGGGAGGTGAGGAATCCTGGGTGTGGATTGATTCAGGTTTCCAAACTAACATTACTTGATGACAAAGAGAAAAAAGGCACTAGTGGCATTAAGCTTTATGTTCATTTTACACCCTTCAACAAATCCAGTGTTTTGTCAGGCTTATTTGCTAATAAAAGCTCCTGGAATTTTTGTCATTCTTAAGACTTCAACCTTGAGAAGTATCAGGTATTTGGGATAAATGTTTGTTGGATAAGGAAATGAATGAATGACTGAACAAATTATATTTCTGAGAGACATATTAAGATCCTGGTAAAAGTAAAAGGTCATTTGCTGTGAAGGAAAATGCACAGTAGTCCAAGTATCAAGATACGTGAGTTCTGTTCCTAGCTCTGCCATTCTCTATCTGTGTGACTTTGACTACTTCCAGAAGTCTCCCTTCTTAATTTCTATGATCCCCAGCCTTAATCTTGAAACTTCTGTTTCTTAAAAGTTATCATTTTCTAAGGAATATTTATTCTCTTTCCTTCTTCTTTCACATACTCACTCTGAGAGAATCTCATCACTAACCTCTTTATTCCAATATTTTTTTAAATTTATATTTTCAGCCTAGACTCTATGGCCATAATTCACTGAACAAATATTTTTAGTACTTTCCATGTGCTAGGCAGTGTCCTCTAAACATTCCACACATTTGACATGTTCAAAATTGAACAAATAATCTTTACCAAAAAAAAAGTTTCTTCTGCGTATATTAGAGATCATCCCAGATAATGATAATGTGACCCAGTTGTTCAAGTGAGAAATTATGGATTCTTTCTAAATTTCCCTCTTTCTCCTCTGGCATTCAATACATGCCACTCAAATGCTGTTCTTTAAATATCATGCAAAGCCACCCCTCCTCTCTAGACTCACAGCTACTGATTTGACTCAAGTCTCTATACACTCCTCAAGGTTGCTGTAACAACCCTCTGTCTTTATCACATCACTCTAAAATCCACCTTCCACACAGTTGCCATGATGTTCTTAAGAAAAATTAAAGCATGCACGCACACGGACCATATATGATTATGTCACCTTCTTGCCGAAGGTCTGCGAGTATCTTTCTGTAGCTTTCAGGTCAAGTGGCAATTCCAGAGCACAGTCCTCCACATCCCTCTCCCCTGCGGAGGCAACTCACATGTGTTTCAAGATACCATGTTGTTTTATACTCCCATGGATCTGCATATACTCTCACCTCTGATTTAATTGCTCTTCTCCCTCTTATCTTCTTGATTAATTCCTGCTTATCTTAAAGATTATGGAAGGAAAAAATATGTATCTATAGAATTGAATTGATTTAGAATGTGGTATGGCAGAAAGGATGAATTATCTTTTTGATAACATCCCATTTTCTGCTTTTCTATTATAGTACTAAGAAGAATTGAAAAAGTTACCTAACCTTATCTATAAAACAATGTTTTCAATGCAAGAATGGCAACCTTCTTTCTTTGTAAAAGTCCTAAGCTTTAAGGAGAGTTGATCTCATCACATGCTCAGCCAACAAGTGCATGAACTAATTCTGAAGCACAGAAATGCCATTCTGTACAACTAAAGATGTAAGGGTCAATGATTAGTTTTCTTTCTTATCGTGTAGGCATTGCATTTTACGATTCTTGAGAGCTCTCACGATACATTTTTTCAGGATAAGGAAAATAAAGAACTACACACATTTGTTTTTCTGTGAATGTTGTTGAGGAAAGAATGTATACAGCAGGCAAAGGTTATTGATAGGTGATTAAGTAATTAAATTGCCATTATATTCTAGCATGAAATTTGACTAGAGAGTAAGTATGTACAATTAAAGTGCAGTTTCTACATTTTGATAATTCACCGTCTATGACTTAAAATCTGTTTATAACAATACCAGGTTGTCTACTATTGCGAAAAACATTTCAGTTTAGACAACACACATAAAGGAAGACATAAACACTTCCAGCGTTGTCTTCCTAAAGGCTGCTCTGGACCTCCTCTGTTACTTAAAGTAGCCTGGATAAAACCCTCCTCTGCTTCCCAGTGTTGGCTGACAGAAGATAAAGGACTCCAGTTGTGATGAAAAATTACCAGGTAAATTGCAGTCTCCATACAAATGCAATTCCTTTTATGTTAAAAGCCCATGAATGGACGAAAGGCTGCTTTTATGTAAAATACATCAATTACAAAAAGCCTTTGGTAACTGCTCCTCTAGTTAAACTAAATTCGACTTTGAGAATTAGCAGCATTTGCTCTTTCAGTAGATACTCGAGGAGTAAAGTTTGAGTTACCCTTCCAGTGAGGGTGAAAAAAATCAGATGTCAGGAGATTGAAATGGAATAAAGATGATATTTGGCCTGAAATAGTTTGTCTATGCATCAGGGAAAAAAACCCAAAAAAACTGGTGGCTTGAGTTCTACCAAAAAGTAACTGGACTGTACACACATTCATTTATTTATTCATTCATTTGTCTCCTTAGACAGCCATTTTTAAAGATCCAGAAATAAATTTTATGGAAAGGTATTGAAAACTTATGAACAGTCCTAACCCTTACTAAAGGTATCATCTTGATTGTGACAGTCATTTAGCATCTAAGCATCTTAGTTTTCTTATATGACAAACAGAGAAAAAGAAATCTGTTAATGGAAATAGTCTAATTTTTATAGAGGATTTCAGGCCTCTTTCATCCTGCCTGAGAAAAGAAAAACAAAACAAAACAAAAAAATCATAACTAAGATTGAAAGAAAAGAAAACAAATTTCTGGATTCCTTGGGCTGGGATTTCTTGATTTAGTAAGCATTGAGTTTAAAGTTCCCTTTTCTGGTAACTGTAGTCTTAAAATGTACTCTTTAAAATATCTTTTCTCTAATGTTATCAATGGGATAAGAAAAGTCCAAGACCTCCTTCTCTTTAGAAGGGAGTTCCCTTAGGCATCTGATAAATGGCCAAGTGGGAGCCAAGCTATGACTAAGGTGAAGCAGGACTCATGGTTTTAGGGGAAAAAAAAAAAAATGCTTGTTTCAATTTTCCTATTTTAATTTATTGCCTCTTCTTGCTATTGGAGTTGTGGTAATTTGAGTTCCATTTTTATTGTGTGATTTTAAAATAAAAACAACACATATGAGGACAAAAATCTGTTTAATTATTATTAATCAAAATTATAATCTGGGGCTACTTTTATATAAAATATATCTATTAGAAAAAACTCCTCCAATTAGACAAAGTCTACTATTGTATATTAACCACATTTGCTCTTTTAAGGGCTTCTTAATGAACAGTTTTAGTGACCCTTCACTTGGTGGGGCAAAATCAGATATCACAAGATTGAAAATAAATACAGGTATTATTAAAAGTAGTCAACTCAGCTACACATCATAAACAAATATTGGAATTGTTTGAGTTCTACCAAAAATTGCCAAATGGGTACACAATCCTGAGTGTGGGCTCAACTTTACGTAGAAGTAGACTAGCCATACTCAAAGTATGGTCTGTGAAACTCTGAATGTCCCCAACATTCTTCAGGGGGTGCATCACATGAAAACTCCTTTCATAACAATATTAAGATGTTAATTACTTTTCACTGTGTTGACATTTGCAATTATAATCACACAAGAGCAATGATGGTAAAACAACTGGTGCCTCAGCATGAATCAAGACACCAAAAGGTCCTAGCAGTTATTATATTTGATGAAGCAGTAGCAATAAAAACATTAATTCAGTTAAATCTCAAGTCATGAATATATAGCTTTTCAATAGTCTGTGTGACAAAATAGAAAGTGTGCATAAAGCACTTCTGAAATCTGATGGTTTGGGTTTTTTGTTTTGTTTTTGTTTTATTCAGAATACCATTTTTACTTAAAATAATAACTAATGGAAATTATGGTTATTAGACTTGTGTATTTGGCAGTCATTTTCTTGAAAATGAATGGAATGAGCCTCTCACTTCAAGGAAGCAACTATCAGTATCTGTGGTCAAAGATCTGAGTTTTCAAGTGAAACAGAATTTTAGAAAATAAAATTCTTCCTAGTACTTATAATGTTTTCTGATGAGAGTGGTGGTGATATTAACAACATGACTTCTCCAGAAAGAATCTGCTCTGGCTATTTAAAGCATAAAGGAATTTATTGCAGGGTATTAAATGGATTACAAAGTTATTTTTAGGGTTAAAAAAAAAATACTGATTCTAGATTTAGCCTTTGGAAATAGCTCCTTAAGCTATACTGGAGAACAGGGCTACCAAGAGATCTGCCAGCTATCCTACGATTGAAGATCTGCCAAACTGGGGCCCTGCTACTGTAGCTGCTTGCCCAGGATCCACCTCCACACCACAGTCCAGAGTCTGATGCTATTGCTGGCAGGGCTAGAACTAGGCTGCCCCTGCTGTGGTTTGCCTCAGCAGGATGGAAGCTTCATGACCTGCATCTCAACATTATCAGCAAACTTGGTCAACCGTTTTGCTTATTGCAGACTAAATGGCTGTGTAAACTTTGGACATCCAGTCCTCCGCAAAGGCAGTATCTATTTCTCCGCACAGACTTGGTGTATCTTTCATATTCTAGTCATCCACTACTCTTTAAGTCAGTGAGCTGCCTTCAGTTACAGGTAGCTATGTCACTGGTCTCTAGGGTTACTTCTTTCTCTATGTCAAAGAAATGGATTTTTTTTTTTCTTCAAGAGAAGATAATCCTATAGGTATCTTGGGCTTCTGAAGAGGGACCAGTAAAAGTTGTCCAATAATAAGCCAGTATCATCCTTAAATTTTGTTCCAAAAAATATTAAACTGAAATATCTAGATTTTGTTCCAGAGTGTTACAGATTTTTATCCTAGAAAGTAGCATATTCCAGTAGTAGTAATCAGTAAGGCTTATGATTCTAGAAAGATTCCTTAAGAGTTATAATCATGGAAAAAGTCATGTCACGCTTAAGCTTTAATAGTATCATAAAAAGAAAAATAAGGCTGCTACTTTGCAGTAAGTTCTATAGGGGATTCTTTATATCAGTTTATAGAAAATATTAAAATTGTATAATTGTAACTCTCTCTCCACCTGCTCTCCCCTGTAATTTTTTTCTTTTCCTTTAAGGATCATTATAATTTATCTTTGAGCATTTTGAATATCCAGAAAGACCACATTCTATTTTGAAAAGGAAAAAGAACACAGAGTGATCAAATGCCAAAGACACGGTGATTGAAAGAAAAATCAAAATAATAGTAGCCTACCTAAAAGTTTACCTGCAGTTCATAGAGTTCACAAACAGTCATTTTGTCAAAGGTCTCCCTTCTGAATAGTGAGGAAATTGGAATCTTCTGACATTCTGAGGAGGATAGAGTGATGTCAAAGGGACTGTGAGGAAATAGAGCTGTTGGGAGAATTTCATTGAATTTAGAGAAATCCCAGAGCACCCCATCCTAATGAATCTTATTCTACACTTGGGAGAGAGACTCAGACAGAGGAACCGAGCAGCCTGAAGGAGATGATGCTCACTAAGAATGGGAACCCTGAATGAGGAAAAGAAACTCACTGGTCTTAGAGTATCTGCCATTGCCCAGGCCAGAAAAACGTTTTCAAATTGGCCACCTAAATAGCACTCCAAGATGACAGAAACTATTGTCTGTTTTTGTTGTTGTTGTTGTTTTGTTTTGTTTACTTTTATATTACTAAAATCTAGACTAATACTGGAATATAGTGGATACACCATACATATATATTGAATGAATGGAAACAGTCTCTGAATTGGCTTACCTTCGGCTCGTCTACTTTCACCTTCATTCATCAGCCATGTTACTATTAAGAGATCACTCAAAACTGTTGATTTTACAATGCCGCTCTCATTTCTAGTCTCAATAAATCTGCTGCTCAAACTGGAGCCATACCCCCATGGAACCTTGAAGACTCAATTAAGATTATGGCACTCAGTAGATGTTTTTAATTGGGCAAAATAGCTCAGGGCAAAGATCTTAAAGGAGTGGCTTTCCCACCAAAGCTGACAGGCTCAAGTATATATTTGTAATTGAACAGAAAATTAAATGCAAGTAGTGGAATAAATAGGCGAATAAGTATAACAGATATCGGAATTAGGTCTCAAAAGAATTGTGTGTGTATGTGACAGTTGCCAAATGGAATTGGTGGGATTCAAATGCACTGAAAAGAAAAGAAAAAAAAAAAAAAAGATACTAAGTTACTGAGGGAGGTATATTGCCCAAAGAACTACAAGCCTGAACTGAAAAAGAGTGAGATTGTTTAAGGTTGAAACTACTCTATACCCTTAACCTTTTGAAAGCAGGATCCAAGCTAAGAAAGCTTATCAGCGACCAGGGAGGGTGTACTCCCTGATGCCCATTTCAGATGTGGCTAAGGAATCAAATGAGTAATTTTCCCAATAGTGGCCAGGGACCCCAACGGACAATGGAAAAGGGGTCTACTCCCAGACAGTAGGTGGATTACAACCCTAATCAAGGACTTTTTCCTACCCCCAAAGTAGGTTGGAGGGCTATCAGGATTTCTACAGAGTAATATCTGATCTGTGTTTCCCCTACGTCTCCTTCCAGATGGGATTGTTATCCTGCTCCTATTCCCTTATCTCATAGTGGGTTTTCATGATGGAGATAACTGGTCTCTTTAGGTATATCTAATATGTTGTTAGTTAAGCTGGACCATATTAAAATTGAAGGGGTTTTTTTACATTACACACAGAAAAATAGTACCTTTGGATTTTCTCATTGCTCAGATCTCTGGGCCTCACCCTGATCCTGCTTGATTCTAATAGTTGGGCCAGAAGAGGGTAAACAGAGAGAAATTTCAGTGTAAAAGGATGAAAGACAACTTTCATTCATCTAAGCAGGCGCCATTTGCAATATGATGGCCCATACCAGAACATCCTCAATTATCTGGACACCATCCTTGACTCATACCCAACTTCTATATCCCTTCAGGTGAAGAGGCCTGGAGCTCCATCTAGAGGCTGGAGTGAAGAACTTACATATAGGGAACTGCAGAAATCAAGGAGTCACCATTAGTTAGGAATGACAAGCTAGAATTTGATCACTAGTTTTCCTTTAAAGAACACCCGGGTCTGTTAAAAAAAAGAAAGTGCAGAATTTAATAGAATTAATTCCAAGAAAAGTGCTTATAGCATTGCCTTGCACATATTTACTAAATAGTCAAAAATATTAGGTATTATTGTTGTTGTTACCCCTGAAATTACTAACTTGATACTTGAAACCAAAATTAGGCTACTGGTAGGTAGGTATTCTACTCTTGCCCTGATACATAAATACTAGAAAGTGACAAGCCACTGCTTGTCACTTTATGATAATAAAATCTTAATTTAAAAAGTCCTATCACCAGAATCAGCATCAGGCTCATGAAGGTCAAGTATTCAAAGAGATTGCTGTTTGGAATCAGATTGTGTGGTTTCTTAAGACACATATAAGCAAGTGCTAATCATCATGTAATCACTTTGAATTTGTATTGTAAACACTTATAACTATCAATTTTAAAGAGTTTCCTTGTAAAGCTTTAAATGATATTCACATAATTTCTTCATTGCAGTGCATTTTAATGAAAGTGGAAAAACACCCTTGGAATTCTTGGAATTGAGCTACATGCTGATTCTGTTACTATTTCAGGGTATGTTTGAAATGGGCATATTTTTATGCCTAATCATAAGAGGAGGGTTTAAGTGACCCTAAGTGCTTATTTTTGTATCAGGATTTCTTTTTTCAGGCTAGTAAAAGTCAGAAATAAAAACCATAATATACCAGAGATGAGCTTCAGTTCCTTCGAAGGTCATACCTCAAGTTTTCTTGAGACACGTGCTGGAATTAAAAATGTCCATCCAAGGAAATTTACCCAACATTGGTGGATAGGTGGGTGTATACTAGTATACAATCCATTTCTACTCATTTTTCCCTCTATCTGTTTAGACATTTCACAATGCGTTATTAAAAAGGAAATAACCGTTAAGAATTTTCTTCAGACTGAAGAAAAAAATTGACCTTTGAGATAAAGTGTGTTAAAAGATAAACTGAAACATATTAAACATTTTAAGAGCTTGAGCAAAACTCAGTCTAATCGGGCAGCATCCAATATAGCAGATAGAAAAGAGCCCTGAGGAGCTGTACAAAATGAGAGACCTTTACGGGCAGAAGGGAGCAGCAACAAGAAGATACATTAGGCAAAAAAGCAGATTGGTTATGACAAGGCCACTTTCCTTTAGTGGATGCCAGGGGTCTATCGGGCAGATGACCTAACTAGTGCTGATCAGATGATTCCCAATTGATTGATTTAAGATTCCATTTCTGGGGGAGGCAAAACTGTAATTAAGCTAAGTCATGGTTTGGTGACATGGGGCTTAGCATAAGTGACTCCATTTTTGGACTTGTGGTCTTGTTTTTAACAATTGTAAATACTATATACGCCACTTAATAACATGTGGCACTATGCAAGCCCTACATATACCTTGCCAAATTTCAACTTTCTCATCAGCAAAGTAATAATAATTCTAACTTTTATATGGTTTTGGGGGATAATATGCGGGAAAATAAGTTATTCAGAGCAACGGGTCCAGGACATAGCAGCAGTTCGCCCACATTTTACTTAAATATAGATTGTTGGATGAGGAAATGTTCCCAAGGCCAGTGATCTGGTGAGAACCTCATATGGGGACATGTATGGCACAACTGGGACATGTTTTGATGGAAAGAATCAAGCTGCTGTCAGAAAAAGGAATCTAGAGACACACAGACGGGTACATGTAAAACTGGTGAAATCTGCATAAGGTCAGTGGGTTGTATCAGTCAGTGTCAATTTCTTGGTTGTTATATTGTACTGTAGTCATGAAAGGTGTTGTCATTGGGGGACACGTGGTGAAGGGCATGTGGGTTCTCTCTGTATTATTTCTTACAACTGCATATAAATCCAAATCATCTTAAAATAAAATTTTATAAACAGGGAACCTTAGAATTGCAGTACTGCTATACTAACTTCTAATCAATCTGTAAACAGAAGGCCAGGGACAAGAACTATGAATAATAGGGGGTGAACCATCACCAGGTGTGTGATGGTTCCATTAATGAAATTAAAGAGGATGAAAGAAGGTGGATAATTTGTGGATGACTTCTGAAGTTTGTCAGCACTTCTAGAGAAAACATAAAGAGGGCATTTGTTTTTTGACAGAGAGGTGGACCCCTGTGAATTTATAAAGATCTGGATGTGAAGCCTTATACCCTCAACCCAGGAGACGCCAAAAGCTGTAATTTAGTGAGAAGATTTGCGTCAGTCACTCTGTCACCTGTGCTGAGCCCCAATTACTGGCCTTGTTTTCATGTATTCATTGCTATTTTGTGGATTCTCAATAGCCACAAGCCATTCATTCTTTTATATGTTATTTGCTTAAAAAACAAAGAGAAGCATCTGAGCATATGCTATGTTTGTTATATGCAAGTCATGCGGGCATCAAAGGTCAATATGACATGTCCCTGCCTTAAAGAGCTCCCAAAAGGAGAAGCAGATAAATAAATTGACAAGCACTGCATGGTGGTTAAGTGTTAGGAAACTCCTGTTACTTCATTTGTATATAAACCCATACTGTTTTTTATCATTAAAAAAAAATATCATGCCATAAATGTACACAGTTTCCAAATTCAAATTGTACCAGAATGATGGGAAATAAAATAGCAGTCCACAGCCCCCTTCAATGTCATCCTCAAATTTTGTTTCACAGAGGAACCACTTTCAGTACTTAGGGCTGTTAACTCTATGATTTCCTGCTATATTTTTAATTTTTAAGCTTATTCTATTATTCCTTTTTTTTATTTCCTCTATTGTTATAATTACATAATATGCTACTCAGCATAGGCATGTGATATTTTATGTTTACGTGTCCTTTCTGTACAACTCTTGTTTTTTTCTAGAGTTAGTAATTGCCTCATATCTCTCCTGGGATTTTTCTTTCATCATTTGTAGAAGGTCCTTTTACTTCTGTTTTTCTTAGAGCCTCTGCAGGATCCCACACTTTCGTCTCTCTTGTTTTGATCTCTCATTTTGGTGGAGGACAATCCTGTAGTAAGATTCCTAACAATAGGTGAAAGGGCAGTAAATTTGAGGATCCCTTTTAATTTTAGCCTTCATATTAATCGATAGTTTTTCTGGATGAAGAATTGTAGTTTCTTTATAGTTGCCTTATACAGAAGCGTCTACCTTTCATCTTCTGTGTTGTTTTTCCATTCTACTTGTCTTCAAAGGCCAATACTTCTTTTTTCCTTTAATATAATTTTGGTTATGATATTTAGTAATGTTTATTTTGGGGAGAGGGAAGATAAACATATTTATTCAATAAGCAATTTATAATTAACCAAATTACTTTTCTTTTCATTTCTCCATCCCCCCCCCCCATGTCCCTCCATTGTCCTTTGCACCCTTCAGAGACCTAGACTATCTACTCTTTGGAAAGGTTCTGCATTTGTGACAGGTCTAGGAAGATTAAAGTGAGATACATAAGGAAACAAAGCATGGTATGAGAAACCCTAGACATCTTCTTTTCTCTCTCTCGTCTCTTATTAGTGGAATGGGACAATTTATAAAGACCAGGTCAGAGTGCAGATGTGGGGGAAAAGAGATCAGGGAAACTATTTTTCCTGTCCTGTAAAGTTGGAGTTCAGAAAGCATCTTTATAATTCACACACCACCTGAAAATTTCACAGATGGCATTTTTATAGACAGATTTATTCAGGTGTAATTTACGTACTATAAACTTTACCCTTTTGTTGTACAGTTCTGTGATGTTTGACACTTTTTATTGCACAGTTCTGGGAGATTTGACAAATGCATAGAATTGCATAACCACCACCAAAATCAAGACCCAAATAATTCCGTTATCCTCCTCACTGTTCTTTGCGGTCATCCCATCTCCTACTCCCACCCTCAGCCCTGGCTCTTATTTTCATAAACAATCTTCTTTTATGTAGAGAATTCTCCTCAATTAGTATAGGTTATAGGTTATTTTTGTTCCATACTCAAATATAACAAGATTCAGGGATTATTATTATTATTAAGGTCTTTGAAATTAATGAGAAATCTATTCAATGCTTAAACAATGGCATGACATAATCAGAACCTCTTTTTTTTTATTTTTTAATTTATTAATTATAAATTCTCTGTGCTATCAAACCCAGGAATAAAAAAGAGGTCATCCAGGAGCCTTGAGTTAGGAAAGAATTGTCTAAAATAACTGCAAATTTGATTTTAAAATGTCATTTTTATATGAAGTTATTTGTACAGAAAATAGGGTCAAAAAGGAGAAAAGGGAAAATATGGACTATAATATTTACCAAGTTGGTGTCATTTTAAGAATTTTGAATCTTTGCTGGGATAGGCACTGTGGGAAAGAGGAACTACAGAATTCATGAAGTAGTTTAGAGACATTCATTTCAAAATAATATTGTGATCGATAAGTTAGCCATATGCAGAAGAGTAGAAGTGTTGTGAAAACCTTTTCTTTTACATTACTAGGTCTATATTATTACCCTCCTTTTACAGTAAAGAAACTAAAACTAAGAGAAATCAAATAACTTCCTGAGTGTCAGAGATAGTAAATGGCACGTAAGGTTTTAACTGATCTCAAGGCCCATGTTCTTTTCTTCTACAAATAAGGAGGCTTGTACTCTTGACTCGTATTCCCTCTTTAGCTTTATAACTTGAAACACATACTCTTGTTTCTAAATCCTCTGTTACCTTTTCAAGAAGGTGCTACTTTATTTATGCTACTTTATTTAACTTCTGTCTTGCCCATAGCACAAGTCTCCCAGCTTCTAAATGATGAGTACATCCCAACCCTTGAACATGTTCAAGTCTGTTATATATAAGTAATAACAATGATAATGCTGTATATGTATTCATAAATATGTAATACATGCCTATGCATTATATTACCCTGTATCTGACCCTATCTCTATTCCCTTTCACAACAAAATTTCTCCAATTAGTTTTTGGGTGCTCTATCTACAGTTTCTCAACTCCAATTCTCTTTTCAATCAATTTCAGTCTGTTTTCAAATCCAAAACTGCCCCATTTTTCATGATAAACATATCATGCTTCTAAATCTAATAGTCACTTCTCTGCCTTCTACCGTTGACCACTCCCTCCTTGAAGATCTCTCCCTGCAGAGATTCTAGGACCTCACTCCAACCTTAGAAGTGCCTTTTCTCCTCACTGATTACTCCTTGGTCTCTTCTCTCAGACCTATTCAAGCTGCCCTCTAAGTGTTGTCATGTCTTTGGAGTCTGTCCTGGAGCCCACCCAACTTTCCCCCTTTGTTATATTCTTAGGTGATTTCATCAACCCCATGGTCTTGGTGTCATCTATGCATTAATGACTTCAAACTTTTAGCTTAGGCTTCATACTCTTTCCTGAGCCCCCAGCGCATAGATCTAAACTCTTATTTGGCTTTTCTATTTGCATGACTAAAGGAACTTCAGAGTGAATATAGTCAAGAGAGAACTCTTGATTGCCCGTTCATTATACCTGGTTCTCTCCTAGTCTTTACCCATTTGTGTAAGTTTCATCATAAACCATTCAGTTTCTCAAGCAAAACTCATAGGAGTCATCTTAATATTTCTTTTCCTCCTCATCACCTCCACACATTTTATTTCCAAATCCATTAATTCAGTTTCAAAATATAGTCAATTCATGACTTATTTTTCTCTTCACAACTTTTAACCTGGCCCAAGGCAGAGTTTTCCTTAGCCCAGATTGTTACATAGCCTTCTAATAGGCCTCCTTGGATTTCAAGCTGTTTTCTCCCCAGACCATTTTCCACAAAGCCGTAACAGTGGTCATTCAAAATGTAAATTGTATCATTTCATTCTCCTGCTTAAAACTCTTCAATATCTCCCCATTAAATCTGGACTAAAACTCAAACATGTAACTGTGCACAATGAGGATGAACGATCTGGCCTCTCACAATTTGTCTCATGTCTGCTCTCAATTCTCTTTGCACAGGGCTGACTCATTTTATATGGCAGCTCAGAGAGGACTGTACTGACAACCCTAGCTAAAATAGCCAACCTCAGTTAATCTCTAAATTATAACCCTGTTTAATTCTGCCATTACACTTAGAAAAACTCAAATGATCTTACTCTTTGCTTGCATGTTCACTGTCTGTCTGTTCCACTAAAATGTCAGTTCTGTGAAGAGAGGATCATCTCTATTAACCACTTGATCCCCAGGATACAAGCGCCTAATAGGTGCTCAATAAATATTTCAATGAGTTAATGCATATAAAATTCCCAGACCAGTGTCTGACACACTGTGAACACTAAATAAATAAATGCCAGCCATTAATGTTATTTGTATCAATATTTTTATTAGTTGAATAATTGAATGAATGAATGGAATAAATGATTATTTTCAGTTTCTTCATTTGAATGTGAAAGACATGAACTAAATAATCCTTCACACCCCAAATGTATGATTAAGTCATACTTTAAAACCACATGGTGCGAATTATCAAACACTTTCCCATTTTCCATCTGCTTCCTGTAATAAATGTTAATTTATGGCAGCTCACTAGATATTAGATACACAGTGAATAATGGTTAAAAAAATGATATCGCTCAAGCTTACTCTGAGACTCAAGTTCCTGAACTTAAAGATGGTTACATGATAAGCCCCAAATCATTGGGTTGTTGTAAAGTTTAGATAGGAGAGCATGTTGTGTTTGCTGTGAATGCAGAATCAGTTGAATGTCGAAGTCTCACAAGTGCTGGACCACGGAGAGCCTTCTGTGCTGTCTGTAGAAGACCATGGAAGATGCTAATCTGCTGGTAGGAAAAGAATATGCCAAGTTTTTTTCTGCCACAAAAATGTCTTCCTGTAGTCAGGAAATGATAGGAGGATCAGATGAGGAGTTCCAGGTTCCCTGAGAAAGGTAAAAAAATATTTTCACATATTTTAATATAGAATAGCTATCCAAGTGCCGCAGTGGTTCCCATTAGTAATTATTTGGTAAGACATTGGGGTGAAGAATGGGAGGAGAGTGAAGGACAAAGATCTGTTAGGAAGCTATCCCTGAAAAACTATGCTCTCCATGAATTAATAGTTGTCAAATGATTTATCAATAAAATTAGTGAACATGCTTAAGTTAGTTTATTTTTCTGAGCTGTAGTTTCTTTGTGAATCTCTAACACTATTCCCGACAAACGATGCTTAATAATTGATGGCGTGTTTCCCTTTCCTTTTCTTTCCGTTCGCTTACATCTAAACTTAGAGTGTCTGTGCGACAGATACGCTTATCACAAGTGATACAATCTAATAAAATGCACACACACACAAGGGAGATAGTCTGAGAAATAATCCCTTCTGGTTTAGAGATGACAAAATTCTATTGATTTCTTTCCTTCTGACCTTCTCTGTAACAACATGTTCACAAGACAGGGAACCGTATATGTATTTTTTTCTGATTGGAGGACAAAGAGCTCAAAGAGCACTTCAAGATAAACCATTCGAAGACAGATCTTCCAGACTCTTTTTGAAGTCTGGTCAAGTTTAATTTTATCATTAGCAACCAAGATCCATGTTGCACCAAAAAGCTTCTAAAATTATAGAAATATTTCTTTCTATTAATCAGTAAAGAAGATTGTTTCTGCTTTCTTACAAAATGATACATAGTTTATTAAGCACCTTAAATGTAACTTTTCTCCTTATTTATCTTTATATCTTTTATATCCAAAGCAGAGTTTGACATATAATTGGATGCAACAGATGTTTATTGAATTAAATATAAAAATGCCTGAATGGAATATTTTTACACAGATTTTTTTCAACTTAAAATCCAAAAACTCATTATTTAGCATTTTTGGTGTTCAAGGCATTAGATTAGGCATTGCAAGGGATGCAAAGATTAATGAGAGAGCTTCTTTTCTACAACAGCTTATAGTTAGCAACAAAAGTGCTTACCTAAATTGAATCCCAGTATGAAACTCCCTGTGATTACTGCTATGATAAAAATAAAGTTAAGAGCACACTGAAAGGAAATACTTTATTAAATGCAGCTGGAAAGAATTTGAAAAATATACATGGAAAAAATGGGAGTTGAATCAGACCCTGTTTAATTTCTTTTTTAATGGATTTTGATAGCAGGAACAAGCAAAAGAAGGTAATGGGGATATTTGGGGTGTTTTTAGGAGCTGGTGGGAACTCTGAAGGTTCTAAGCCTAAAGCGTATTGTACAGAAGTAGGAAGAGAGGGGTCTAGCAGAGCAGCTTGGGGGAAAGAGAATACTGAGGATACTAAGCTACACAAGCAAGGTAGTCGTGGCTTTTGAACAGTACCGATGTGGTGTGTACCAAGCTGGAGAAGTGAGCCATCCCAAGGCAATATTCTTTAAGAGACCCTGCTCACATGGTACCAAAACCCTGACTATGAGTTAGCCGTTCAACCAGGACGAGATCCATTTTGTAGAGAAGCTCTTTCACTCAGCCTTCTTCCCACTGTATGGAGCTCACAGCAGGGGTTTTTATTGAGCACACAGTACATGTTCTACAATGATAACCAGATAGTTATCTGGAAGTCTTGTAATTAAATAACACCATCAAGGTTGTATTCGATTTCTCCTCCCCAAGAAGGTTAACAGTAACTCTGTGAGTAGGAATAGTGAGCTAGCACGTTACTCCAGGCTCTGAGGTTGCCGTGTGCAGCCGAAGCCACGCTTGTCCCAAGTTCTCTCCACAGGAACTTCTCTTGCTCTATTTAAGTCCTACTTAATAATCACAGATATTTTTGTTGTCATTTAAGAAGCATCTCAAGTTATATGGATAGTGTTTTTTTACATGCCAAATCTCTTTCAGTAAATTTTTGCAATTTTACCTTATTATGTTGTGCATCAAAGTGATACGTAGGATGTATAGAAATTACCAAAAAATAACAAAAGCAGACACACATCACCTATGATCAGATCATTGAGACAATGAATGAAACTGTTTCACTTTCAGAGTTTCTTCTAAAACATTTTCTTTACTGAATGGAGCTCATATTTTATAGTTATTATTTCATCCTGCACTTTTTCTGTTAACATTTTATCATAAGCATTTCCCATAATGTTAAAAATTATATAAAGATACTTCCATTGGTTATATACTACCTGATTCCACTTTTCTGATTTTTCCTAAGATAAATTATTAAAAGAGGAGCTATTGAGTAAATTTGCATAAAATTCAGTAAAGTGTCTTTATATATAATGCCAAAATTCCTTTCGGCTTCTGGTAGTATTGCTTTATGATAATATTATTTTATATTTCCTTTTACATGTATTTATGATTACTTTAACATGAGATTAGTAGAGTCCTTACTGAGCACTCAATTTATTCCAAATATAAATATCTAACAACTATGTATAGTAACTCTTATAAATTAATAATTGTATAAAATGGGTAAAGGATATAAAGAGATAATTCAAAAGTAAGAACAAGTGGCAATATTACATCGAAATACATTATCAGTGCTCACTAGTAATGATGTAAAAGTACAAAAAATATCAAATAGCTGCTCTGTTTCACTCACTAAATTAAAAAAGTTCTCAAAATGTACTTTTTTTACCATAGATTTTAATTTAATTAAATTTTTTTTACTGTTATAAGCAACCCTTATGTGTTTTTCCTTAAATACATTTTATATATTAAATTATAATTTTTATAGGACCATGCAATAATTTTTGGATATTTTTATTATTTATGTTTCGACTACCAATAATAGCAGCACAGTTAATATCTTTTTAACTATGTATCTGCATACTTTTCTGAAAAAAATATTTTTAGAATTAAATAACCTTTGCTCCTTAGAATGAAAGGGAGTTAAAATCTCATATGACAACTATGACTTTCTAAATCTTCTGATCTAATTTAAATATTTAAACTTTGCAATACTCTTTATTGGGTTTTTGCAGTTTAGGACAATTATGTATTCATTGTAACTTATTAATCTTATCAAAATATTAAAGTCCTTGTAGTCCATATTTTTATTTTAAATTTTATTTTGATATCAGTAAAATTCCATGTATGTTATATATGCAAACACACTATATATTTGTCCTTTCTTATGTTTTGCAATTATGTTTTTCAAGGGTGTTTACAAAATGTATGTATTTAAATTTTGTTTTGGTATAAGTCTTTTTTATTAGTTGAATTATTTATACATGTTTCCATAACTCTCATTCTTGGTTTTCCTTCTTCAAATTATTTTCCAAATACTTAGTACTGTTGTTGTTGTTGTTTTTATAATACATTGGTTTCGCTTCACCATTTAAGTGTTATTTGCTTTGAATCTACTGACTGAGAAGTGGAATACACCATTTTATTAATTTGAACGATATCCACTTTATATTTTCTAATATATTTGATCCACTGGTTTCTGATTATCAGCCTCAGAAGGAAAGAAAACGTTTTGAGTAACATGATGAATTTATCAAAAATGTACTTTTATGAGTTTTTCTTCCTTCCATTTTTTTTTTTTTTTTTTTGCTTAAATAACCAAACTTTACAGCTGTTGGTATTTATTAATAAAATATTTCTATTACATTATGATTTATTTGTATTTCAAAACTATTTTCTATATTAGCATGAGTATATATATAAAATATATATCCATATACAAATAAATTTATGTAAAATTATTTCATTACACATTTTGTACTGCTTTTGTAAGTTTTTTCCCCTTTCTTGAAGAATTTAACATCTTAGTAACTAGAATATGTATATGCATATACAAATATACACATACACATGTATACACACATACGTATACACGTACACACGTATATCTATACATAGAGTACACGCACAGACGCGCGTGTTTCTTTTGAGGAAAGGCATGTGGACGTGTGCATTGCTTGAGGGAACAAAATACACATACAGTATATTCCACATCACCAGTTGTGTCAGGAGTTAATGGTGCACACCGCACACATTTCATTGACACGTTCATAGCCACTGCCTAAGGACATGTCTAGGGGACTCACACATTGCTAGTTGTATCTTACTGTCTTCTGATGTCGAGAGTTAAAAACAAATGCCAGGCTCTCTGCCCCCTTTGCTCCTCCCCTTTGTTAACCTGTGTATCATTTCTAGGAGAATATTAATTTTTAATTTGAACATTTTACATAATCATATCTAAGACTGTGTTCACTTGATTTGCATTTGTTGGAGATCTTTTTTCTCTTTCAGTTTTAGGTTTTTATAATCATATATCTAGTTTTAAGTTTATGGAGATATAATTTATATATTTGTATTAAAAATAATCCATTTAAGTATGTATAGTTTTCTGAGTTTGACAAATATAAACACCCATTTAACACTACTGAAATTAAATTACAGAACATTTCCATCACTCCAAAAAGTCACCTTATTCTTCTTTCTAGTCAAATGGTACAAAAATCTGACTCCTTCACTAAAGCTTAATTTTACCTGTTCTTGAACATCATACATATGGAATCATCAAATATATACTCTTTTATATCTGGCTTCTTTCACTCACCATACTGCTTTTGTGGTTTACCTATGCTATTGCATGTATCAGTACTTTGTTCTTTTTACTGACTAGCAATGTTCTACTATATATATCCTTTTATTCATTGATGGACATTTGTACTGTTTTCAATTTCTAATATTATGAATAAAACCACTACAGATATCTATGTACAAGTCTTTGTGTGGACATGCATATTCAGTTATCTTAGATAAGTACATAAAGTTCACTTGCTGTATTATAATGTAAATGTTTGCTTGACTTTATAAGAAACTGCTAAACTGTTTTGCTAAACTGGTGTAGCATTTCCCACACCCACCAACGATGCATGAGAGTTACAGCTGATCCACAAACCCGTCAACATTTGGTGTTTACAGTCTTTTTAATTTTAGCTAACTGGTATCTCACTGTGATTTTAATTTGTATTTCGTAATGGCTAATGTTATATACAGACTTCTAAGACGGTACTTAAAGATGCTCATCTTTTTTTATTCACCATTAATGCCATGTTATAGTGTTCTCCCTTTGAGTGTGGGCTCGCTTTATGGCTTGTTTCTAATTGATAGAATATAGCAAATGTTATATGATGCCATTTCTGAGACTAGATTACAAAAGATTGTGATTTCCATCTTGCTAGCAGAGGCTCTCTCTTACTGGCTCTGATGAAGTAAGCTGCCATGACGGAGGGGCACACACAGAAAGGAACTGAGGGTGGCCAGCACGGAACCCAGTCTCACAGCCCACAAGGAACTGAATGCTGCTAAAACCCTTTTATCTTGGAAGAATATCTTTCCCCATTTGAGTCTTGAGATAAAGCCTGGCCAATACTTTGCAGTTCTGTAAGATACCCTGAAGCAGAGGAACAAGTTCAACTGTGCCCAAATTACTGCTCCATAATAAAAGTTTGTTTTTCATCCTCTAAGTTCGGGAGTAATTTGTTACACAGAAATATACAGCTAATATAAGTAATTCTTTAATTCTTCGAGCATATTCCGAATAGCTTCTTTTTTCTTTTTAACATCTTTATTGGAGTATGATTGCTTTACAATGGTGTGTTAGTTTCTACTGTATGACAAGGTAAATCAGCTATACATATACATATATCCCCATATCTCCTCCCTCTTGCATCTGCCTCCCACCCTCCCTATCTCACCCCTCTAGGTGGTCACAAAGCACAGAGCTGATCTCCCTGTGCTATGCCGCTGCTTACCACTAGCTATCTGTTTTACATTTGGTAGTGTATATATGTCAATGCTATTCTCTCACTTTGTCCCAGTTTAACTTTCTACCTCCCCGTGTCCTGAAGTCCATTCTCTACGTCTCTGTCTTTATTCCTGTCCTGCCCTTAGGTTCTTCAGAACCATTTTTTTTTTTTTTTTTAGATTCCATATATATGTGTTAGCATATGGTATTTGTTATTCTCTTTCTGACTTACTTCACTCTGTATGACAGTCTCTAGATCCATCCACGTCTCTACAAATGACTCAATTTCGTTCCTTTTTATGGCTGAGTAATATTCCATTGTATATATGTGCCACATCTTCTTTATCCATTCATCTGTCAGTGGACACTTAGGTGGCTTCCATGTCCTGGCTATTGTAAATAGAGCTGCAATGAACCTTGTGGTACATGACTCTTTTTGAATTAAGGTTTTCTCAGGGTATATGCCCAGTAGTGGGATTGCTGGGTCGTATGGTAGTTCTAGTTTTCGTTTTTTAAGGAACCTCCAAACTGTTCTCCATAGTGGCTGTATCAATTTACATTCCCACCAACAGTGCAAGAGGGTTCCCTTTTCTCCACACCCTCTCCAGCATTTATTGTTTGTAGATTTTTTGATGATGGCTATTCTGACCAGTGTGAGGTGAAACCTTATTGTAGTTTTGATTTGCATTTCTCTAATGATAAGTGATGATGAGCATCCTCTCATGTGTTTATTGGCAACCTGTATATCCTCTTTGGAGAAACGTCTATTTAGGTCTTCTGCCCATTTTTGGATTGGGTTTTTTTTTTTTTTTTTTTTTTAATACTGAGCTGCATCAGCTGTTTGTAAGTTTTGGAGATTAATCCTTTGTCAGTTGCTTCATTTGCAAATATTTTCTCCCATTCCAAGGGTTGTCTTTTCGTCTTGTTTATGGTTTCCTTTGCTGTGCAAAAGCTTTTAAGTTTCATTGCGTCCCATTTGTTTATTTTTGTTTTCATTTCCATTTCTCTAGGAGGTGGGTCTAAAAGGATCTTGCTGTGATTTATGTCATTGAGTGTTCTATGTTTTCCTCTAAGAGTTTTATAGTGTCTGGCCTTACATTTAGGTCTTTAATCCATTTTGAGTTTATTTTTGTGTATGGTGTTAGGGAGTGTTCTAATTTCATTCTTTTAAATGTAGCTATCCAGTTTTCCCAGCACCACTTATTGAAGAGGCTGTCTTTTCTCCACTCTATATTCTTGCCTCCTTTATCAAAGATAAGGTGACCATCTGTGCGTGGGTTTATCTCTGGGCTTTCTATCCTGTTCCATTGATCTATATTTCTGTTTTTGTGCCAATACCATACTATCTTGATTACTGTAGCTTTGAAGTATAGTCTGAAGTCAGGGAGCCTGATTCCTCCAGCTCCATTTTTCTTTCTCAAGATTACTTTGGCCATTCAGGGTCTTTTGTGTTTCCATACAAATTGTGAAATTTTTTATTCTAGTTCTGTGAAAAATGCCATTGGTAATTTGATAGGGATTGCATTGATTCTGTAGATTGCTTTGGGTACTACAGACATTTCCACAATATTGATTCTTCCAATCCAAGAACATGGTATATCTCTCCATCTGTTTGCATCATCTTTAATTTCTTTCATCAGTGTCTTATAGTTTTCTGCATACAGGTCTTTTGTCTCCTTAGTAGGTTTATTCCTAGGTATTTTATTCTTTTTGTTGCATTGGTAAATGGGAGTGTTTCCTTAATTTCTCTTTCAGATTTTTCATCATTAGTGTATAGGAATGCAAGAGATTTCTGTGCGTTAATTTTGTATACTGCTACTTTACCAGATTCATTGATTAGCTCTAGTAGTTTTCTGGTAGCATCTTTAGGATTCTCTATGTATAGTATCATGTCATCTGCAAACAGTGACAGGTTTTCTTCTTCTTTTCCGATTTGGATTATTTTATTTCTTTTTCTTCTCTGATTGCTGTGGCTAAAACTTCCAAAACTATGTTGAATAATAGTGGTGAGAGTGGACAACCTTGTCTTGTTCCTGATCTTAGAGGAAATGGTTTCAGTTTTTCACCATTGAGAACAATGTTAGCTGTGGGTTTGTCATATATGGCCTTTATTATGTTGAGATCAGTTCCCTCTATGCCTACTTTCTGGAGGGTTTTTATCATAAATGGATGTTGAATTTTGTCAAAAGCTTTTTCTGCATCTATTGAGATTATCATATGGTTTTTTATCCTTCAGTTTGTTAAAATGGTGTATCACATTGGTTGATTTGTGTATATTGAAGAATCCTTGCATTCCTGGGATAAACCCCACTTGATCATGGTGTATGAGCCTTTTAATGTGCTGTTAAATTCTGTTCGCTAGTATTTTGTTGAGGATTTTTGCATCTATGTTCATCAGTAATATTGGCCTGTAGTTTTCTTTCTTTGTGACATCTTTGGTTTTGGTATCAGGGTGATGGTGGCCACGTAGAATGAGTTTGGGAGTGTTCCTCCCTCTGCTATATTTTGGAAGAGTTTGAGAAGGATAGGTGTTAGCTCTTCTCTAAATGTTTGATAGAATTCGCCTGTGAAGCCATCTGTCCTGGGCTTTTGTTTGTTGGGAGATTTTTAATCACAGTTTCAATTTCAGGGCTTGTGATTTGTCTGTTTATATTTTCTGTTTCTTCCTGGTTCAGTCTCGGAAGGTTGTGCTTTTCTAAGAATTTGTCCATTTCTTCCAGGTTGTTCACTTTATTGGCATATAGTTGCTTGTAGTAATCTCTCATGATCCTTTGTATTTCTGCAGTGTCACTTGTTATTTCTCGTTTTTCATTTCTAATTCTGTTGATCTGAGTTTTCTCCCTTTTTTTCTTGATGAGTCTGGCTGGTGGTTTATCAATTTTGTTTATCTTCTCAAAGAACCAACTTTTAGTTTTATTGATCTTTGCTACTGTTTCCTTCATTTCTTTTTCATTTATTTCTGATCTGATCTTTATGATTTCTTTCCTTCTGCTAACTTTGGGGTTTTTTTGTTCTTCTTTCTCTAATTGCTTTAGGTGTAAGATTAGGTTGTTTATTTGAGATGTTTCTTGTTTCTTGAGGTAGGATTGTATTGCTATAATCTTCCCTGTTAGAACTGCTTTTGCTGCATCCCGTAGGTTTTGGGTCATTGTGTTTTCATTGTCATTTGTTTTTAGGTACTCTTTGATTTCCTCTTTGATTTCTTCAGTTATCTCTTGGTTATTTAGTAGTGTATCGTTTAGCCCCCCATGTGTTTGTATTTTTTACAGATTTTTTCCTGTAATTGATATCTAGTCTCATAGCATGGCTGGAAAAGATACTTGATACGATTTCAATTTTCCTAAATTTACCAAGGCTTGATTTGTGACCCAAGATATGACCTATCTTGGAGAATGTTCCATGAGCACTTGAGAAGAAAGTGTATTCTGCTGTTTTTGGATGGAATGTTCTATAAATATCAATTAAGTCCATCTGGTCTAATGTGTTATTTAAAGCTTGTGTTTCCTTATTTATTTTCATTTTGGATTATCTGTCCGTTGGTGAAAGTGGGTTGTTAAAGTCCCCTACTATGATTGTGTTACTGTCGATTTCCCTTTTTATGGCTGTTAGCAAATGCCTTATGTATTGAGGTGCTCCTATATTGGATGCATAAGTATTTACAATTTTTATATCTTCTTCTTGGATTGATCCCTTGATCATTATGTAGTGTCCTTCTTTGTCTCTTGTAATAGTCTTTATTTTAAAGCCTATTTTGTCTAATATGAGAATTGCTACTCCAGCTTTTTTTGATTTCCATTTGCATGGAATATCTTTTTCCATCCCCTCACTTTCAGTCTGTATGTGTCCCTAGGTCTGAAGTGGGTCTCTTGTAGACAGCATATATATGGGTCTTGCTTTTGTATTCATTCAGCTAGTCTTTGTCTTTTGGTTGGAGCATTTAATCCATTTTCATTTAAGGTGGTTATCAATATGTATGTTCCTATTACCATTTTCTTAATTTTGGGGGGTTTGTTATTGTAGATCTTTTCCTTCTCTTGTGTTTCCTGCCAAGAGAAGTTCCTTTAGCATTTGTTGTAAAGCTGGTTTGGTGGTGCTGAATTTTCTTAGCTTTTGCTTGTCTGTAAAGGTTTTAATTTCTCTGTCGAATCTGAGTGAGATCCTTGCTGGGTAGAGTAATCTTGGTTGTAGTTTTTTCCCTTTCACCACTTTAAATATGTCCTGTCACTCCCTTTTGGCTTGCAGAGTTTCTGCTGAAAGATCAGCTGTTAACCTTATGGGGATTCCCTTGTATGTTATTTGTTGCTTTTCCCTTGCTGCTTTTAATATTTTTTCTTTGTATTTAATTTTTGATAGTTTGATTACTATGTGTCTTGGCGTGTTTCTCCTTGGATTTATCCTGTATGGGACTCTCTGCCTGGACTTGATTGACAATTTCATTTCCCATATTAGGGAAGTTTTCAGCTATAATCTCTTCAAATATTTTCTGTTCTTCTTCTGGGACCCCTATAACTTGAATGTTTGTGCGTTTAATGTTGTCCCAGAGGTCTCTGAGACTGTCCTCAATTCTTTTCATTCTTTTTTCTTTAATTTGCTCTGTGGTAGTTATTTACACTATTTTATCTTCCAGGTCACTTATCCGTTCTTCTGCCTCAGTTATTCTGCTATTGATTCCTTCTAGAGAATTTTTAATTTCATTTATTGTGTTGTTCATCATTATTTATTTTCTCTTCAGTTCTTCTCGGTCCTTGTTAAATGTTTCTTGTATTTTCTCCATTCTGTTTCCAAGATTTGGATCATCTTTACTATCATTACTCTGAATTCTTTTTCAGGTAGACTGCCTGTTTCCTCTTCATTTGTTTCATCTGGTGGGTTTTTACCTTGCTCCTTCATCTGTTGTGTATTTCTCTGTCTTCTCATTTTGCTTAACTTACTGTGTTTGGGGTCTCCTTTTCGCAGGCTGCAGGTTCATAGTTCCCATTGTTTTTGGTGTCTGCCCCAGTGGGTAAGGTTGGATCAGTGGGTTGTGTAGGCTTCCTTGTGAGGGGGACTGGTGCCTGTGTTATGGTGGGTGGGGCTGGATCTTGTTTTTCTGGTGGGCAGGGCTGCGTCCAGTGGTGTGTTTTGGGGTGTTTGTGAACTTATTATGATTTTAGGCTGCCTCTCTGCTAATGGGTGGTGTTGTGTTCCTGTCTTGCTAGTTGTTTGACATAGGGTGTCCAGCACTGTAAATTGCTGGTCGTTGAGTGGAGCTGGGTCTTAGCTTTGAGATGGAGAGCTCTGGGCGAGCTCTTGCCGTTTGATAGTACGTGGAGCCGGGAGGTCTCTGGTGGACCAATGTCCTGAACTCGGCTCTCCCACTTCAGAGGCACAGGCCTGACACCCGGCCAGGGCACCAAGACCCTGTCAGCCACACAGCCATGTACGCAGGGAGTTTCTTGCCTTTTGGGAAGTCTGAAGTCTTCTGCCAGCATTCAGTAGGTGTTCTGTAGGAGTTGTTCCACATGTAGATGTAGTTTTGATGTATTTGTGGGGAGGAAGGTGATCTCCACGTCTTACTCCTCCGCCATCTTGAAGGCGCCTTCTCAGAATAGCTTCTTTAAAGTCTATGCTAAGTTCAACACCTGGACTTTACTACGCCATGCTTTTTCTAGTTTATGGTTACACTTTCACTTTTCTTTGGCTGTTCAGAATATTTGATTGTTTGTAAGATATAATGATTGTTATACTATAGATAATCTGGATTTTTATTATCCTCTTCAGGCTTTGATATTTTATTCTAGGAGGCAGTTTAGTTACTGAATGATCATCTCAAACTTGTGAAGGTTTAGTTTGATGTTTTGTTAGGGCAGATCTGTGGAAGTCCAAGGTGTTCCTCAAGCTGTACAAATTAATGGAGCTTCACCTTTATATTGTCTTTCCTGCAGATCTTCTCACAGCTTAGTTGTTGGCTTTATTAGAGCATGTCTAGAGAAGGTCTTGCTTTGGGTCTTGCCCTTGCTTTTAAGGCATGGAATTTCAGGCATCTCAGTTGGATGTTTGGATTGGCAATAGACATTAAAGGAGTCCTATAGTCTATGTCGTCAGGACCTGAGCATCTTTGAGTTCTGCTTATACCTTAGTGTCTCTGTTCTGCCCTCAACCCTACTGCTTCTCTCTAGAGAAACGTGTGTATTCTTGTCCAGCATGTTTTCAGTTAGCCCTCAAGAAAGACTCATGGGGAATCAAACATGGATTTTCGTCTTTCTGCAAGAACCCCTTTGCCTCAAATGTTCTGCCTTGCAAGTTCCAACCACTACAGCTGCCCCAGACTCTTATTTCTGCCTCCTCAGCTCAAGGGAAATGCCATGCTTTTCTTGTATAAAAGCTTATGGTGTCATAATTGAGAAATCGTCCTGGGTAGAGGGAGGGCTGGACCTAGTCATGGGCATCACCTCATGAGATTTCCTACTCTTAAAAATCACAGCTGTCTTCCACTGCCTGTAAACTGTTGCCTCATATATTTTCCCCCAGTTTTATAGTTGTTTACAGCAGAAGAGACAGTCTGGTACCAGTTACTTGGTCACAACCTGGTAAAGTTTTATTCTATGAGTTCTTTTATTCTATGAGTTCAGTCAGTGTTTCTGTTTTGTTTACTCTGCTATCTTTATGTCATATCAGAATAGATTCTGATTGTATTTATTAATATCTCATATTCCATCTCATAGCCTTTACAGTTCTTTAGCAGTTTTTACTTTTTTTTTTTTTTTTTTTAAACATCTTTATTGAAGTATAATTGCTTTACAATGGTGTGCTAGCTTCTGCTTTACAACAAAGTGAATCAGTTACACATATACATATGTTGCCATATCTCTTCCCTCTTGCATCTCCCTCCCTCCCACCCTCCCTATCCCACCCCTCTAGGTGGTCACAGAGCACCGAGCTGATCTCCCTGTGCTATGCGGCTGCTTCCCACTAGTTATCTATTTTACATTTGGTAGTGTATATATGTCCATGACACTCTCTCACCCTGTCACATCTCACCCCTCCCCCTCCCCATATCCTCAAGTCCATTCTCTAGTAGGTCTGTGTCTTTATTCCCGTCTTGCCACTAGGTTCTTCATGACCTCTTTTTTTTTTTTTTTTTTTTTTTCCCTTAGATTCCATATATATGTGTTAGCATACTGTATTTGTTTTTCTCTTTCTGACTTACTTCACTCTGTATGACAGACTCTAACTCCATCCACCTCATTACAAACACCTCCATTTCATTTCTTTTTATGGCTGAGTAATATTCCATTGTATATATGTGCCACATCTTCTTTATCCATTCATCCGATGATGGACACCTAGGTTGCTTCCATGTCCTGGCTATTGTAAACAGAGCTGCAATGAATATTTTGGTACATGACTCTTTCTGAATTATGGTTTTCTCAGGGTATATGCCCAGTAGTGGGATTGCTGGGTCGTATGGTAGTTCTATTTTTAGTTTTTTAAGGAACCTCCATACTGTTCTCCATAGTGGCTGTATCAATTTACATTCCCACCAACAGTGCAAGAGTGTTCCCTTTTCTCCACACCCTCTCCAGCATTTATTGTTTCTAGATTTTTTGATGATGGCCATTCTGACCGGTGTGAGATGATACCTCATTGTAGTTTTGATTTGCATTTCTCTAATGATTAATGATGTTGAGCATTCTTTCATGTGTCTGTTGGCAATCTGTATCTCTTCTTTGGAGAAATGTCTATTTAGGTCTTCTGCCCATTTTTGGATTGGGTTGTTTGTTTTTTTGTTATTGAGCTGCATGAGCTGCTTGTAAATCCAGTTTTTACTTTTATGTGTGGGAAAAAAACCTGGAAGTTTGACTTCATACCTTAGTAAGTTTTCTACAGGTTTCAGCATGCAATTTTTTTTCTACTGTTGGCCTAAAATTTGCAATATTTCACCTGGTTGTGAAGCTTATATGTCTTTCCTGATTTTAAGTAATTTTATTTTAATAACTACTTTCTCCATTTTTGTTGAAAGAATGTCCTCTTCATGTCTATTGAGAATTCCACTTAGCTTTAAAAAATCAGTTTCTGTATATATTTTAATCTTTTGGGGAATAAAACATTACTTTGAGTTTTCAAACAGTTTCTCTCCTGTAGAACTGCAGTTCTAAAGAAGTATATTTTCGTAGATTTGGTGATTTTTTTTTTTTCCCCCAAATTTAGTACTTAGTCTAAAACCTTTTATATAGGTTTTTCCAACTATTAACATGGGGCTAGGCACTATTCTCTTTATGACTGGATTGAATAGACATACTGTTCATGTGAAACAGAAGTTTAGAATTGCATCAGCAGATGAAAGTTGAGAGATGCTTGGAGCCACAGACATTCTCTGCGGTCTGTGCTTCCGCTTTTCCTTTGCTGTATTTAATGAAGGCCAGTCATCCATGTTCAAGATGAGGCAAAAATATCTGCTTTCCTCTGAGTGTTCACTTTCCTTGTTTTCTATTTATTGTCCTTCAGTCTCATCCCACTTGTCTCCTCTCTCCCCCCGACATACCAAGCATGATCCCTGGTCCTTGCCCTGGGCAGGAAGGGGTTAATTTTTTCTCCAAGTAGTTATTTTACCTCCCACTTTGCCTCTAAGTGAGAGTTGTAGAATAGTTTGTCCTGGGACACTTCCACTTACCTCTTTGGCATGCTGTCCTTTCTCAGAAAAGATAGTAAGGTGTTACGCTCATGAGCCAGCCCTTCATTGGGCCTAAAAAGAGATGCTATTCCAGGATGCTGAAACCAAACAACCCTTATATCAACACAACCAGACAGTGCTCTGGAATCTGTGGAGCAAATCATACCTTCATACCTGTCCTCCCAAGCAATGTAATCACTCATTTAATTTAAACATCAGGGGTAGTTTTTACTGCTTTGTTAACATTCCCAAGACATAAATACAGACACGGACACACACACACACACACACACACACACACACACACGTGTTATTCCCATCCTTATATCCTTTTTATGCCATCATAACTGAAATTAGAATGGGAGAAAGAAACATAGATAGCTGGGTTCATTGCCATCTTACCCAGGAAGTAAAAGGAACTTTACAAAATGTAAACTTGGCATTTTCTTCATTAACATGAAAGCTCATTATCACCCTAGTGAAGGTTCAAGAGAGTCAGTACAAAGTGGATCCAAGAAATGGAGGTGTTCTGCTGGACTACACAGATTCCCCCAGTATCCACGAGGGCACACTGGAGTATAGGATACAAAGCTAGCACATACCTGTGCAGAAGGAAAGTGCCAGCAGGTAACCATATTAGAGCAGCCATTTATGTGAGGCCAAGTTGTGGTTCTGACAGCCCAATTTTGACAAGTGACGTATTTACAAAGTGTCAATCTGGCAAATAAATGGAGACTAAATTAGCTCTGGAATAATATCTTGTAATTCTGTCTGCCATTTTCTTTGACTGATGCGCTTCATTTTGACCTGTTTTTCCTTCACATACTTTAGCTGTCTTGTGATTCCAGGGATTAGTAGATGCATCTGTAGTCCAGGGCAAAAGGGGAAGCGACTTGCATTTACTGTCCACTTATGATCGGACTTGGTGCTAGCTTAATTACAGGAATGACTACTGTTAATCATCATAACATATAATGAGATTAGTATTATTCCAGTTTAAAAATCACAAACTCACAGCATTCAGCAACTAGCCTAAAGTTATACAGCTCTAAGGGGAAGAACATATATATATTATGACTTCTTTCTTTGCCACATCATTCTACTTTATTGCAGGTTTTTAATATTTTCTTTCCTTCACTCCACTGCCGTTATTGGTCACATATCTTTGTTCCCTAATAGAACTCTCTGAGAGCAGAGACTGTGTTTTAACTCTTCATTTCTTACTTAGAACCTGAGCCACAGTGGGAGTCAGCAAGCGTTAATTTGATTCTAAAGCTCATAGAATAACAGCATGGGTAAATTTACTTGCAGATTGAAACTTAAGCTATAGCCTGGTTTCTACCTCTTAATTGTTATATGATTCCTTAATTTATATGATGAGTCTAATACCTGACCCATAAAACATTGTAATGATTATGAAATACAACACAGCATGACACAACATAACACAATACCATACAACACAATAAGGAGAAAATACCAGTGTATAGTATACAGATAGGGCTCCATCAATGGCTCCTTCTACAATCATCATCACCCATAAAACGTCACATAAACATACATCCATGCACACATAAAAATAAAGTATAAATTGGTAGTCATAGGTGCAGGATTTTAGTGCTGGTAGGGTCAACATTTTTAAAATTTGTATAATGTTTCATTGTCTGTATTCAGCATAATATGTAAACATTGCCTTGTTGTTTTTCAATCTTATTTATTATGTATTAGGCTGCAATCAAGATACTTATATATCAATCTTTGTTTTAAAAATGATTTTACTGAATTCTTTGGGTTGGATTCTGAGAAATGGAGTCATGAAACTAAAGATAGGATCCTATTTATGTTGCTAATATGGTTTCCAGACAAGTTTGTAGGATCTACTCTTTCACTAACAAAGAATACCAGTGCTGACATAAGATATTCTTCCAAAAATCAACTATCCTTTAAAGAAATAATTAATGTGATCACTCGAAAGATCAAATCTTTAAGTGTAGATTAGTTTTTTGTGTACTTTATTGATTGAATTTTTTAATGTTCTTTGATCTAATCTTCATAGTGCTCTTTCTGATACCTTGACAACTGAGCTAAGTAAAATATTTGTAATACCCAATATTTACCCCTAAAAACCATTGTAGATTTTTAGAAAGGCAAAAGCTGAGGCAGCTGACTTAGACACTTTGTGGCAAACCATTTTTATGCTTACTTGGTTTTGCTTGGATAGTTATCAAGCTTTAATGCATTGTTGTAAACAAAAATGTTTAGTTAGTTAATTAATTTTTAAAAAGTGTAGCAGACATTTGCAAAGTGCATTTTGATATATAGACACACCAGTCCTCTATAATGAATAGGAAAGTTATGGAGTTTGAACCAATGTCTTCATAGCATTATGTGGAATATAAGTGGCAAAGTGCAGATAAAATAGAGGATTTTGGAAGGGGATAGAGCCAATCAAGTGCTCCAATTCCCACCTTTTAGGGAGACCTGACTGCTCACCTCAAGCTCAAGAGGACTTTGTAGAGAGAGAAAAATCGGATCCTTGCAGTTGGGGGGCTTAGTACATGAGAATCAAACTACTGCTTATGAAATCCTCAGGAACCAACTGCCTTGTTGGATCAGCCAGCAGAGTTGTGTCTGTCTGGAGATCCACCTTCATTCCTGGACTGTGTTCGTTATGGGATTTGTAAGGATTCACCATGGACTATGGGTTAGAGATCCAACAGGGTCATCTGTGTCCTTGTCCAACAGAACTACTGAGTAGATCAAAGAAGTTAAAGGCCAATGTCAGTTTCCAACAGGCTCTGGAAAGATTTGCAAGAAATCCCTTGGACTGGTGATGCATCTACCCAAGGCAAAGGAGTTTTATGTCAGAGAGAGAGAGGGAGAGACAGAAATTTACAGAAATGGCCCAAAAGAAAGAGCCTTCACATCTCTCCACAAAGTACAAACCAATCATCCAGTGAGAAGAGAACTTGCTCTCCCTCTTTCCCTTCCCCTTTGCCCATGCTTCAACCTCACAAGCGTCAGTTAGAGCAGCGAGAGAGAGAGTGAGAAGGAAGAAGGATACTCTCCACCTCCTACTGTCAACTGCACAGGGTAAGGCTGTCAGACCAAGGACTGGGATGTGGAGAATACTGATGTTTAAAACCAGTCTAGGGTTTTGCTTCTTACAAAGGGTTGATCATTCCAATTACTAGAATAAGAGTGTTTTAAAGTGAATTTAAGGGACTTCCCTGGTGGTGCAGTGGTTAAGAATCTGCCTGCCAATGCAAGGGACACGGGTTTGAGCCCTGGTCTGGGAAGATCCCACATGCCCCGGAGCAACTAAGCTGGTGCGCCACAACTACTGAGCCTGCGCTCTAGAGTCCGAGAGCCACAACTACTGAGCCCGCGTGCCACAACTACTGAAGCGCGCGCACCTAGAGCCTGTGCTCCGCAACAAGAGAAGCCACCACAATGAGAAGCTCGCGCACCACAACGAAGAGTAGCCCCCGCTCACCGCAACTAGAGAAAGCCCGCGCGCAGCAACGAAGACCCAACACAGCCAATAAATAAATAAATAAAGTGAATTTAAGACAATTTATTAGCTAAGAGTGAGTAGAAGAGTCATAAAGTCTGTCCATTTATTTTTTCAATTAAACGAAGAAAAAAAGCTTTCCTCTCTGAATGAATTTTAAGGGGATAGTAGAAGAGAAATAAAAGTGCTTTTAATTTTATCCCAGTAAAGTTTCTGAAAAACATATTGCTTATGGATGAAATTATAACAGCCAAGGTTAAAATAATGATGGATGAATCCCACACTTGAAGAGAACGTATTGAAAGGGCATCTAATATGGAAGTGAGTAGTCAAGCAACAGTTAACTATGAAGGATGCATAGTAGTGCAATCGTAGTAAGGTGGGAAAAGATTATTCCAGGTAGGATGACCACCAGGTATTAAGGTCCAAACTGCAAAAAGTGGTAGAGGAAGTATCTTCCTGTATCTTCTATATGGGTGGTGTGCTCTGTTTAATGATGTTTTACATTCACTTGCTTTGTGTCATGCTTTATCCAAATTGTGGAGATAGAGAAATGTGACTTGATAAAAGCCCACAGCCTGTGATAGGGCCAAGGCCAAATGTTAGGTCTCCCACATTTTTCTTCAGAATATAGTTACACATGTAATCCTTCTCTGAATGAATAATAAGATATGTTCTTTTTGAGTTAACATTTGTAGTACTTTAAAAAGGAATTTTAGTTTTCTCATAGTCATATGGTTATTTTAAAATGTACCCAGGTTTTGCTTTTATCAGGCAAGGTAAGACACACAGACATGGAAATGACTGTCATGGAGGAAGACGTTTTTACACTTACAGGTTCCTAGCAACTGGAGGCATGGCCCACCATGCAGGGGTGTCCCCTGGTCAGTTAGGAGGCAGTGACTGGTAAATGCAGGCAAGAGCCTTTGTTGTGGTTTCCATAACAAAGAATGGTCAAAGCAGACTAAGCAGGGTTGGATTGACTAGTTTGAATAATATCAGTGGGCTTTGGAGCATAAGGACTGTCCTGAGTTGTCTAATACCTGGCTGGCCCTGGTGCACAAGGGTTGACATGTGAGAGCTCAGTAAAGGAATTCATTGTCCTTGACCCCATTGTAAGTTTACCAGGCAAAGTACAGGATGTAAATCTGGCTACCCAGTGCCACTGAAAAATATTAACCGTAGGTCCTACTTCACTGGTTACTTCACATTTCCGAAGAAGCTCATCTCTTCTTGGCCTACTGAACAGAACTGGTTTGAATTAACTTTTGCATTGTGCCTGTTTTAGCTTTCACTGAAGATAAACTCTTCAGTGAGTTATAATTAATGCATCATCTTTTCTTCCTTGCCCAAAATATGATAAAAGGCATATATTTTCCTCAATATCTTGTGTAACATCTACATTTTCTTTTTAATATCTATATATTTGCAAGATGCAATTCATCATACATTTCTAATTAACATCTAATTTTGGATTAATTTCCTCTTTCTTCCTTTGGGGTTTTCTAATGAGACAATAAGTTACATTTGCAAAGGCCCCATATTAACCATACTTGCTTGATTGTAACACCTTGTGGGTAGTTATAATTGTCTTTTTTAAAATTATCATTTCTATTTGTAAGATATTGGTTGCTGCTCATTCTACTTGCGAAATGTGACACAGTCTCACCAAAGGAAGCGAGTTCTTCTTGTATTATTTATCAAATTTCCCTGTGGAGCTTTTATGGAAGTTTTGTTAAAAAAAAAAAAAAGAAAGAAAAGAAGTTAACATTTGTAGAAGCTGTTGGAATTAATGGCTAAGCATCATGAGAGTTACATATAATTGGAAGTCAAAGGTCAAGGTTCAAGTCTGTGTTTTATACCTGCTAACTCTGAACCACCAGGTGACTAGTTATTAAATTTTCCTCCTCAATTCCCCCTTATGTTTTAAAAGGAAGAATAAAACTCACACATACAATGATGTAAAGATGAAAAGAAGCACTGAAATGGAAAAAAGCTTTGTAAATTGTAAAGAGCTATACACATAAATGATCACAGTGATTTTTTTCTCCACTATGAATAGTGCTAATGAAATAAAGGCATTGACTATGTCCACATTTTGTTTCAATTCTATAAATGTTTATGAAGCCCCTTCTATGTGCAAACCGCCGTAGTGGGTAGTATAGGAGATTCAGAATTTAAACAAGTCAACTAAGAAAAGCTCTTTCTCAAACTCACAGGTGGTAGAAGCAGCTACAGTGCACTGCTTCTTTCAATAAGGAAGGACTTATTTGGGGGCAAGTACAGTGTAAATTTAAGGGATAGACGTATAATGGGATGTGTTGGGGAATGTTTTCTATGTCCCTGCCATTGACTACAGGGCAAACTAAAGTCAAAAGAGAAGTTAAGCCAGGCATTGCATTCCTTACCAGTGGCTCTCCACCTCGGCAACACATTGCAATAAAATGAGAAGCTGTTAAAAATTCTGATACCCAGGCTTCACTACAGATGAATTAAATCAGAGTATAGTATCTGGAGTGCTTTTCCAATGTGCAGACAAATGTGTTGAGAACCATTGCCCTAAAACAGCCTGCGATTAGCTGTGATTCACATACTACCTCCAGGGCTTAGTGTATGTTCCCTAATTTGGCTTCAGTTCAGCCCATTGACACTTCGCCTTGCCTGGAAGTCCCTTGTCATCAGGATTGGGGTGGGGCAGAGAGCTGTTCTTTGCTTGGGTAGGGTTCCTGGCTGTTTCCTCCTTGTTTTATGATCATGTCTACCTCACACAAGAGACCACTTTCAGAGAACCTTGTGTCTTGTTCTCTTCCACCCTGGAGGAAGCAGGACCCAAAGAGAAGGGGCTGACTACATTCCCAACAGCCTTAGCACAAGAAGGAAGGGAGCAGGGGATCAGACAGGAGGGTTGCAATATTGTGATTTGTAAGAAAAATATATATTTGGTCATTCAGATGACCAAAATATATTTCTAATATATATTTGGTCTGTGTCCACAGTTCCTGGCTCTCAGCTCCCAAAATGCTTGGGATTTCCTAACTGTTAAAAGTGATAAATGGTGCCTGTTGTTATGTTAATGAGGTGACTTTTGGAAGGCTCCTAAGGATGGGGGCTGATTGCCAGGAGAACCAACCTTGTGATTAAAGGATTGGAATTTTCAGTCCCCCACCCCCTCTCAACTTCTCCCTGGGGAAGGGAAAAGGGGCTGGAGATGGAATTCAGTCACCAATGGCCAATGATTTAATGAGTCATGCCTATGTAATGAAGCCTCCATAAAAACCCAAAAGGATGGGGTTTGGAGAGCTTCCAGGTTGGTGAACACATGGAGATGCTGGGAGACTGGTGCACCTGGAGAGGACATGGAAGCGTCACACCCTTTCTGCATACCTTGCCCTATGTGTCTCTTCCATCTGGCTGTTCCTGAGTTATATCCCTTTTACAACAAACCGGTAATCCAGTAAGTAAAATGCTTTTCTGAGTTATGTGAGCTGCTCTAGCAAATCAGTCAAACCCAAGGAGGAGGTCGTTGTAACCTCCAGTATGTAGCTGGTGGGGGAGAAGCACAGGTAGCAACCTAGGTTTGCAACTGGCCTCTGAAGTGGGGTTGGGGGGCTGTCTTGTAGGACTGAACCCTTAACCTATGGGATCTGATGCTATCTTTGGGTAGATAATGTCAGAATTAAGTTGAATTATAGCACACTCGGTGGGTGTCCCGAGAATTGTTTGTTGGTATGGGGAACCCCCTGACACACACACATTGGAATTGGAATTTAATCCAGGAACCCGCAAATGGTAAAACTCAACTGAATTTGATTAATTACTGAAAGCCATCCAAAAGGCTTGTACTGGAGTGCAATGTTATAAGGTAGGAGTGAGAAATTATAAAGAGCATGGCTGAAGGTAGTAGCTGAAAATAAAATAATTTTGTATTGGAACATTGCCAAGTTTTACCTCTTCAAAAAACTGGTTACACTGAGACTCTCAGTGTCTACCCTAGTGAAGTTCAGAGTCTAGATGAGGAAGCAAGTCATGAATAAATAAACACTGCAAAGTTTAAGAGGAGTTGTGCTAGAAGTCTCTGGAATCTAATGAAACATAAAATATGGATTCAGTTAGGGGAAATGGTTCAGAAAAGCTTTGATGAAGATGTGTCCCTTATAAGATGAGTGAGCATTGAGCAGGATAAGAGAATCAGTCCTTTGAGAGAGAGACAAAGGGAGGCTTTGAAAAAAGCCTGGGACAATTAATGAGATAAATGTAGAACAATATGGCTGAAGGGTAATTAGAGAAGAATTATCTAAATGGCAAGGGAACAACAATGCTTCAAGAATCCCCTAGGTTCTGGGGTAGAATATTGGAACAAAAGATATTAAAATGTTTGACCTCATGATCCATCATTATTTAATTTAAACATTATTGAGGTCGGTATTGATAAAACTTCTTATAGATGACAAAACTGAGTCTTAGGAGAGTTAAATTAACATGCCTAAGATCAAACAGTTATTGTAGAATTGAGATTTGATTCTGTGTATCTTTATCTGCCTTAGAAAACTGTAGTTTAAATTCTTCCAACTATGGATAGTGTTTTAAATTGAAGAAACTATTCTTAAGACAAAAGTTCTTAAATTGTTTAGTTAAGGTAAATCTATGATTTCAGCTTTGTTGTAAAGTTAAGACTACGTCTAATTTTTATCTCCACCAGTCACTAGCTGTCCTGGATTGATTGTGTTAATTGTTCCAATTAATAGCCTTCTTATATCTCTGTGGTTTTCCGTGTGAGCTTATAGTCTTCTTCCGTCCTGACATGAGGCTCTGCCAGGTCACTTTGCCAGTGGGATGTTAGCAAATGGGATATAAGCAGAGTCTTGAAACATGTGAGTGCATTTCCACTTCCACTCTTGTATCATTGGGTTTGCTCTCTTTTGCATCTCTGCAACTGCCATCCTTCAGGAGGGATTTGAAAGACATGTTCTGGACAATTCAAAATGGCTACACAGTTTTTAGTTGCTCCTCCCATCAAAAGATCGAGTGTGCTTCACCATCCCTTGACTCTGGCTTGGCCTTGTGACTTGCTTTCACAGATAGAATGCAGTGGAAGGGCAGTTGTGTGCTTTCTAAACCTAGACCTCAGGAGACCTGAGAGCATTCACTCTCACTTTCTTGTGATGAATGCAATGTCTTATATCTGAAGTAGCCCAAACTAGCCTCTGTGAAGTTGAGAGAGCATTTGGGGAGAGAGAAAGATTCATTACAGCCAGCACCAACTGCAAGCCATGTGAATGAGTCCATCTTAGACTATCTGGTCTTGGCTGAACCACTGGGTATACTCAAATAAAACTGGCTGAGTATAGCCCATATTGCTGAGCCACAAAATCAGGATAATATAAGATGGATGTTGTTTTAGGCTGATAAGTTCTAGGATGATTAGTTATATAGAAAAATATAATTGACATAAATGTGGAGGAAAGCCCAGTTGTATAATTCAAAGCTACCCTAGAATAGTCAACCCCCAACTAGACAGCCAGTTGACAATAGATATGTGAATAAGCCCAGCTGATGTCAGCTGATTTGGGGATTAATCAGCAGAAGCACCCACTCAGCCTATAGGTTCAAGAGAAATAATAAAGAGATTTTGTTTCAGTGTGTTTTGTTACATAGCAAATAGTTCACTGATACGAAATCAGTGCCAAAAGAGGAGTGCTCTCACAAACAAAACAAAACAAAACAAAGCAGAAACTACATTAACTTTGAGATTGGATGATGAGCAGGGGCTGGAAAAATAGCAAGGAAACTGTTAGTACAGGAACAAGAACAGATAAGGAAATTATTTGTGGAGGTTGAGAAAACAGCTTGGAAATTATAGGAGTAGAAAAATGTCAGTCCATGTTATGTGATATAGAACATTTGATGAAAGTGTCTACAGTGATTCGTTGTAAATTAGAACAACTCACCAAATAGATTTTTGGATTTGAGCAACAAGATTTCCAAACACAATGTTAAAAGAGTCATCAAGCTGCCTAGAGTTTATATGATAAGGGATTACAAGAAAGAGATAAGCTAAAATAAAAACTGGCACATTTACAAATGGAATTTAGAGTGTATGTATTTGAGAAAGAAATCACTGATATAATAATTAAAGCTGATTATCATCTCCGGCCTCTCATGACGGTAAAATACAAAACACAGGGTACTACCAGAAAGACATTGACTCAGCATAAAAGTCAAAGCAGGGTTGTCGCTGTACTATAGACTCTTTATTAAGGCTTCTGAATAAATTAAAATAATATCTAGTCAACTCTCTTCTAGACAAAAGAACTTCCAGGAATCTCATGGGCATTCTTCCAATAAAGCAAGACATTCTCAAAATAAAAGTAAATCCATCTAGATAAAGAGACACATCTTGGGTGTGACATCTGTAAAATGGAGTATTTAAGTGTCTAAGTGTAAAGTGTCTAAGCAAGTTCATAGGAAACCCACAAAAATTTTAAGAGAATTATATAAGTGAAGGTGCCGTAAGTCCTGACTAAAAAGGACTGGGACTAGTTAATTTTTAAAATAACTCTCAGTCTCCAACTTTTCTTAAGGAGGAATCAGGCTGAAAATTTTGCTCAATAGCACATTTCCAGTGTCTCCTTCAGAAGTGAACGTGGAGGACAAGGGAGAAGGAAAGACATTCCAGAGGGTGGAGTCCTGGATCTTGAGGAACACACCAGAAAGACACTCAGGAAGCATAATTAAGGCCCAGTCACATAATTTTCCACCCCTGATATAGGGAACTTTATAACATTTGCTGATACAGATTTTGAATTTACTGCAGACTATGGTCTGCTGTGCCCCTATTCTCTTTTTTGAAGGGAAATGATAATTGCAGTTACCCCATCTCTGCCTCACCATTTTATCTTGAGTGTGTAGAGGGAGAAAACTTTATTTTCAGTTCCTCATTTTGTGGAGCTGTATCTGGTCTGATGTAAACCAAAGACCCTGGAATTTGAGAGCGAATTCCAATGAATGGTGTGGCTGTAAGACCTTTTATTAAGACCTCTGAAAGTATTAAGGAAGCGTTTAGTCAACCTTCTCAGCTAGAAGAAACTACATCTCAATGGCATGACTGAATTAGACTTAGAGATCTTGGGATGAAATTTTAATGTTTTGGGTTTTATTTTTGTTGGTTTCCCTGACAAGTAGGATTTAAGAGAGGAATTAAAATTTTTAAAAGTGATGTTGATGTGGAAGTGATGGTCAAAGTCACAGATGGAATACTTAGGAAGGAGGAAGCCCCCCCATCTTCTGACCTAGACTGTGGGGTCAAGGAAGGGTGGAAATAGTAAAGACAGGAGATAGATGAGAAGGAAAAAATGAACCTGCCTCTCGTATCAATATTTATCCTCCAAAGGAGAGAGCGTATCCTCATCTAAGCAACATGGCAGTGGCCGCTGGTGACATGAGGGCAGGCTGACTTGGGAGAGGGTTCATGAGGAACAGCTAAAAGGTCAAATGTTTACTGGAGGGTTTGTCTCAAGATGAAACTCAGATGTTAGTATTGGAGCCACCAACCCATTTAGGTTAGTTTCTCCTGCAGGAATGAACATAGAAGGAACAGAAAGAAATAACAGAGAGGGGAAATTGCACGGCAGGAAGTTATTTTCACATATGCAGAATTTGGTCTGTGTTTTTTCACTTATTTTATCTTTGAGAATTTATTTTTCTTTCAAAGAAAAAGAAAAAAAATCTTAAATGTAATGCAGAAAGTAAAGAAATAAACAAACCCCATTCTGGCAGGTTGATTTGAGGATTAAACTCAATAATGTATAAGAAATCACCTAGAACAACTCTTGGCATGTAGTAAATACATAGTGAATGTTAGGGAGCTAATTTCTTTTCTTCTGTCTCCTTTTTTTCTTTGTTCTACCTCTACCTTCTCCCCATTTCCTGTCCTCCCTTCCTTCCTTCCCTCCCACATTCTTTTCTCTAAGTTGGTTTTTTTCATCTTCTCCTCCTGTATCCATACTCAAAAATACTTATATTGTTGCTCTATTTTTCAATATTTTGATGGTCTGTACCATAGTTACATTTTTTAAAACTTTATGTTATCAACATTACTGTGCAAACTTCCCTTCTCACTCTGCACCATTTGACTTTTTTCTGCTAACGTTGTTATTAAATCAATCAGAGTATCTGTGCATGTAGAAATGGTTTCTAAAGAAATGATATTTCACTTGAATGAAGTATCAGAAGAAGCAAGGTGAATTACAAGTGGACTTAAATTTTTTATGCTTACATATTTTAATCACCGACCCCCTTTTTCAAGGCCATTTTTAATTCTTCATTTTATTCAAATCTAATCATTCTCCAGATTTTAGCACCACAAATTGGGTTGAAAGTTTCAATGACTAATCAGGAAAGTCAGATCACTGTTTTGTACTGGAAAACAAAAACAATTTTAATCAAATTGCTAAGAGACGTTATTGGGGGGAGGATCTTGTATAGGATGAGATTTATGTTATCAACCATACTGCAGTCTGAGTTCTTTCAATGAAGATAAATGAATAACTTCATCATCTCAATGTGTAGTCTCTTTAACCAGTACACTGTCTGCTCTCTGATTTGTGATGGTTTTACACAGGAAAAACTAACTGAGATATATCATGGCTGTCAAATTCTGGTATTCCTGTGGGCTTTCTGAACAGAGAATTGTACCACTTTCATTATTTTTGTGTTATAGATAATGGATAATAAACCAGCTTAAGGTACCCAAAGGAGAGTTTCTTGGACCGTAGAAAAGTCTTCAAACACACTATATACACATTAAACTTCTCTTGCCCTCGAAGATATCTTTGAATCAAATAAAAATTGCTTTACTTTCAAAATCAAGAATCAATTTTCCAGAGTTCCCTAGTTGAAAAGGATACTTTTATATGTGGTCCCATCTGATTCTTGAGGAATATGATTCTCTATTTTTCAAAGTTTTGTTGGGAGTTATCAAGGATTCACTTGGGGGTCATTTTATAACCCAGATTGTCTCCCACTGCCCTTCTTTCTTCCTCATTTCAGACTCCATATATGTAGTCTTCTATTCTCTTTGTCTCTGAGTGAATGTGCCCCCGTCTACCCTTTGGGGTTTCTTTAGTTCAAAATCTCACTTCAAAGTAGGATATGATATCTCTATCTGTCTCTCCACCTGTGTTATAGGAAGGAAAGTATTTACTTGATCATTCACTCATTTTGCTTGTACACAGTTAATTCATGCATACACTAATTAAATGAATGACTTTTTTTTAATACGTACTGAATTTAAGACACTGTTCTTGGCCTCTTGGGTTTCTATATAAATAAAATATAGCCCTTATAGCCCCTTTTCTCCTGTAACTCACAAGCTTTCGGAGTCTTTACCTCTTTGTGTTGCACATTTATTATCATTAAAGAAGAAAGGGGGAAAAGGGCAATATATATAAAAATATGGCAAACTTGAGGAAGCTATACAAACTTAAGAAATCATATACAAGCATACCTCAGAGATATTGCAGTTTTGGTTCCAGACCACCCCAATAAAGCAAATATTACAATAAAGTGAGTCACACAAATTATTTGGTTTCCCTGTGCAAATAAAAGTTATGTTTACACTACACTATAATCTATTAAAGTGTGCAATAGCATTATGTCTAAAAAAATGTACATACCTTAATTAAAAATATTTTACTGCCGAAAAATGCTGACCATCATTTGAGCCTTTAGTGAGTGGTAGTAGTAACATTAGAGATTGCTGATCACAGATCACCATACCAAATACAATAATAAAGAAAAAATCTGAAATATTGGGAGAATTACCAAAATGTGACACAGAGACACAAAGTGAGCAAATGCTGTTGAAAAAAATGGCTTCAACAGATTTGCTCCATATAAGGGTGCCACAAATCTTCAATTTGTGAAAAATGCATTATCTGAAAAGTGCAATAAAGCAGAGTGCGATTAAATGAGGTAGGTCTGTAAAGACTAAGTCCAGGGGTTTTGTTTTATAGTTTCTGACTCCCTTTCCTGGAAAGTTTCTGAAATCTGTTATCTGTATTCCACTCCCCATTATACATTAGTGTTGACTTCATCCAGTAGGTCTCTCTTGACCTCGGACTTAATTCTCCTCACAAATTCATGCCGACACTTACCTCTTAGACAATTTCATGTCGCCAATTGAGGATAGAATGGAATTATTATTTGTAATTAGTGGGCCATGTAGGCTTGTCTTATGCTTATCCTATATATTGAAAAAGGAGTTTTATAAGGAAGTGGGATATTTCTTCAAAAAGCAAATCTGGGGACTTCCCTGGTGGAGCAGTGGTTAAAAATCCACCTGCCAATGCAGGGGACACGGGTTCGAGCCCTGGTCTGGGAAGATCCCACATGCCACGGAGCAACTAAGCCCGTACGCCACAACTACTGAGCCTGCACTCTAGAGCCCGTGAGCCACAACTACTGAAGCCCGCACGCCTAGAGCCCGTGCTCCACAACAAGAGAAGCCACCACAATGAGCAGCCCGCGCACCGCAACGAAAAGTAGCCCCCGCTCACCACAACTAGAGAAAAGCCTATGTGCAGCAATGAAGACCCAATGCAGCCAAAAATAAATAAATAAATAAATAAATTTTAAGAAAAAAGCAAATCTGATAATTCATCCATCTAAAGAACATTTCACTGGTGACCAAGTCACAAGTGATCAACTTTCTGCAAATACACAAATTACAAATATATTATAAAAATTAAAATCATAAAGTTTGTAGCAATTGAATGGGGGTGATTTTGCTAACTGAAAATTTTTGCGCAGATTTAGTTGAGTAGATTTCATTTTGTTTTTATTGAAATATTTAAAAAAATATTTAGTTGGCAGAAGTTGAGGCCATAAAGTGATTATCTTTTTATAAGTGCACTAATTTTGAGAAAACAATACTTCATTACCAGAACCCAAAACTCAGCATTCAATATACAGTTTTTCAGTTCATATCAATCCCTTTTGAATCCTTCAAAAAATAATTGCAATTTCTGTCAATACTTTTAAAGAGTTTTTTCACTGATATATAAAGTTGATGTTTGTTTATTAAGCTTAGATTTAGAAAATTATGACATTGCTATTATTTCTTGCTTTATGCCTATGATTTTAAAAATACTTTTATAATCATTCCATTACAATGTCATATTTGTGGTTAATGCCTGACCCATTCATGAAGTCATTTTGGCAGTTCATTCTGGACATCCTTTCTTCCTGCTGTATTACAGTGTGTTACGTCATATATTGGACCGTTCAGTAAATTGCTACCAAACTGATGTATCCCAATTGTTCCTTGTTAGATACCAAAATTTCAGAAATTTATTACTCTTTGGAGTACTTAGGTTACTTTCAATTATTTTTATGTATTTTCTTTTCCTTTAAAATTCAAATTTTTTTAGTAGACTTTCACCAGTTTCACAGGTCATATTAAACTTAATTTTGTCAGTTTATCATTAATATTTTTATATTTCAAGTATCCTTTGGTGACAGGATTGCTTCAGTCTCTGTGAATGCTCCCAAATTCTTTAAATGTTAAATACTGCTAATCTTTAGGTGATTTTTACTATTGATTCATCAATGACTCAATTCTGCATCAAGTTTAATCCTGGATTCTTAGCTATTAGTAACTAAAATATTAATATTCCATATTTTTTCAGAACTCTCCCCATATTTATGGTAAAAGTATTTCAGATATAAGATTTTATTCTCATCCTGATATTTTGGTTATTGATTAAATATACTTTTCTAAATATTAAATATTCTGTAAAAAAAAAAAAAGAAAAGATAAAGAACGTACAAACTTATGACTCTTGACTTGGAAGAGATCATTCATTGTTTAAACTTCTTATGTGAATACAAACTAAAAACAAACCAAGAACTTTCCCCAAACAAAACCAATCAAAATTTGCTAAAGTCATCCTGATCAGTAATAATTTCTTTTTAAACATCTTTATTGGGGTATAATTGCTTTACAATGTTGTGTTAGTTTCTGCTGTGTAACAAAGTGAATCAGCCATATGTATACATATATCCCCATATCCCCTCCCTCTTGCGTCTCCCTCCCACCCTCCCCATCCCACCCCTCTAGGTGGTCACAAAGCACCGAGCTGATCTCCCTGTGCTATGCGGCTGCTTCCCACTAGCTATCTATTTTACATTTGGTAGTGTACATATGTCAATGCTACTCTTTCACTTGCCCTCTTGCTCACTCAGGCCGGGGGAGGGAGGAGTATGGTAGTCATAATTGAAATGCAGGGCGAGCCTGCGGCGGCAGAGGCCGGCATGACGTTGCACCAGACTGAGGCGCCATGTGTTCTCCGGGGAAAGTTGTCCCTGGATCACGGGACCCTGGCAGTGGCGGGCGGCACAGGCTCCCAGGGGAGTGTGGATAGTGACCTGTGCTCGCACACAAGCTTCTTGGTGGCAGCGGCAGCAGCGTTAGCGGTTCATGCCCGTCTCTGGGGTCCGAGCTGATAGCTGCTGCTTGTGCCTGTCTCTGGAGCTCGTTTAGGTGGTGCTCTGCCTTTTGTGGGCCTGCTGGGAAGGAATCCCCTCTCCTCGCGCACCCCGAAACAATGGTCTCTTGCCTCTTCAGCCGCTCCAGACTTTTTCCCGGACTCCCTCCCGGCTAGCCGTGGTGCACTAGCCCCTTCAGGCTGTGTTCACGCCGCCAACCCCAGTCCTCTCCCTGCGATCCGACCGAAGCCCGAGCCTCAGCTCCCAGCCCTGCCCGCCCCGGCGGGTGAGCAGACGAGCCTCTCGGGCTGGTGAGTGCTGCTCGGCACCGCTCCTCTGTGCGGGAATCTCTCCGCTTTGCCCTCCGCACCCCTGTGGCTGCGCTCTCCTCCGTGGCTCCGAAGCTCCCCCTCCGCCACCCGCAGTCTCTGCCCACGAAGGGCTTCCTAGTGTGTGGAAACCTTTCCTCCTTCACGGCTCCCTCCCAGAAGTGCGGGTCCCGTCCCTATTCTTTTGTCTCTGTTGTTTCTTTTTTCTTTTGCCCTAGCCAGGTATGTGGGGAGTTTCTTGCCTTTTGGGAGGTCTGAGGTCTTCTGCCAGCGTTCAGTGGGTGTTCTGTAGGAGTCGTTCCACATGTAGATGTATTTTTGATGTATTTATGGGGAGGAAGGTGATCTCCGCGTCTTAGTCCTCCGCCATCTTGAAGGTCTCCATAAGTATTTAACATTAATAAATGTTTGATAAATCAATAATTTGATAAAATAAATACATGGTCATTGAACAAATGACCATAATTGCCATTTAGACAATTGATTTTTGGTGAAGTGAACCATAGCCTGTGCAAAATGGCGGTACTGCTGTTGCGTGCACTTGCGGTCTCAGGTGGTTTTCTCAACTTCCTTTCTTCATTCATTTCTTTCCCACCCTTCTCTTTCTAACCTCCTTATCCAGTATTGGTTAAAATGAAGATAGTTTTCCCTCTTTACTAATACTCCCGCATATATAGAGCTTACTTAAAATGCTACTGTGATGTATTATAAAGCTAAGAGGAAAGTTCATTAATCATCAATTATCATAAAACTTAGAACTGAAAAGAATTCTGTTAAGTCATTTCGTCCAGCTTTTCACCCACAAACAGGAAACATGAACACACAGACATACACACATGCAAAGATCAACAACATACATCTGAACCACTGAGGCATAAGGAAGTTATATAACCTTCCCAAGTTCATAAAACTATAAAGCAAAGCCCCCATTTGTTTAAGTAACCCCATTAAAGACAGTAGGAAAAATCAGATTGAAAACTATAACTATAATCATGTAACAAACAAGATAAATGGAAAAGCAAAGATTGTATTAATACGGTAAAATTTTGAGTGAACCTTTTGGTCTTTGCTATGGGTTTTGAATATCATTTCATTATAAATTTACAAAGAGTAAAGTGTAAACAATTAACTAGGTGAAAGAAATCCTATAATTCTTTAAGGCATACATTCAAATGCAACTTCCTCTCATCAACTTACAGAAACCAATTGTTGGGGATACATTTATGACAAGGATCAGATGAGTGGAGGAGTCTAGTCTCCCATTGTCCCTGGAAGGGGTGCTTGGGCCAAGTTGATCTGCTGAACACTCTATGAGTTTTCTTTTTTTAAGGGGTAATGACCCCCAACTTCCCACAACACACCAACACTCCTTACAAGCAAATGTGAGAGCACCTTTATCAGTGAAGGCACACCCAAAGTATGGGAAGCTAAACAGTCTGGCTATAGGAATTGCCTGTGGATACCTGATGCCCTGTATCTGGAAGTCTTGAGACCAGTGGGATTTTACATAATGGCGAAGAAGACACCCATGCTAAGGGAAACTGCCTGAGCACAGTGCCCTGCCTGAGAGAGTGAGGGGGGTTATCCAAGTAATCAAGGGTAAGCACCAGGACCATTATTGGAAATTCCTACTCCTTGCATCACAGGGAATTGCAATTATGAGAGGAGTGACACAAATAGAGAAAAGACCCACTGAAGTTTATTCATTCCAGTAGTGCCTTAATGAAACCATTGGGCAGTTCCCATAGCCAAGTCCCCTGCTTTGACAACATATATACGGTACAGTCTTATCACTGCAAATCTCCAGTACTAGTTTGTAAATTCAGAATAAGGACTGTGTCTGTGTTTTATTGTCAGTGCCTAGTGTATTACCGAGAACACAGTGAGCCCTTATTGCTTGTTGAAGAAATTCCATTAGGTTCTGCTTTACTCTTTGGCCCTTTCTTAACTTCTGCTGTTTAATATAAATATAATTCAAATTGCATCAGCCAAACTTTTCCATAGTTATTTTTTTCAGACTTGTGTTTTCCAGTCTTACTACATTAATATAATTCAGACTCTATTACATTATATAACTAATTATGTTTAGATGATGAATGTGACGGTACCTTTGGACTGCTTCGCATCTAAAAGTAGTCCATTCTCCTAACAGGGAGTTCTACATAAATAATGTCTTTTTAATGCCAGATAAAATATATATTTATGAAATTACTGGTGTAGAAAAATTTTCAAGCTTTCTCCTAATAATATAAAATTAGATACTAAAAGCCCCTTATTTAAGACCCATGGTTATAGATAACAGCCCATTCAGTGATCGAGGCCCATAGCTTTCAGAAATTTAATTAAAAATAGTGGACATCACTGGTTCCAACTCCTACCTCCATATTTTTAAATATGAGTTAATTAAATCACTAGGTCATCTTGGGAATTATATCATTTAAAAAACAGCATTAAACTTGTCATCTACAAGCTTTTCCCCAAGCTCAGCTAATGTCTTCAGAAGTACAAAGCTTTGTATGAGTTACTAGTAAATTAGCTGAAAACAATCTGTAGGACACAAGAAGATTATACCATGACTCTTCTTGTGATCTTCGGCCACAGCTACACTTGCAAGAGAAAGTAAATAATGAGGAAATTGTACAGGTGTTTCAAAAGCATATTGCAAATCCCTTCATAGATTAATTGAAAGGACAATGATCCTTGGATTAGGGAATAAATTCACTCTCCTGATTCTGCCACTAATACAAAATAATTTTTCCTCTTTGGATCTGAGTTTCCTTTCCCCAGGGGTAGTTATGAATTAAGTTAGTTCCCAATCTTTTCCTCATTTAAAAATTATAAGAGTATATATTTATTTCTATGTGTTCAAAGTCAGTGTTCTGAAGCCCCTATGTGCCAATCAAACTGCATTAACTAATAGCTTCTGTGGCTTTATGATGAACATTTATGCATTTTACCTTAGAGTTGTTCAGTATATGCAAAAAAGCACATTATTAAGTGTGACAGCCATAAATTGAGAACCACTTAGCTAAATGATCTGCAAAGACATCCATAACTTTGTTATTATAGCTGTAAAATAAGGGTAATGTATATGTCATTAGGTTTTTTTTTTTTTTTTGTAAAGTAACTTAAATAAATCTTGCAAAAATACATGAGATAATAAAGTAGTGTATGCCATCATGCAGTTGAGATTATTCTAGGTGGTATGGCCAAGATGGCAGAGTAGAAAGAACCTGAGCTCACCTTGTCCCATGGGCACACCAAAATTATAACTTTTTACAGAGCAGCTATCTATGAGAATGACCTGAAGACCAGCCAAAAAAAAAAATCTAAAATCATCTATATTCACAATAAGTAGTTAAGGGACACACAAAACACAAAGCAAAAATATATAAAATATGATATCAAAGACATTAACATTTTTGAACCAGGGAGCAAAAATATAGCATTGTTAGAATGCTTTCAAATTGAAGATATTATCATTAATCATAATTAATCATTAATTACATTTTCAAATTAAGAGATTATCAACTTGAAATTACATACATATTTATGTATGAACCTCATGGTAACTACAAACCAAAAACCTATAATAGATACATGCACATAAAAAGAGAAAGAACTAAGAACTCCAAACATACACAACAATAAAGAGAGTTATCAAATAACAAGGGAAGAGAGCAAAAGAAGAAGAAAAGAACAGAAAAGAACTACAAAACAGCCAGAAAACAATTAGAAAATTTCAATAAGTACAAACCTATCAATAATTACTTGAAATGTAAATGGATTAAATGTTCCAGTCAAAAGACATAGAGTGACTTAATGGAAAAACAAACAACCAAAAACAACAACAACAAACAACCAAAACCCATATATATGCTGCCTGCAGAGACTCACATCAGATCTAAAGACACAAACAGACTGAAATTGATGGAATGGAAAAAGGTATTCCATGCAAATGGAAATAAAAAGAAATACTTATATCAGACAAAATAGACTTTCAAACAAACTGTTAATAAGAAATAAAAAGGACATTACATAACAATAAAGAGATCAATCCAGTAAGAAGATATAACAATTGTAAAAATATAAACACCCAACATAGGAGCACCTAAATACATAAACAAAAATTAGCAAACATAAAGGGAGAGATTGTCAGTAACAATAATATTAGGGGATTTTAACACCGCACTTACATCAATGGACGCATCATCCAAACATAATATCATTAAGGAAACATTCGCCTTAAACAATACATTAGACCAGATGTATGTGTGTGTGTGTGTGTGTGTGTGTGTGTGTGTGTGTGTGTATGCCAATCAAAGAGGAAGTAAAAAAAAAATAATTGGAGACAAATGAAAATGAAAACACAATGATCAAAGACCTATGGGATACAGCAAAAACAGTGCTTAGAGGGAACTTTATAGTGATACAAGCCTACCTCAGGAAATAAGAAAAATCACAAATAAACAGTAAATCTAACCTTACACCTAAAGAAGCTGAAGAACAAACAAAACCCAAGATTAGTAGACAGAAAGAAATAATAAAGATTAGAGCAGAAAAAAATGAAAAAGAGACTAAAAAAAAAAAGAAAAGAAAAGGTCAATGAAACTAAGAGCCAGTTCTTTGAAAAGATAAATAAAATTGATAAATCTTTAGCCAGACTCATCAAGAAAGAATGAGAGAGGACCCAAATCAATAAAATCAGAAATGAAAGAGAAGCTAGAACTGGCGTCACAGAAATACAAAAGATCATGAGATTACTACAGATAATGATACATCAATAAAATGAACAACCTAGAAGAAATGGATAAATTCTCCAAAATGTGCAATCTCTCAAGACAAAATCAGAATTAGGAAGAAATAGAAAACATGAAGAGACCGATTATCAGTAATGAAATTGAATCAGTAGAAACAAACAAACAAAAACAAAAAACGACTGACAAACAAAAGTCCAGGACTAGATGGCTTCAGAGGTGAATTCTATCGAACATTTAAAGAAGAGTTAACACCTATCCTTTGCAAACTATTCTAAAAAATAGGAGAGGAATGGACACTCTGAACTCATTTTATGAGGCCAGAATCACTGTGATACCCAAACCAGCCAAAGACACCACAAAAAGAGAGAAGTACAGGCCAATATCACTAATGAACATAGATGTGAAAATCTTCAACAAGATACTAGCAAACTGAATTCAACAATACATTAAAAGCATCATACACAAAGATCAAGTGAGATTTATGGCAGGGTGCAAGGATGGTTCAACATCCACAAATCAATCAATGCAATATAACACATTAACAAACTGAAGAATAGAAATCATATGCTCAGCTCAATAGATGCAGAAAAGACTTTTGCTAACATTCATTTATGATAAAAACTCTCAACATAGTGGTTATAGAAAGAACATACCTCAACATAATAAAGGCCACATATGACAAAACTACAGCCAGCATCCTACTTGACAATGAAAAGCTGAAAGCATTTCCTCTAAGATTGGGAACAGGACAAGTATGCCTGCTCTTGCCACTTTGATTCAACATAGTATTGTAAGTCCTAGACACAGCAATCAGACAAGAATAAGATGTAAAAGGAATCCAAACTGGAGAGGAAGATGTAAAACTGTCACTGTTTGCAAATGACATGATACTACATATAGAAAATCCTAAAGACACCACAAAGAACTATTAGAACAAATAAATTAATTCAATAAAGTTGTAGGATACAAAATTAATATACAGAAATCCATTGTATTTGTATACACTAACAAATTATTAGAAATATAAATTAAGAAAACAATTCCATTTACAATTGCATTAAAAAGAGCAAAATATCTAGGAATAAATCTTACCAAGAAGGTAAAAGACTTGTGCTTGGAAAACTATATAAGGTATTGATAAAAGAAATTGAAGACAACACAAACAAATGGAAAGACATACTGTAATCATGAATTGGAACAATTAGTATTGTTAAGGTGTTCATACAACCCAAGGCAATCTACAGATTCAGTGCAATCCCTATCAAAATACCAATGGCATTTTTCACAGAAGTAGAACAAATGATTCTAAAATTTGTATGGAAACACAAAAGATCCCAAATATCCAAAACAATTTTGAGAAAGAAGAACAAAGCTGGGGGTAAAATGTTCCTTGATTTCAAACCGTACTACAAAGCTATGTTAATCAAAGCACTATGGTACTGGCACAAAAACTGACACACAGGTCAGTGGAACAGAATAGAGAGCCCAGAAATAAACCCACACTTGTATGGTCAATTAATCTACAACAAAGGAAGCGAGTATATACAATAGGGAAAAGACAGCCTCTTCCATAAATGGTGTTGGGAAAACTGGATAGCTACATGCAGAATAATCAAACTGAACTGCTTTCTCACACCATATACAAAAATAAACTTGAAATTTAAGAACTGAAATCATGTAACTCCTAGAAGAAAACATTGGCAATATGGTCTTTGAGGTTGATCTTAGCAATATTTTTTTGTATGTCTCCTCAGGCAAGGGAAACAAAAACTAAAATAAATAAATGGGACTATATCAAATGAAAAAGCTTTTGCACACTGAAGGAAACTATCAACAAAATGAAAATGCTGCCTAATGAATGGGAGAAGATATTTACAAATGACATATCTAATAAGCGGTTAATATCCAAAATATACAAATAACTCATATAACAACACACACAAAAAAAACCAAACAACTCAATTAAAAAATTGGGAGAAGACCTGAGTAGACATTTTTCCAAAGAATACATACAGATGGAAACAGACACAAAAAAGATGCTCAACAACACTAACCATCAGGGAAATGCAAACCAAAACCACAGTGAGATACCATCTCACACCCGTCAGAATAGCAATCATCAAAAAGACAACAAATAGCAAGTGTTGGTGGGGATGTGAAGAAAAGGGAGCCCTCATGCACTATTGGTGCGATTGGAAATTGGTGCAGAAAACAGTGTGGAGATTCCTTAAAAACTTAAAAATAGAACTGCCGTATGGTTCAGCAATTGTACATCTGGGTATTTACCTGAAGAAAACAAAAACACTAATTCAAAAAGATATATGCACCCCAGTGTTCATTGTAGCATTATTGTCATTAGCCAAGATATGGAACAACCTAAGTGTCCATCAATAGATAAATGGATAAAGATGATGTGCTGTATATATACAATGAAATATTACCCAGCTGTGAGAAAAATGAAATCTTGCAATTTGCAACAACATGGATAGATCTATAGGGTATTATGCTAAGTGAAATAAGTCAGACAAAGACAAATACTGCATGATTTCACTTATTGGCATATAAAAAAACAAACGACCAAAACAAATGAAAACAGACTGAGATACAGAGAGTAAACAGGTGGTTGCCAGAGGTAAGGGTGTGAAGAGGGCAGGTGAAATAGGTATAGAGGATTAAGAGATAAAAACCTTCAGTTACATAATGTATTAGTCATGGGGATGTAATATACAACACATGGAATATGGTCAATAATATTGTAATAGCTTTTTATGGGGACAGATGGTTACTAGACTTATTATGGTGATCATATCATAATGTATGCAATTGTCAAATTATTATGTAGTACACCTAAATCTAACATAATATTGTATGTATTTTTATATTTCAATAAAAATTTAAATAAATTGAAAAATAAAAAAATTTTAAAAAGCTTATTCTAAAACCTCAAATAATTTTTTTCTGAATAATTTGGAGAAATTATTATCCAGATGCTTGCATATATGTGACATTCATTTGATTTGACTGATTCATTCTTTTATTAATTCATTGATTCACTCATTCAGCCATACACTAATTCACTAATGCAATAAGCAATGACATTGTGCATGACACTGTGTTATATTATGGACACAGCAATGAAAGAGACACTAGATAATAAATAGAGTAATGGAGGAGACACAGGACAGCAAGTGGAGAGAGTATTTTAAGAATGTGAGAAATAATATTGTACTGTCAGCAGAGATGCTATGGAAGGGTCAAAGAGGTTGCCCCCAGTATCTGGGAAGGGACAGGAGGATTCTGGGAAGATGTGACAGCTAAGAGAATTTTGAGGAATGAATAGGCATCAGCCAAAAGAAGAAAGGTGGTTTACTTCATCTCTTCAGCTCACTTAGACAGTGTTCATTTGTGATTATGTTTTCTTACAGTTTTAATAATCCTGAAAAAAAAAATGTCTCATGGATTTTCTTGATGAACTGACTCATTGGTTGTCTGAAATATCTCATTCGAGTCTTTAATTATGGGAAAGACACAGCTTGAGTGAAAGAAGATAAAATTTGTGTTGATTTATGATGGGGACAATAAGCATATATGTAAATTCCTCCAAATCTACATTTCATATTGTTCCATTGTTTTAATATATGTTGAACGATTCAGTCCACCTCAGTATCCTATTTCTACCTTCATATTTATACACTTATTAAATATTTACTGAGATTTTACAACATGCCAATTGGTATTCTTCCATAAAGATGGTATGGAGATAGCAAATTAGCGAAAGGGGAAATAATATTAGTGTCAAAAATAATAATGTAAATCATAATTGCTACTATGTGTCATTTAATTTACATTATCTCATTTGATTTTTTTTGAAAAAGTATTTTATTTACAAAATTTTGCATGTGTGAAGTTAAGTTCAGTGTCACCCAGCTTTAAATATCCAAATTGAGAGATGAACCCAGGGATTTTGTCGTCATATTTCAAGAAATAGCTGTGAACTATGGGGGCTAGAGAAGACTTCATGGATGAAATCGAACTTCAAAGACTCAGGACCAGTTGTCTGGGATTTTAATGGGGAAATTTGAGAAGAACTAGACTTTCACAAAAGGAGAATAATCTGTGCAATGTGAGTCAGTATTAGAAATGCATGTTTTATATCCAGGGGAGAATGAGTTACACTGTTTGACTTGAACAGCTATATCAGCTAGACAAGTGACAATCCAAAAAATGTAGGCTGCGAAAACCCTCAAATAACAGACTAAGGACTGCACTCCATCCTGTAGGCAAAAGGAAGCCACGGAAAATATTTCCCTTCATTATTCTGCCTCGAGCAAGCCCTGGGCATGGGCAAAGAAGTGAAACTTGTGACGAGAGTTCCAATTTTTCAACTTTGAGCTCCTTTCTACTCACTGCCTTTAGGTTCTCTTGGCTTTTTTTTTTTTTTTTTTTTCCCTGTATTTCTGTGAGCTGAATGCTCAGAATTTTTGAATAGATGCTGGTGCAGGGGTGGGTGTTTAGAGGACTTTCCATGGTTATTGTTGCTATGGTGACTGCCTCCTTCATATTCACTTGTTCCTCACATCTGTTGGTGTTTTGTTTATGACCATTGGAGAGAAGCATCTCTGCATGATGCTAGCAGGAAAGAGGGGCTCTCTAGCTGCACTCAGAGAAAGCGTTATTTGCACAACCCATAGGACAGCATTTCATACTATCTTTTCTTCCTCTTTTCACACAAACTGGGATCTGTCATCAATGGAAGATGTCACAATAAGATAAGATGTCAAGATTTGGGATAAAAGATGGAAATGTAAAGAAAATAGAAAAATGAAAGGAAGAATGACATCTATGTAAAGAATTCCTGATCTGAGTTCATGTGACTTTCTCAGTGGGATATCTGAAGTGAAATCTCTTTTATTCTTCAAAGCTTTTCTAATGTCATTGTTTATTAATGTGCATTTTCTGATATACCGTATATTCAGAGCAAGGTTAGGGAATGTGGAGGAGATCTAGGTCTTGATAATGATAAAATCAGTAAGAAATTAACCAATTCTAATGATGAACCCTCATAACCCAGAGGCCTGCCATAAAATTATCTAGTTCAGAAGGGTAGGGTAATCATATCCCACCCAGTCCAAAGGCATTAGTTTTGGAGGAACAGATGATAAAGATAGATTCCCAGACAAGGACTTACAGACACTGAAGCTTTTCCATGGAAGATAGGATCCAGTGTAGGAAACTATTCACCAGGATCAAACACTATTAGAAGTCTTTGCAGATCTTTAGATATGAGACACTCTGAAACCTAAAAAAGGAGAATCCAGATTTTAAGCAATGAATCTGTGGTATAGTACCAACTTTGTATCCCACTGGAACATGGAATAGAAGCTAGACTCCAGGCAGAAAAATAGGCATGTGAACTGACTACAAGTTTTGGGAATGAGGAAATTGGTCGATGCCTGATACTGAGAAAAGCAATAGGACTTTGTGTTTCCCAGGCACACTGTACTGAAATCCCAAGAATTTTAGTAGCCCCAAACTGCTAGTGGAAAGGCGTGCCCAATATAATACTGAAATTAGGGATGGCAGTTGGGTAAACAAGGGCTAGCAACATCCCACATTTATAACTAAGCCAGACTAGATGGTAACTCCCCAAGGAACCAAAACTGTATCTTACTGTATGTTTGTACCTCCAGCTTGTATGGCAGTGTCTGATATGCAGTAAAAATACGTCCGGGTGAATGGAAAAGGAATACATGAATGATTACCTTGCACTGGACGATAGGATTGGGAGGAAAGAGGGAGGTATTAATGAAGGCGGGGCCATACTCAACAGTGTAAGCAGTAGAAATTAAGGGCTATATTGTCAAGATTAAAAAAGAAATCACTACTTATTTTCTGACAAAATGTTATTTCATAATTATCTGGAAATATTTACAAAGAAATTACTTATAAGAGAGCTGTTGTAAAAAAGCCCATATTATAAGAGCATTGTACAAGCTCTGCTCTAGAAAAGTTGGGGTAAACAGGGCAACAAAAGCATATGGAGATGGGCGGGGCCAAGCAGCATGGCAGACATAATCCCCTCAGTGACTCTGAAACCCCATCTGTCTCTTGGTGGCGGGGGAGGGCGTCTATCATATATTGACTAAGAGCACCGGCTCTAGAATCACACTGACGTGGATCAAAGTCCAGCTCTGACACTGAATTGCTTTCTAAACTTGGGAAAGTAATTTACCCTCTGTATTTCAGCTTACATGGCTCTATAATGGAGACAATATTCGTATAAAATACTTAAGGTCGTTATGAGAATAAAACAATAATACTACCTTAATTTTTTGAATGCTTACTAAGTGCTAGGTATGTTCTGTCTTTTAAAAAACTTCTTGTATCTCTTCTGTTCCTCAAAACAAAACTTTGAGGTAGTCTGTTATTATCCATCCAAAGATAGGCACAGAAAGATTCATCCAAAGCCCCATAGTGAGCAAGTGGTGTAAATGGGATGCAGACCCCAGTAATGGGGCTACAGGGTCCATTATCTTAACTGCTTCTCCTTTTTTTCTCTCTGGGAATTTAGTACATGTAAAGTGGTGAGTAAGTGTACAGTCAGTGTCAACTATTAATATTTCTATAATTTTTGCTGTACTATTGGTGATCAGCTGTGATCTAGAAATAATAAAGTTAAATGATAATGATGCTGCTAGTACTGCTACTACTACTAAAAATAATAAAGTCTACTATTATTTGTTTACTCTGTACCAGGCACTGTGCTATGCATTTTACTTGTACTATCTCATTTTATTATATAGTATCTGGTATAGTATAATATCTCATTTAAATAGTAACAATAAAAATGTAAACAATAACATGAATAACAGCAACAACAAGGACTTAGCTAATACTTCTGTTATAGTATTTTGTGTAATATTAACTCATGTAATTCTCTCAACGACCCTGTAAGTAGGCACTTCTACTACCCACAGTTTACAAATGAAAAACAGACACAGAAAGGTTAAGTGACTAGCTGAAGATCACACAGCTGGTAAATGGGTTTTGGACACAATCAGTGTGATCAGGGTGCATATTCTTAATCATCCTCTAGAATCGAGAAAAATTGAACTCTGGGCAGGCTAATCAACATGTCCCAGGATGCAGCAAGTCAGGGTTTTGCTGAGTCATTTATTGGATATGTTTAAAACTAGCACCTGCGCTGGGAAAACTGGACAGCTACATGTAAAAGAATGAAATTAGAACACTCCCTAACACCATACACAAAAATAAACTCAAAATGGATTAAAGACCTAAATGTAAGACCAGACATTATCAAACTCATAGAGGAAAACATAGGCAGAACACTCTATGACATAAATCACAGCAAGATCCTTTTTGACCCACCTCCTAGAGAAATGGAAATACAAAAATAAACAAATGAGACCTAATGAAACTTAAAAGCTTTTGCACAGCAAAGGAAACCATAAACAAGATGAAAAGACAACCCTCAGAATGGGAGAAAATATTTGCAAATGAAGCAACTGACAAAGGATTGATCTCCAAAATTTACAAGCAGCTCATGCAGCCCAGTATCAAAAAAACAAACAACCCAATCCAAAAATGGGCAGAAGACCTAAACAGACCTTTCTCCAAAGAAGATATACAGATTGCCAACAAACACATGAAAGAATGCTCAACGTCTTTAATCATTAGAGAAATGCAAATCAAAACTACAATGAGGTATCACCTCACACCGGTCAGAATGGCCATCATCAAAAAATCTACAAACAATAAATGCTGGAGAGGGTGTGGAGAAAAGGGAACCCTCTTGCACTGTTGGTGGGAATGTAAATTGATACAGCCACTATAGAGAACAGTATGGAGGGTCCTTAAAAATCTAAAAATAGAACTACCGTACGACCCAGCAATCCCACTACTGGGCATATACCCTGAGAAAACCATAATTCAAAAAGAGTCATGTACCACAAGGTTCATTGCAGCTCTATTTACAATAGCCAGGACATGGAAGCAACCTAAGTGTCCATCGACAGATGAATGGATAAAGAAGATGTGGCACATATATACAATGGAATATTACTCAGCCATGAAAAGAAACGAAATTGAGTCATTTGTAGAGATGTGGATGGATCTAGAGACTGTCATGAAGAGTGAAGTAAGTCAGAAAGAGAAAAACAGATACCATATGCTAACACATATATATGGAATCCAAAAAAAAAAAAAAGGTCATGAAGAACCTAGGGGCAAGACAGGAATAAAGACGCAGACCTACTAGAGAATGGACTTGAGGACACGAGGAGGGGGAAGGGTAAGCTGGGACAAAGTGAGAGAGTGGCAGTGACATATATACACTACCAAACGTAAAATAGCTAGCTAGTGGGAAGCAGCCGCATAGCACAGGGAGATCAACTTGGTGCTTTGTGACCACCTAGAGGGGTGGGAGAGGGAGGGTGGGAGGGAGACGCAAGAGGGAGGGGATATGGGGATATATGTATACGTATGGCTGATTCACTTTGTTATACAGCAGAAACTAACACACCATTGTAAAGCAATTATACTCCAATAAAAATGTTAAAAAAATAAATAAAACTAGCACCTGCTATTTACTAAATGAGGGAACTGGATTCATTCATAGCCTCCACAGAGCACATTGCTCTGAACTGCAAAGTGCAGGTAAGAGCAACACCCTTGTCCCTGTACTTCATTGTCTATTCAGCAGGTAGCCTGTGCGCACTGATGGGGGGCCATGCACTGGGCTCGCTGCAGCAGATCCAGCAGCAAGCAAGGTGGGCGGCCCCTGCCCTACTCGCCTCACAGACATGCTGCAAATGATACGGGATCAGTGAGAGCCGTGAGCGGCTGCACACAGGCTGCTCTGGCAGATACAGCAGGTAATCAGGTCTAATTTAGGGATCCAGGAAAGACCAACCTGAAGAAAGAATTTTGACAGGAACCCTTCAGAATGAGATCTTTGCATGCAAATGAAGTAAGAGCACATATGTTATAACTCAACTTTGTGAAAACAAGTGAGACTTCTCTGTAAATGTAAAGAAGTGCAGTTGCCAAAGACAGTATTCTTCTGGCTGGATACAGTGAGGACATAATAAAATATAAAGATTGGAACATCTATCCTCCTGCCACTTTTAAATTAGTTAAATAATTACCTTAGAAAATAATCTGTTTCAATGGGTTTATTTTATTATTGAAATAATACGGTTGCTTAATGCAATACTGCAACCAGGTCGTATAACTCACTGTGATTCCTAATTCAATTGAGTTTACATCGTACTTGCACAGGGGCATGTTTGTAGGCTTTTAAAAAATTCTCTGTTCTAGCTTTTCCCTCCTAGGTCCTTCTTAATAGCCATTATTATTATTATTATTATTATTATTATTATTATTATTATTACTATTTTTAGCCAAGGTTGTAACATCAGGTCTCTAGCCATATGCAGAATGGATGGAAGGAGTCAAGCTTAGGTTTTAGGCAGAGAAACAAGGTAGAAACACTAGACAATCTCAGTGTGAGGAAAAGAGGATCTGGCTGGTGGAAAGGCAGCGAGCAGGGCATCTCTTAATTGTGCTCAATGTAAATCATGGACTCGTTAGACCTGAAATGGACAAACAATTGCACAGAGTAAGGCAGAACCTAGGATGGCTTTCAGAATTTGAAATTTAATAACTCTGAACCAAATTATATTTTTCTTTTAACGTCTGATTCCTTCCTTCTTATAAACTCCTATGGTCCTTTTTCTTCACCTCTTTATAGCACACGTAACTTTTCACAGACACACACTCACACACACACAATCACATATGTGTGGCTTACTTTGACTTTTAGGCTATGCACAACTTCAAGGCAGAATATCTATTTGTTTTTCTCTGCCCTTCTCGCCAAAACTCAGACCCAACAGTGTTCCTTACAAAAAATACATGGAACTAGCTTTTTTAAAGCACTATCCACTATGCTCAGTGTCTTTAATCCTTTATTTCTCTTTATCATAGCGACGATTCGAGTAAATACAATAATCCCCCTGTTTTCTCAAGGGATTGACTTAGATGGTAATTATTACGTTCCTTTCCCAAAGTCACAGTTAATAATAGTAAAGATATGAACCTAGAATTTTCTGAGTTCAAATACTCTATACTCTACTCCAGCAAGATGTTTTCCCTCGTTTCACAGAATAATTGTGTGTTAAATATACATATGTATGTATATAGGTATGTATGTGTATATATGTATGTATGTGTGTGTGTATATATATATAGAGAGAGAGAGAGATAAATGATTGCATGGAACCTACAATTGGAAGTTTTTATTTTATGCTATGTTTTTAATATACTGTGGGGCACATTTCATGCTGTTTTTAATCTGTCATAACTCTTCTTCATCTCTAGAGAGTACATGAGAATTGGACCCCATATGTGTTTTCTACTTCTGGTCAGTGCCATTTTGTCACGTTATCTCATCTTCCATCATTTTTTAACAGACATGCAAATGATGTTCTCTCACTTATTTCTCATTCTTTCCTTAAAAGGTATATTGCCTCCAAGGTTATACATCCCCCTGGGAGTGTGTGGGTGGTCTCAGTCATTATCTTGGAAATCTCATATATGGTAACAATAGTAGTGTAGCATAAGTCACAGTCTACTGAAGTAGCACAAATCTTATTACAAGTTTCTGTGTAGGAGCCAATAAGTTTATTGTTTTAGAGCTGAAAGTCCTTCCTAAGAGAAATATGGCTTATGTACAAACGAACAAAGGAGTATTTATGGAGCTGAAGTAAATGAACACAAATTGGATACATATTGAATATGTTGACCTTTAAATGACAAAGCAAGACCACATAGTCACTAAACCACACAGGGACAGGAAAATTACCTAAAAAGGTTGCAAAGCCACAGTCAATCAAATGGCATATGCCAGGAAATATATAGATCCTATTAGAAAAAATTGATAGTTCTCAATAAAACTCCATCTGGTTTGCCGGAACCTATTCTAGGTCATTTTTATTCATCCCATCCCAAAGTTACAAAATTTGGTAAGGCTTGTGTCAAGCCTCACGGAGGGATTTGCAGCCTGTGAGGAAGGGCTCCTATGTAGATGCTGATAACCACAAAATGTTGTAAAATTTCCCATTAAACTACTGTTGTGTTGACTGATATTATTTCCCTCCATCTGTTTCTCACTGAGAGCAACAGCTTCTTAGGTCTGTTAAAACCATAAGAAAGGAGAATTTTTTCTTTTGAAATGTTGCACCTTCAACACCAGACTCAGAAATTCCTCATCAAATGCAGGTTGATCGGCGTCAACATTCAGAGAACTCAGACATGTCTCCTAAATACCATGTAGCCAGACACAAGTGAAATTTCAATTCCAGATGCACTTTTTAGAGAGGCTTAGCAAACATAATAAAGTTGAAAATTTTTCTTCTAAGTCACTGAACACCAAAACAGATTTCCTGGACAGTCTCCATTGTCCATTTCTTGATTTTGCTTGGACGGATGCTCGCATGCTTTGTGCACAAAAGAATTTAAGTATTGTACAGCAGATCTCTAGAATGCGTTCATCTTGCATAATTGAGACTTTATGCCTGTTGAGAACAAACGTGAAATGTAGATTTATTTTCCAAGTGTAGACTTATAGTAACTTGATATGTAAATTCATAGAACCACTAGAGGGGCAATGTCATGTCATGAAAAGAGTATAGTTTTATGCCATCTTAAGATGTTTTAACTTCTAGTTTTGTCGCTTTCTACTTATGTGATCCTAGGAAAGCTGTGTAAGTTCCGTAAATCAGATTTTGTCTAAGATGCCTCCCAACTATTATATCCCATGCTGCAATAAAGAAGTCAGTCAATGTTTTAAAAAAGTATTTAAGTATTCAACTGTATGTCTAACATAATGGAAACAGACATATAACAAACACTTGGATTTTTTTAAATTCATGTTTTAGTTTTAATTTTTGTTTTAGTTGGGGTACAGATATGTATGTCTTTTTAACGCCAAATGTTGAGATCACACAAATCTAGTGTGGTGTAGTATATGAATGGGTTTTGGATACAGGCTAACAAGAATATGAATTCTAAATCCTAATTTAGTGTCTGTGTGAGCTTGGGAAAGGTAGTTAAACACTTTTGAGCCTGTCATTTCTGATTTGCAAAGAGATGATACTAAAATCTATCTTAGTCCACTGTGGTGAAGGCTAAGGTCTGTGGGCTCCATGAGAGCAACATCTTTGCTCTTTACACTGATGTAACCTAGCACAAGGTAAGAATTCAAATACTTATGAATTTGTGGAATGATTAAATGAAACAGTATATAGGTGCCGACTGACACATGCTCTCTAGAAATACTAGTTTCTCCCTATGCCAAAAAGGAAAATTTCCATAAATTATCTTAAGCAATGAATTTTATTAATAACTAGGATAAAGAGAGTTGTCTTTTTCAGTAAAATAAACTGACATGGATTATTGAACCACACCAGCCGATTTTATAATTTGTGTTCATTGAAACCATCTGTTTGCCATCTACGTACACCCTCTCATTTTCAAACGTGCTTTCTCCTACTCCCTATCACCCTTGACTGATTAATTTTTTACCATAGCATTTATTGCTTTCTACCATACTAAATAATCTACTTTTCTCTCCCTGTCTCTCTTCTTCTCACTAGACTGTGGGAAGACAGGGCATTTTGCTTTTTTATTTATTTTTCTACTGCTTTATCTGCAGCAACTAGAACACAGTAGGTGCTCAATAACTAGTTGCTGAAAAAAAGAATTAGACAAAGAATATCAATATTATTTTAAAAGACCTTTCCAAATCTTTTCACATTTTTTCCAACACACATTTTTGATCATTGGGATTAGCAAGCACCACGTACATATGTCATCGCTCTCACCCAATGCCCAAGGCAAGCGTCATTAGTTGACTGGTGCTCTTTCCTTCAGGATATGACTACAGATCCTTCATAACCCGTCCAGTGCTCTAGGCAGCTGCTTCCAATTGATTAGGCTCCCCAAATAAGACGGAAACTCTCAGAACCTCCCAAAACCTTACTCTCTATCCTTCCTTTATACCTTGTTATTTTTACCGCTGTTTTACTTCTGATTTTTATTTCTTAGAAGTTAGATTGTTAGATCATTTTATGCAGCCTAATGTTAGGCAGAGGGTCATGAAAGGACAGTATGAAGGAAACTTGCACATCAGCTATGATTATGCTACCACCTAGCTTTAAGGCTTAGAGAAAACCTAAAGGCTTTATACTTCGTCAGGTGTGAGGAAGCATTCTTAGAGACTGAGAATCTTGAAAATTGAAATGGAATTTGGGTAAAGTCTAATGAGGCAAAATGTAAACTATGAGAAGATACTTGTTACAAATATAATAGAAAACCATTAATATCCAGGATACATAAAGAAGTACTAAAATTCAGAAGGACAAAGAACCTAATTTTCAAAATGGACAGATAAATTGAGCAGACCCTTTAAATAAAAGAAAAGAAAAAATAAGTTGCAATAAACATGTGTGGGGAAAAAAGCATCAGCTTTATTATTAATCTTTTAACTACAATGAGACATAATTTCCCACCCCTCTGATTGGGAAGAATCCATAATTTCAAGTGATTGTTAGGATGTAGAGCAAGAAAATATACAGCACTGATAGGAGTGAAAACTGGTTTAAAAACTTGACAAAAGATGTCTGCATTATCTACTAACATAGAAAATGTACATCCCATGACCAGCAATTACACTGCTTGAAAAATGTAGAGAATTTCTTGCCCCGATGACCCAGAAAACATAAATATAAAAATATAACAAATAGCTTAAACAAAGTGTCTAAAAAGAGTAGATGCTTGAATAAATTGTGGGATAGGCATGCAGTCATGCAATGGAATGCTACATGGAAGTGAAAGCAAATGAATAAACAACATACAGTACCATGGAAAATTCTCATGAACAAATTGTTGAGTGAAAATAATCATTGTGAAAGAAAACATATTTATGGTTTTTTTAGATCAAATTTGAAAACATGAACAACTAAAGAAGAAATTTGCACGTATTAAATACTGTAAGAAAAATAAAAATATAAACAAAACTCTAGCAGAAGAGACAGATGAAATTGGGGAAGAGCAAACATGAGATCCAGAGTTAATATAATATACTGTTTCCTAAATTTTAGGGGTCTGGGATACTTAGGCATTCTGTATCATTCTTTACACATTACACATTTTACAAACATTCTTGTAAATATGCTCAACATGTAATAAATAGTACAACAAGATAAAAGAGGAATGATATGGTAACATAACAATTATACCAATGTTCACTAAAAGCTTGATGCTGATTACATACTTCCACTTGATGACTGAGTAGTAATTAGTTGGTGACCCATATTAGAATAGGTTCTATCCAGGAAGAAAATCAGAAAAAGTCAAAGAGGAGGGCACAAGAGTAGGGATGATATAGGGAGGAAAGGACAGAGAAAGGAAAGGAAGAAGAGACTGAGAAAAAGAAGGAAAGGAGGAAATTCAAAGAAAAAGCAGGGAGAAAATGAAGACATTAAAGATGAAATGTATGCCAGGCATTAAGTTACAAGTGTTTATTTGCTTTATTTAATCCTCATATCAGCATTGTGAGGAAGATATATTCATTTACACTTTAAAGATGGGGAAACTATCACAGAAATTAAATATGTAAATATTAGGAAGGGAGGGAGAGAGGGGAGGTGGAAGGAAGAAAAAGAAGAAGTAGAATGAAAAAAGGAATAGAGAAAGGGAACAAGGGATGAAGAGATGGAAATAAAAAAGGAGAAATGAAAACAGTAGGATAATGTTTTCCTCCAGCAATCTTTATGGAAAAATAAATATTTAAATACTATCCTGTTTTTTTAGGAAAATAACTTTCAAAACTATAGCCTTAACTATAAAATTTTTTCTACATACCTATGAGAGTTAAACACCCAGATAATTTTATTTTCTTTAAAACTGTTGAGAGAAACAATAATTTGTTATCCAGCTAAAGATCTAGAACTCCCTAATTCATAGCCTTTTTGGATGATGTTTCCTAGTTTACCAAATTCTTAAGTCAACTTTTTGTACTTAACCCAAGACCTCCATGGGGAGGCAACTATGGGTTACCTTCACCTCATTTGAAAAACAGGAATACTGAAGTTCAGGGAGGTTAGGTTAAACTTGTAGACATTAGCACTGGAGCTGGGCAAGAGCTCACACGTGCTTCTTTCCATGTTTTCATATATTTCATGAACTTAACTCTTCATGATTTTTTCCCCTTGGATTTAAGTTCTGTGTTCATCATATGTTTACAAGGATTTACTAAGTTTATGTGGAATTGAGAAGAGCAAATTAATGGTGTTAAAAATTCTATTGCATTTGCTAGTTATATTAGTATGTGTTGGATAGGAGGAGGAATGTGTGAATATTCAAAACGAAAAGAAAGAGTGATGTTGTGAAGCTCAGTATGCAATTGGGGATTTGCTCAACTTCAGTCTTCAACTGTGATGTTGGTGTCAGTACATTCTGGTTCAAATTAGATCATTCACAATTGCTGAAAGAATGAGTCGCACTGCTGGGCTTAATGGAGAGATAATGACTTGCGTTGGGGTTGGCAATTTTGAAATCAAATATCAAAAGAGACTTTGTTTGTCCTTTGCAGTTTGGCCTCAGTGTGGGGCCGTAGGTCATCATAATTTGTTGGGTTTTTTTCTCTGTTGGTTTAATCAGCATTCTACAATATCAAGCAACTAACTTCTTTTAGCATTATTTCTCAGTTGCTCTGAAACAAGCTTTTGGATTTTTAAGATGCTGTGCTCTCTAGAATTCTTTGCAAGGGCACATTCTAAGTAGCTGATGTGTTTTATCAGGCATAAACACAACTATGCACACATGGGTAAGGTGTGGCCCCTGCCCTGGAGATTGACAGGAACACAGACACAGGGAAGGGCTGTAATGATGTGTGAAAGGAGTAGTACAGGAGAACAGGGCTGTGTGCTTGATCGTCACGGTGACAGTCCGGGGCTGGCACACAGTAAGTCCTTGAAACGCGTTTGTAAGAACAAAAAATACCTTTTTGAAGTAGGTATTTTTATGATTTGCAGAAGTAACAGAATCAACAGAAAACTGGAACTTAGAGAGGGTAAATTATATAACCCAAGTCACAGACTGTTATTACTGGGCAGAGCTGGATCACGTAAAGTAATTGTCCCGTCAGCGTTTATGTGTCATCCTTGTGAAACTGAAAATACAAGCATTGTCTCTTATTTACCCCAAATTAGGACAGTATCCTATACACAGTAGAGATTTTATGAATACTTGTGTTATAACTGAAGGAATGAATATGTCAACAACTTCCCTAGATAGTACCCTGCAAAGTCATGTTGGCCCTCTTGAAAACCTTCTGGATGGCCATCTGCAACTTCTTGCCAATAACCCAGTCAGAGACAGGAAAGCACAACCAACCACTTGCTTTTATACATTTTCCCCCTCTAGGCGCTATTCTGCTGCAGGTGGTTTGAGCTGATATCTAGATGGTAGTATTATTTAATAAATTCAACAAGTATTTATTGAATACCTACAATGTGCTGAGAACCATGATAAGCAATGTGGACATAACAGAAACTGCTGAGGTATTGGGTGAGAAAGATGAACTCGGAAAACATCTTAGTAGAATGATACTTGTGCCAGAAACAATAATCAGCATCCTTAAGATGAGGGGACCAAAAGAACATCAGTGGAGGGAGCCCAACCAGTCATCAGAATTCCTTCCGATTTTTTCAGTGCACCCACGCATTGTTCTTTCTGCTTGTCCTTATACTGTTCCTAGCTTTATTCCATTTCTGGACAAAGGTTTCTGCCTCTTGGATAAGCCCTGAAATCCCTTTGCCTGTCTCAAAGTTACCTTGATTTGTCTACCTGGTTCCTGACCTTAACTATATAGAGCACTCATGACCTAAACACAAAATAAAGAAAACACAATGAGTTCTCGTATCCCCATCACCCAGTCCCAACAATCACAACAGTTTGTCAGTCTTGCTTTATCTAGCCCTTCCCCACTTCCCCACTCCACCCCTAGAGTATTTTAAAAGCAAATCATAAGCATCATAGTATTTCACTTTTGAATACTACAGTGTGTACCATTGTCAACAAGAACTTTTCCCCCCTTTTATTTTTATCACTTATTCATTTCAGATTTTTGGTACAAGTCCTTATAACAAAGATTGGTAACTAAGAAAGATTCTGTCAGCTCACAATTGGCAGTACTCAAAATCACTTCTTTTGACCCAATGTCATTCAGGTTAAGTCATTTATTTCTTTTGAGTGAGATTTTTCCTGGAAGGTTGACCTCAGTCTCTCACAGAAATCCTTTGTTGGACTGACCCTTTGTTCCATACTTCCCAGTCATTTACTGAATCCTTGAAGAAATGTATCTCACATTCTTAAACTAGGAATTCTGTGTCATAAGAATTTTATGGAGTGACATATTAATTAAGACTGTGGTTGGAAACAATATTGGCAAAGAGGTAGACTAACGATTTCTTGAAAGTGACATTGGGTGAATCAAATCTTGTCATCAGTTGTGATATGCTGAACATTTACTTATAATAAAGATCCCGCTTTTACCTGGTGAGTGGGTTGTCCTGTGGGAAAAATGTGAAAGAATCATTGACAACTGCCATCTATCCAGTGGTTCTGACCCATGGCAAGCAAGTGGCAGTCTGATGTGGCATAAATATTAGATGGTGACAAATGACACTGACATTTTTTCAGAAGCAAAGACATGACTCAGACCCAGCAACTTGGCAGATATGAGTGCCAGCATTTGGTGACAAATGGCTCAAATCTGACAGCGTGCTTCACTGCATGGACTTTCATCCATCACAGAGATATTTAAAAAAATCACAGAACACAAAACACCCAACACTCAAAATTGGGTGACAGGAGATGGGAGCTGAGAAAAAAGCAAGTCAGAGGCAGTGACAAAGACAGAGAGCCTGAATTGCAAAATAGTGACTCTCATTTTATTTTAAGATTCCCATTTTTTACCATTCTCCATTCCATAATTCAGAAGTGCATTCTGCTGATACTTTGTTCAAAATCACAAAACAAAGAGTGTTGGGAAAGTAAGTGGTTGAAGTTGTGACCTGAGCCCAAAACCTGATCATCAAAGGGTTAAGATGACCTAAGCTTTTTCTGTAAATGTATATTTACATACATATATTAAATATGTATGTAAATGTATAATATATAAAAACACATGTGTAAATACATAATTATATGTCTATATTATTGATAAATGTATATATATAAGTTGTGTATAAATATATATCCAAAATACATAAAAATCTCACACAACTCAATAACAAAAAGACAAACAATTTGAATAAAACATGGGCAGAGGAACTCAATAGATATTTTTCTAAAGGAGACATACAAATAGCCAACAGTTACATGAAAAGGTACTCAACATAACTAATCATTAGGGAAATGCAAATCAAAACCATACTGAGATATCACCTCACACCTGTTAGAATGGCTGTCATCAAGAAGACGAGAGATAACAAGTGTTGGCAACAATGTGAAGGAAAGAGAACCTTTGTGCACTATTGGTGGGAATATAAATTTGTGCAGCCACTATGGAAAACAGTATGGATGTTCCTCAAAAAATTTAAAAATAGAACTACCATATGATCCAACAATTCTACTTCTGCATGTACATCCAAAGGAGACAAAATCATGATCTTGAAGAGATATCTGCACCCCTGTATTCATTGGAGCATTACTTACAATAGCCAAGACATAGAAACAACTTACATGTCCATCAATAGATGAATGGATAACGAAATAAATATATGACTAGTATTCAGTCATAAAGAAGGGAATCTTGCCATTTGTGACAACATGAATAGACCTTGAGAACATTATGCTAAGTAAAATAAATAGTTCAGAGAAAGACAAATACTTTATGATCTCACTTATATGTGGAATCTAAACAAAACATGAGCTCATAGAAACAAAGAACAGATTGGTAGTTGCCAGACGTGAGGGTGGGAGGGTAGGAGAAATGGGTGAATGTAGTCAAAAGGTACAAAAAAAAAAAAAGAGCTAGACATTTTTAATATATACATAAGTATATTTACACTGTATAAGATAATCTGCTTCTCCTAATAGCTCAATCTGCTAATAGTACAGTTTAATAGAAGTCAGTCATGATACAGTGAGATTTTGAATTAGAAAGCCCTAGCTTGTGTCTCAGATCTGCAAACTATTAACTGTGTGAATTAACCTTTCTAACCCTCAGTTTTCTCACTTGTTCATTCAAACATCAAATATTTATTGAACACCCTTAATGTGACAATCGCTATTTTTGTCCCTAAAATACAGTGGTAAACATTTGGGAAAGATGACCCCCACCCTAATAAGATTCCAGTGGTATCATACAAAAAATAAACAAGTTAAAAAAATAAAGAGTCAAGGTAAATTTGTTTTACCGACAATGTGGAAAATAAAATAAGGTAATTTGGAAATGATTAGGCCATGTTTGGAGGTTGAGGAATCTAGTTTAAACAGGATGGATGAGGAGGACTCTGAAGTGTAATAGTTTTGCCTAAACTTTTTTTTTTTTAATTTGTATTTATTTATTTATTTATTTATTTATGGCTATTGTTGGGTCTTCGTTTCTGTGGGAGGGCTTTCTCTAGTTGTGGCAAGTGGGGGCCACTCTTCATCGCGGTGCGCGGGCCTCTCACTATCGCGGCCTCTCTTGCTGCGGAGCACAGGCTCCAGACACGCAGGCTCAGTAATTGTGGCTCACGGGCCTAGCTGCTCCGCGGCATGTGGGATCTTCCCAGACCAGGGCTCGAACCCGTGTCCCCTGCATTGGCAGGCAGATTCTCAACCACTGCGCCACCAGGGAAGCCCCTTGCCTAAACTTTTATAATGAGAAATGCAATCATGAGAGGACAAGAAAGAAGAAAATTTCAAACAGAGAACAGCAAGGCACAAAGTTTCCTTAGAGAATGTGGATGTCAGAGAAATAAAGTGAAGGCCAGTTTGGACATAAATCTCCTGCCAGAATATCAAATTATCAAAATGAGTTTCCTGGAAACACTAAGTTAACGAATGTGAAAGTGTTTTTCCCATGTGCAATGCATGAATCTTCAAAGAACTCCTTCAATGAACATCTGAAAAAATATAATTAGCATGCGAATTTATCATTTAGTAATCAATTGCATCCTAAGTAGTTGGAGCCGGAAGTGAAATGGCAAAGCACTGAGACCATTTACTAGGGCATTGCTTTAATCAGTTACCTAGGAGGTCCTGGTGTCGGGTCTCATTTGGATAGGAGTACTTTCAGGGGTTGCTCTTAGGTATGTAATGGGGGAAGGAGGCATACATTACTTTGTGAATCCGAAGATTTTTTTCAATGTTGATAAGCATTTGATTTTTTTTTACAAGTATTGATTCTAGGATTAGAAAGAATCGAACTGTTAATTCTCTGAGGCATATTATACAACTTGAGTGTTATATATCCTCAGAAGTGCTGACATTCAATATTGGTGTTATCACTGAAGGCATATTCACTCTAGACTCCTACCTGCCCCTGATCCCTCCACCCCAATTTAAACCATCCTTTACATAGCTGCCTCAGTGCAGTTCAGGAGACCATGGTTCAAGCGTATGCTTTTCTTTCTCATATAAAAATCTTTCAAAGGCTTCACAGTTTTGTAGATACAGTTCATTCAACACTTAATTCAAAAAACTGTCCCATACAGCTGATAAGTGCCAGACACTGTAGTTGAATTTAATGATGCATCAATAAATAAGTTAGACACTGTCCTTGTCATAAAGGAGCTTTTATTCTAATGGAATAGATATGTTAAACTAAACAGCAACAACAATAATAATAATGACAAGAAATTAATACTGTATTAAAATAATGTCCAATCTCCTCTAAAACAAACTATAATAGACGTAGAAAAAAATACATAGAAGTAGAACAAATTCAATGGAACTTAACACAGTTGTTGTAAGGGAGCTGCTTGTGGTAGTGGACAGTAATATTACTTCTACTCATTACTAGCTCTTACTGCCTCTTCTTGCATTAAAAAAATACTGTAAAATGTGGTGACTTAAAACAACAATTTATTTGTTCATGGTTATTTGGATCAGCAATTAGAGCTGAGTTCAGTTGAACAGTTCTCCTTCTGACCTTGTCTGGGGTCATTCATGAGTTGTAGATGTCTAGCAGCTCAGACTGGGACTGGGAATCCCAGGTAAACTCATGCACACACCTGGCTCTCTGAGCTGGCATCAAGATTGTAACCTTAACATAACAGCACTTCTGCTGCTTCTATTGGACAAAGCAAGTCACGAACTCAGTCCAGTTTCAAGGCGTGGGGAAATAGATTCCACTTCTTAATGGAAAGATCTAGAAAGAATGGCCATTTTTAATCTACTACACTTTAGAAAAGCTTATTCTCTCTGAATCTTAACTTACTCAACTGTAGCATGAAGAAGTTACACCTACTTCTCCAGATACTTATTATGCAAAGAATTTGAAATATCTGATATATGGTTTATACTCAGAAAATATGTCACTCTTCTTACCCCCTCCCATTTACTGAGTGTTATTTTGTACTTATGAGGAATGTGTACAATGATGAAGAAAATATGATCTTTTTCCTTAAGAATCTTTTGACTGAAGAGTTTGACATTCAAATGTCATTCACTAATAAATGACATGGGAAAGTTGTAAAATTAGCAAATTGCTTATGAAGTCAGTGTCTTCCTGTTGCTTGTTTTATTAATTTAATTTCTAATATATGTCTGTGATCCAGTTCATAATTTGATGCTAACAGATCTTTTCAAGGAGTGGCCCTGTCTTCATAGCATTATTCATTTACCACTCCTTCACTTTGTCACTGATTTCCCTAGCAAACATTTGCCTAGCGCACACCTGGTGATATTGTGCAAGAGGCCGATGACAGAAAGATGAGTTGAAAATGGTCAGTGATCTTAAAGAAGAGCTTGGTCTTATATATGGAGGCAGGGGTGGGATAAAAATGATAATAGAGGGTGTCAAAGGCTATAATAGAAGAACGCATGTGATTATTCTAAACAAGATATTCTAGATCCATCCCCAAAGAGGTGACACCTGGATTAACTATTGGTGGACTTTAGTTGGGCAAAGAAAGAGGAATCTGGGTCAGATTCTACTAGGCAGCTGTAAGTGTAAGAAAACAGTGATCTGAAGCTGTGACTGTTCCGTGGGAACCACCAGTTCAGTTAGGCCGCAGAGCAGGGTCCTGATGACCTGGGGTAGGGATAGCGAGGTGTGAGAACTGAGTCTAGAAGTGTGAACCGCATGACCTTGAAGGCCCAACTAAGGCACATGGATTTTATTCTGGAAGAAGAGTTTTAAGTTCCCCTTCACCCAGTGAAATTCTTTATCAAAGTCTTTCATGAAGCCAAGCAAAGATCAACATTTTCACTAATCCTAATAAAAACATGAGAGTGCCCCCTGGAAATTTGGATAAAATTGAACTTTTTTATGTAATACACTCAATTTTCTTTTCCCTCTCTCTCCTGTATTCCATTGTATCCTCCTTATGACCCCCTCTTTCTCACTTCTTCCCCACCCACAAATGTTTATTGAATTTAGGCCCCATGATATAGACTGCTAAACACAACTTCCTGATGTGCTTCGAGGGCTCTTCCAAATCAAACCAGCCTTTTCAAATCTTTCTACCTTTGCACAGGAAGTTCTATCAGAGATGCTCATTGCCTTTCTCTGCACTAAGTGGTCTTATCCTTTGAGACTCAGTTCAAACTTTATTTTGTTCCATGAATATTTTTCTCTTGTTCTCCAGAACATTAACCACATCTCACTCTCACTCTGTACCTCTACATGTGCATCTAGAGTTATAGTATCACATTATCACGGTTCTAGTGAGGGGCCTGGGGTTCTGTAGGTGAACCCCCAACACACACACACACACACACACACACACGTTCAGACAAGTACCCAGACACGCAAACCCACACACCAGCACACAGATGGCACTAAGATCAAGTGCCACTGGTCGCTGTGAGATCTTGTCAAACCAGTTGTTCACTCTGAACCTCAGTTTTTTTCATCTATGGAGGAAGAGAGGTTGAAATGGTGAGCTCTCTGTCATCAAAAACAGTAATCCTGTAAGTGAGACACCTCGCAACATGTTCTTTAAGCCATATGCATGCAGCTCCTAACCTCATCTGGTATATTCAAAACCACTAATAATTCCATGTGAGAGTACTAACAGGAAAAATAGTTGGAGATCACATATCTGCCAGACCCAGGTGTGTAGAGGTGACTGTTACACAGGTGACTGTTATACATCTTTGAGGCTCTGTGAATCAGTTTCAGAAAGTGATTAACATGAAGGTTGTGAGTGAGACATAGCCCACTAATTAGAATGCCCTCTGCCTGGCTAATTCTCTTTTGGTCTTTCCTTTTCCCATGTAAGAATCTACTTTTTAAAAAAAAGCTGCTAAGAACTGAGTTGTACCTTTGAGTGGCACATAACTTTATTAACCTGAATGGTGGCTAATTGAGAGATATAGGGTTTCACACAGCTGTGGTGACTACTGCCTCTTCTGCTATTCTCCTTCTGGCATCTGATATTTTATGAGAATTTGGGGTCTCATAGAATGTGTGTTACTGTTTATTTTTCCAGGTGAGCTTCTTAATTTTAAAGAGACACTGTTAAGTGGGCAGACCTTGCTGGCACTCTTACCACAGTGATCATTTTCAAACCAGTCAATCCACTGTTACGGTTTTATTTTCACGGGCCTTTTAGGGAAAAAAAAGAATAGACTTTTGGAGTCATTTAACCGAAGTTTTAAATCCTCATTCCATTCTTTACTAATTTTGTTAACCTTGGGAAAATTTTAAATATTTCTGGTTTTTATTGTCTACATCTATAAAATGACGATTCTAATACCCACTGCAGAGATTTATTGTGAAAATGAAAGACTCATATAATACATTTATCATATCATTTGGCACACAGTTGCAACTCACAGATAGTTTCCCCTTTAAAATCCATGTTTCCCTAGGAACATACTGATAATTAAATTGCCCAGCAACAAAACGATATTATCAATGAATGCTTTACCTAATAATGTATGTATTTATATCAACTAGAATAACAAAAATCGGAGCTCTTTTTGTTTGTTCATTCATTTGTTTGTGTGTTTATTCGCTTAAATGAAATTTAGTATATGGAATTCCATGAACACCAAATTATTAAAAAAAAATCCTAATGAGTGAAAATAGTTAGGACCCAGAAAGATGGGCAAAGCAACTAAGCAAAGTAAGATCAAGGACAGGTATTCAGGAATCATCACCATTCATCCAGAATCTTTCAGTTTTACTGCACTAGCACTGCCACTGGATTAAACAAATCGGGGCCAAGATGGGAGAAAAGGCAAGTATTTGGGCAGAGAACAGAGAATAGCAGGCCTCTAGGAGGAGGGGAAGAAACTGCTACTCTGTGGGTTCCTACCTCCATTGCCTCATTGAACACGCTCTCCATTAAGCTTTCTCATGCTCTGTGAGTCCTCATTACTAGACAGTCTGCTGTTGTTGGCTGTCTGGAAGCTAATACTCGCCTTAACCCACCTGCCCCAAACCTGGCAGTGGACCTGATAACACAAGAACTCGCTCATTCCTTTCTATACCGGGTTTTGTTCTATTACAGAACTCACTGGACTGAATGTCTGTCTCTGTGCCCCTGTCTTCCACTGCACTGTGACCTTCTCTACAGGATGGGTGAGTCTTATCTTTGGGCAATTGCAGTGCCCAGCTGGTAGGAGGAGACCAGTTACATTTATTAAATGAATAAGTAAAAAATGAATGGATGAAAAAATGCATTAAGAGCCATGAACTGATCATTAAGGAAACTTCAAACTCTAATATTTTATAATTCTACTTTACCCTCTGTTGGGTATACTTACGCTTACAAATATTAGGAGGGAGCTAATCAACATTCGCTGAGGGGCAGTATATAGAAATAAGTCTGGTTGAATTTTCTTCTGATCTGAAAAATTGGGTGATATAATTTTCATTTTGTCTTTCAATAAAGGAAATCTCAGAAAACATAAACAAATTAGGCAAGGTCAGAGTTACAGAAAGTCCACCTGCTTCAACTTTTGTGCTTTTTTTTCTGCTCTTCCACATGTCCCACTCTGGTGCAATATCCCGGATCAGTTTGCAGTTTGTGAAGCTGTGTTGCAAGGCAATTCCTGATGCTCCCATGATAGGAATAGCTCTGTCTTCTGCCTGACAAAATTGGCACAAATGATCAATAGTCTGGGAATGTTATGTATCCATTCCATGTTTTCATTTTGGAAGAGTTTTTTTTTTTCTCACCTCCATTTTCCTTTCTATCTTCTGGGGATATTTGTATCCCTCTTAACAACTGAGTGTAATTGAATTCTCAACTGAAAAAAGTCCTGAAAAGAAGCTCATGGCTACTAACAAGGAATGTGAACAAAATCAGCAGAGACAAAGAAATTCTTAAGTAAGTAGGGAAACAACTATTTTAGTCTAACATCATTTTTTATTCTGATTACACCTTCTTCCCCACTATGGCTCACGTACCACCGCATATCCTGTGTGGCTGTTTTTACACGGTTTATTTCTTCTGCTCAGAATGGCCGCATTCCCCCACTGCCTCTCTTCACCTTAATGATCCTTACTCATCCCTTTAGTCTTAGCTTTGACTTTATCTTTTCCTCAGTGTTTTCTAGCTCCCGCTTGGCTGATTTAGTTCTCCTGTGTGTCCTTGAATTTCCCTGAACATCTTTATTTTTACATTGGCCACATTATGTTATAATTATCTATGAGTCTGTATTCACCACTAGACTGAGACTTCTTAAGAAGTGTGGACCTATCCTTGCCTTTATTCTCAATGACATTTGTAGTGCTCAGCACACATTAGGCATTACAGAAATGCTTGTGGAGGAGAGACAAGTAGGAGAGGAGAAAGGGAACAAATGGGAAAATACATCACAGAGTGAGAGGAAACATCCTAAGATAGGATAGTAGACAGAAATCCCTTCTTAATTTGAGCCAGAATTTTTCTCCCTGAAAAGTAAACGCTTTGGTCCTGGTTGTATATCTTATAACCATTTATTACTGATATTGAGGAAATAATGGTTAACTTTCTGAATTTTTCCTTCCCTAAGCCAGTTCCTATGCCTCCAAGTTATTTAATACTCTCTTATTTGAAAAAAAGCACACAATTTGTGAATTCTCACTTCTCTGCAACACAGGGTCATAGGAGAAATCATAGAAAAGAGAGTCAGTATTGAATATACAGAGTGACACAAACCTCATACTGAAGTCTGCATCTGTCAGTACCAGCTATGATACTCGAAAGATATTTTACCTTATTCTACCATAAAATCAGAAAATTTTATTCTCATTCATAAAATTGGAAAACTGCTGTTTTGTGTACAGATTAAATGAGATAACATGGGATTTACTTCGTACAGTTCCTGACGCATGCACTTACAGATGTCTCCCAAAGTTAGAGCTGTTTAAAATTGTATGTGTGTGTATGTGTGTGTACTGGGGAAATTACTTTCTGAATTATTTTAAAGCAGAGGTTTGGGATATTTCTATAGTACGTGAAAACATGGGCTTGCATCCTAAATAAGGTTACTTGTAGTAGTATGAGCTCTGAACTGGGAACAAGGAAATGTGAACTTTAGGTTCAGCTCTGCTACCATCTAACTGAATGATTTGGGAGAAACCACAACCTTCTTAAATGGCCACATTTTCCATATTTTTAGCATGGAGGAACTAGGCCAAATCATTTATGTGATTTTTCTCTAAGTATTATTATTCTATTCAATACAATCAAAAAGCATTCTGTGACAGAAGCAAACTAGTAAAACGCCAATGAAACTTCAAGACTGCTGGGGAAAAAATGCTAAGTGAATAAGGAAATAAAGATGGAATCAAATCTGGCCCGTTGGTAATTTATCAGAAAACCCTTACCCACCCCCGCCAACAACTCATGAAAAATGTTGAAGTGGACGGCAGAAAGACATTGTTACTGTAGAATACTGCTCAATGTTGTCTTCTCAGATCACTTCAGACGACTGTTCTTTAAATCTCTAATAACTTGGTAAAGTAAAGAATGGCATCATTCATGTCGAATTCCAGTCATGTCCAATAATCCCATCAGCCTGAAGAGCATGAGGCATACACATTGATATTTGATTTAAGTAGTAATTGAACACAAATTTGTTTCTAGGAGTTGGGACACAGTATTAAAATAAATGCCTGGTTTCCTCTCCAGCTCCAGTAAAATGCTTCTGTAATAAACACATGGAGAAAAGCTGTGTGTTTTGGATGAACGCCTATTCCATTTAATTCCAGAAACAGCCATTGAGCTTCTACCTTGTGCTCTATATTGTACTCAGCACATAGGACAATGTTCAAAAATAAACAAGGCTTTCCCTTTGAAGAAGAATACTCAGCTCCTCAGTGCCTCTCTTCTTCCATTTTAATTTCAATGTCATAGTTTGAATTCCCAATGAGTTAAATGATCATAAATTGGTCTTAAGAAGCGAGCATTTTATACATTAGGTCTCAAAAATACTTATTGAAAGAATGAACCCAAAATATAAAAGTATTTCACGGATACTTAACTGATTATACTGGTGTAACACACATCTTAGACCATGCTGTACTTTGGGAAGGGTATTTAGTGTCTTAAACACACTGACATTGTTCATGATACTGCTAAGTGACTATAATTATCTAATGAAAATGACAACATTTTCTTTCGTATTAATATGTTTTTATTTAAAGTATTTTTACTTAGACATATAGTTTTAAAATTTTCATTTGTTCATCCAAGCAAACGCTGGGATGCAGTCAGCATAGGAACTTTGCTGCTGTGGAAACAGATTCACCAAGTCAATTGCTGAAGGCCATCACTGCTAGTGCGTAGCAGAAGTAGGTTTCAATCTAAAGCAATTGTCTTTTTTGTCCTTCAAGTGGAAAAATTATTCTAGTTCAAAATTTGGATAACTCTAAGGGAAGTATTTCAGATATGGCAAATTTGTGGTGGGGGACATTTGGGTAGACTTCTGTTTCTCCTCATTCTGCTGTGTGAAGATGCCAGCTCTGCTCTGCCACCTGTTAGCTGTAGTTGAAAGAGAAGCATCTCACCTAAATGGTCAAGAGTGCAAAGTCTAGAGCCAGGCTGCTGAGACCCAATCCCAAATCTACCACTCACTAGCACTCAGTAGTTATGTGTTCTTAGGCAGATTACTTAACTGATTGGTGCCTCATCTCCACCCAATGTGAAATGGAGGGGATAATAGTACCTGTCTATAGGTCCCTAAAGAAATTAAATGAGTTAGTTCATGTAAAGGGTTTAGAGGACTGGCCCATAATTAGCACAATGTTAAGTGTTTGTTAAGTAAGAGGGACTCCTAGTTTTTAAGAAACCCTGAAATTCTGACTTTTATGATGCAAAGTACATTGAAAAAACTAGTTGAGAGACAACCGAACTCAGGAAACTAGGCACTAATTCTAGTTCTGCCACTGCTAAGCCATAGGATCTTCTCCATTCACTCTCTTTTCTAGACCTCCCTTTCCCCATATGAAAAAAGTAATGGGTTTGGACAAAATGATATCTGGGAAACTGAGACCTAGAGGCTAAGAACATGGGTTATAGAGTCAGACAGATTCAGGTGGCAACTCCAGCTCAGCCATGTATTGTACTAGCTACCTGACTTGAACATCTATCTCACCTGACAGAGTAAAAAGGGAAGTGCCTACTCGTGGTGGGTGGTAATGGTTTAATAGGGTCATCCAATTAAAGCAATTCTCATTATCCATCATACTGTAGTTTAATAAATGTGAGTTCTTATCATTATTATTGATATCAACTAAAGACCCTTTATTTCCATAAATTATATGATTCCAGGGATTATAATCCTTTTGTAAAGGGTTAAGTAAATTCAGTATTCAAAAGGGGAGAAAAGAAATGAGTGTAAATTGTACAAATCCAAATTCCACACTGGAAAGATTCTGATTGATGTGTCCTGCTCTTAAACACCACTCACCTGAGTCTCCACATTGCTTACTGCGCTTTCCTAGGATGAGTGCCTTTCCCATAGGGGATCTGGGTAAATGCAGAGAGGAGGTGAAAGGAGAAAAGAATACTACACACATATATATATATATATATATATATATATATATATGACAGTCTTCATGGTTTCAATTTGGGAATGTCAACCTGATCTTCTTGGGAGATTAGAAGATGCCTTATGTTTATATTTATGCAAATTATATGAAGGAGGACACATCTTTAGAAATATCTTTGCGCTTTAGACAGAACTTGTCCTTCCCAGTATTCACCATGTAGACTGTATACATGCCTTAAGGATAGAGCCACTTCAGCCATTTATAGACCTCACTTTGAAAGTAGAATTTAAAGCTCCTTTTAAGAAGTATACATGAAAAATGTGTTTCAGTGCCAGCCAGTGTTCTTCCACGAGATTATTTATGGTGATTATGAGGTTACACCCAGTCTTCAAAATGTTCTATTCAATATATGATATGATATATCTGGAGATGAGAGTAAGTAAACAGACATGTTTCCCACCTTTTCTGTGATTGCAATCTGTAAAACTATAATTGCACACTTTATAAATACTGTGGGGGGACTATAATACAGTATGAGAAAATATGCAAGAAAGACTTAAGTTAAATGGGAAGGGGTCTAATATGAAAAGGTTACTTTGAATCGATGCTCTTTGGACTGAGATCTGAAGGATGAATCACAATTAGTCAGAAGTTGGAGAATGCAGTAAGATCTTTCCAAGGATAAGTACAAAACCCAGGTATCCAAGAGCGGAACCTTGGATAAACTGAGAGGAAGCCAGTGTGGCTGTACAAAGGTGAGGCTGACTCTGGTACCAGAGGAGGTTAAGGAAGTAGGCAAGGTTGAGCCCCTTTAGGACCTTGAAGGCCATGCTGAGTATTTGTATTTGTAATTTTGTCATCGTGCTTACCTATTAGGAAGTATTATTTGGTGCTAATCCTTCATGAAAGAGTCACTGGAAATGGATCTTGTTTAGAATCAAATGACTCCTGAGAGCACATTTAAGCTGCCCTGTGGAATACAAGTAGTAGCTCTCAACACCTGTTTTGAAATCTTCCCAGACCAAAATTGTTTTGGCCAGTACATGTATTTTATTTATGTTATGAAACTGTAGCATCATATAGGGACATTAATTATCTCCTTTGAAGAAAATTTAGAGTTTATTCTTTATAGAAAGGCACACTTGTGGGTCAGCTTTTAGAAAGGCGTCAAACTAGTTCATTCAGATATGAGCACTGGTGGGGCTGAATTATAGCAAGTTTTCCAGCATGCTTAGTTTACAAAATATTTGGATCATTTATTACACATTTGCTATCTACCAAACAATTCTCTAAGTCCTGGGGAAAGAAACAAACTGAAACAAATATAATGTAGCCAGGGCTTCCCTGGTGGCGCAATGCTTTAGAATCCGCCTGCCAATGCAGGGGACACGGGTTCGAGCCATTGTCCGGGAAGATCCCACATGCCGCGGAGCAACTAAGCCCATGCGCCACAACTACCGAGCCTGCGCTCTAGAGCCCATGAGCCACAACTACTGAGCCCACGTGCCACAACTACTGAACCCACGCACTACAACTACTGAAGCCAATGCCCCTAGATCCCATGCTCCACAACAAGAGAAACCACTGCAATGAGAAGCCTGGACACCTCAACGAAGAGTAGCCCCCACTCGCCACAACTAGAGAAAGCCCGCGTGCAGCAACGAAGACCCAACGCAGCCAAAAATAAATAAATAAATAAATAAATAAATAATGTAGCCACTGCTAACTTTATCAAACTTAAAATGTTTGGTCTATAAAAGATACTATGAAAAAAATAAAGAGAATGATTGAAAGAAAGTACTTGTAAAACATTTATCTGATAAAGGACTTGTATCCAGAATATATAATAAACTCTAACAACTCAATAAGACAAAAATTCTAGTTTAAAAAAAATGGACAAGGTATTTGAATATTCATTTCACCAAAGAAAGTATACAAATAATAAATATGCAAATAAAAATATATGATGTCATTATTTGTTCAGAAAATAAAATTAAACCACACTTGAGATAGTATAACACATGTAGGATGGCTAAAGCTAAACAATATTATTAGTTCCAGTGTTGGTGAGGATGCTGATTACTTGGAGCACTAGTATATTGAAGGTGGGAATGCAAAATGGCATACCTCTTTGGAAAATAGTTGACAGTTTCCTGTAAAGTTAAACACACATTTACCACGTGACTCCACAATCCTTCTTCTAGGTATTCAGTCATGTGCTCACACAAAGACTAGTACTCAATGGTCATAGCAGCTTTACTCATAATTGGCAAAGATGACAAGCAATCCGAATCACCATCAACTGGTGACTGGATAAACAAATTGTGATACATCCACACAATGGAATACTACTCAGTCATAAGAAGGAACACACTTCTGATATACCTAATAGCATGGATGAATCCAATCCCACAAGCATTAAGCTAAATGAAAGAACCCAGACACAAAGGATTTACAGTATGATTCCATGTACATGAAATTCGAGAAAAGGCAACAGTATAGAAAAGAAATCATTGTTTGCCAGGGACTTTTTAAGGTAATGGAAATGTTCTGTATGATGATTATGGTGGTGGTTAAACCATTATATACATTTGTAAAAACTCAGAATTGTACATTAAAATTGATAAATCTTATCTTATATAAATTATATTTCAATAAAGCTGATTAAAACAACGTTAAAAATTAATCCATCCCCATTTACTATTTGTGCACATTACTGGTATATTGGGGGAGGTTTCATGAAAGTAAATTCATTATTATAATATGAGGTGATAAGTGCTATAGCAAAAGAATGCACAGAAGAGCACTCCATGAACACTTAATGAAGTAAAAAGAGGAGAGGGCTAGTCGGGGAATATTACCTGGAGAATATGACCTGTACTCTAAACCTCTGTGAATGAGTAGACTTAAACCTTGCAAAGAGAAGGACTAGGGCGTTTCCAGCAGATGAGGTAATCTATGTGTAGACCGAGAAACACTGAAGAAAACGGCATTTTGGTAGAGCTAAAATGACAAGTAGTTGAATCCTGTCAAAGCATAAAACTCCACTGGCAAGATTGTAGGTAGTTGCAGCAGGAGGGAGCCAGCTCTTGGAATGTGAGGATTAGTAGACATATCAAGGGTGCATCCTGTAAAGTGTTTAGACTATCCTGAGCACAAGAGGGAGATATTGAAATGCATTTTAGCAGGGGCAACATCTAAAACCAAACCAAAACAAAGGTACACCCTACAATTACAAAGTATGATGATTTACATTCTGTTTGGTATATATTTTTGGAACTCATGTTACCCAATCACTGATTCTTTCTTTATTTGGTAAGTTTATGTGTGCATATTTGTATATTTAACATTGCCCTATTCCCCGAAGACACAAAAAATAATAATATACTCTCTCCATTCTCTAAGAACCCATTGTCTACTGGCTGACAGGCATAGGAAAAGAACCACACTTGAAAGGCTGATCTATGTTCTACTGCGGTATCCAGCTTGTATCCTAAGATCACAGATCGGCGCATTGTTGTGGAATCCTGCACTAATGAGTAGGAGTGGAAAAGGTTGGAGTAGAGGAGACATTTCCAGCAAATTCAAGGAAGTGAAGGACAGGGAAGCAAGCATAAAGGCAGGAAACTTTGGGAAATGTTTCAGGTACTCTAAGTAATTTGACAAGGCTACAGTATAGTAGGTTAGAAAATGAAAAAAATATGATCAGATAAAAGTTCAGCTTCAAATACTAAGGATGCAGATTTTTAGGAGGTGAATATTTTCACTACAGACACAAGCAGTCAGCTGTCTGGAGACAGGATTATGCATCCAGGAGCCAGCAGGGAAAGATCTGGGGGCATCATCATGAAAACCCACATGTGCACGTGGCTGGATTGTTTCAAGGATGGGCCTGCGTGGTGTCTGGTGTGTGAGTGCTTAGTGTCAGTCCCAGAGACAGGCCAGCATAATGCATGAAGAAATGGTTGGCAGTAGTTGAGACTGGGAAAGTAGTCAGAGAGCAGATCTTGAAAGATTTTGTATCCCGAAATTAGGATTTTAAGCAATGCGTCTGCACTATGCAATATTTTCCCCTGAAGTGACTCTAAAGACAGAGAAAAGAAAATTCCAGAGTCTGGTAACCCAGTACAAAGCAGCCTGACATACACAGAAAATTTCTTTGAATCTGATATTTCATCTCTAAAATGTGAGTTTTTTAGCCAGTTATATACTGGTGTTCATTTTGAGATGATCTGTTTTCCTCAAATCTTTAGGTTAAATGGGCACCCCAGGCATCTGACCCATGTTTAGCAGTTCCTGGCTTGGTATCCCTCTAACACACAGTCATCTCCACAGGGGGATGCATATCCTGTTTGAGGATCACAGTTACAGGTGAAAAGGACCCATGAAAGGGTGCTGTGCTTTAAGAGCATTACAAGGCATCACCCATTCCTTTCATGAGAGAATTGATGTGCCTCATGAAGTTACACAATGTGATGGAGTAGCCATAATGCACCCGAAGTTCACCAGGCTCTTATCCCTGCAGCTCCACATTTAAATTAGCTCTGAACTTACTGTTAGATTAAAAGGGTCTGCATATTTTATGCTCTCCAGTGACTTTACTGCTCACTAGAGATTTGCTATATTAAAAAGCACCAAAATTACTTCTATCAATTAACTGTATTATACTTAAAGTCTAGATAAATTACGGAGTGGTTTTTGGAGCTACTGTGGGGAAAGTCTGCATTGAATAAGAAAACGTACTCATGTCCTTGACCTATGTGAGTAGGAAAAGTCACTTTATACGTCCACAGTAAATCGTAGTGGTGAGGATGATAGTGATAATGGTGAAAAGGAAGTTATTTCAGGTAATTAGAAGAAACTAAAGATGCAGTTTTCGGTTACAAAATGACTGGCCTCACATCTGGTCATGGATGTGGTAAGTAAATCAACCTCCAATTCTGATACAGTATGTTAAGTACAGAAGGCTGAATGCAGCATGCCTTTGGGATGTAGAGGAAGATGTTCTATGTAGACACAGGGGCAATAAAGATTCCTTGGAGAGTGAGGTGCTTGATCTGAGTCTCAAAGGTGGTTAGAAATTACTCAGTCAAGAAGGGCTTTGGGCTATGCAAAAACAAGCTTTGAAACATGTGTCACAACAAAGAAACATGGCAGAAATCAAGGTGTAATGGAAGACTAGCAATTAGCTCCGTTTGGCTAGACCTCGTGGTATAAAAGAGAATAGTAGGTGGTTAAAGGTCTTGGGTAGTCTGCTGAGGAGCTTGGCATCCACCTACAAACTAGGCAGGCCAGGTGGGTCTCTAATGCCTCTTCAGGATGTTAAATGTATGAATCTCCTAGGTGAAGGGGCAGCTGAGACTGAAATTTCATTCAAGCTCCATAAGCCAAGCCAAGCCTTGTGTCCTAGGTCTGGCACTTAAAAAAAAAAAAAAAGACTTTTTTTTTTTTTTTTTTTTTTACAGTTTCCATGTGTTTGTTAAGCCATGTGCCTGTGGAGCTCTGTAAGGAGGTGTGCCTTTGTGTAACCTGTACAAAAGGGAAAGGTACTGTAGGGACCAGTAGAGGCCTCAGCAAGATGTAAAGAACATGGCAGATATTTTCTCCCATTCTGAGTGTTGTCTTTTCGTCTTGTTTATGTTTTCCTTTGCTATGCAAAAGCTTTTAAGTTTCCTTAGGTCCCATTTGTTTATTTTTGTTTTTATTTTGCAAATGAAGCAACTGACAAAGCATTAATCTCCAAAATTTACAAGCAGCTCATGAAGCTCAATATCAAAAAACCAAACAACCCAATCCAAAAATGGGCAGAAGACCTAAATAGGCATTTCTCTAAAGAAGATATACAGATTGCCAACAAACACATGAAAGGATGCTCATCATCACTAATCATTAGAGAAATGCAAATCAAAACTACAATGAGGTATCACCTCACAGCAGTCAGAATGGCCATCATCAAAAAATCTACAAACAATAAATGCTGGAGAGGGTGTGGAGAAAAGGGAACCCTCTTGCACTGTTGGTGGGAATGTAAATGGATATAGCCACTACAGAGAACAGTATGGAGGTTCCTTAAAAAACTAAAACTAGAACTACCATATGACCCAGCAATCCCACTACTGGGCATATACCCAGAGAAAACCGTAATTCAAAAAGAGTCATGTACCACAAGGTTCATTGCAGCTCTATTTACAATAGCCAGGACATGGAAGCAACCTAAGTGTCCATCGACAGATGAATGGATAAAGAAGATGTGGCACGTATATACAATGGAATATTACTCAGCCATAAAAAGAAATGAAATTGAGTTATTTATAGTGAGGTGGATGGACCTAGAGTCTGTCATACAGAGTGAAGTTAGTCAGAAAGAGAAAAACAAATACCATATGCTAACACATATATATGGAATCTAAGAAAAAAAAAAACATGGTTCTGAAGAACCTAGGGGCAGGACAGGAATAAAGACGCAGACATAGAGAATGGACTTGAGGACACGGGGAGGGAGAAGGGTAGGCTGGGATGAAGTGAGAGAGTGTCATGGACATATATACACTACCAAATGTAAAATAGATAGCTAGTGGGAAGCAGCCACATAGCACAGGGAGATCAGCTCTGTGCTTTGTGACCACCTAGAGTGGTGGGATAGGGAGGGTGGGAGGGAGACTCAAGAGGGAGGAGATGTGGGGATATATGTATATGTATAGCTGATTCAGTTTGTTATAAAGCAGAAACTAACACACCATTGTAAAGCAAATATACTCCAATAAAGGTGTTAAATAAATAAATAAATAATAAAATGAATTTCAAAAAAAAAAGATCATGGCAGACATACATTTTAGAAAGAAGATTCTGGTAGCTGTGTGCAGCATGGGATAGATGGAAAGACACTAGAAGCTGATCTACTGCAATTACCCAGACAAACTGTGATAAATTGTCCAGTGGAAACAGATAGGAGGGGACACATTTTCCAAATGTCTTTATCAGTCTTCACCCATAACAGCCTACAATTTGTGATTAATTCCTCTGGGTTAAAGACAAGTGTTAGTGCCCTTTCTTTATTTCACTTTCTAATAAGACACCACTGGCCATTGTTGTTTCCAAATGAGTATACTTAGCAGATATGTAGCAAGACGTGTGACAGTTGGGTCATCCTTTGCTGAGAAAAATGATATGTCTAAGCCTTCTAATCCAGTAGTAGATACAGGTTTTTAGGTGCTGTAAGTCTAGGGGGAGACTTGTTTAAAGAAAAGTAATAAAATATAAATAAAAAATAAGCTGTAAAACTGAATATTTAATAAGAATGATAAAAGAAATGACTCAAAAATAACAAATTAGAATCTAACAAATATCACAACATCCATAAAAAATAACATAATATCTGTATTAATTAACTGCCTGACAAAATTCTGTAATAACATTCCTCATTATTTTTAGTTGCATACTTTTGATTGTCTCTTCATTTAATAGTGTTTTTTAAATATAATTTTCTAAGGAGAAAATAGAAAGATGGTTAAATGAGTCATTTTCTCTAACAATATTGCTCATTTTATCTATTGGTGATGATTCATTGATAGTTTGGAAGTGTTTTTCTGTCTGTCAGTCCTGGCAGCAGCTGCAGGATATGGGGCTTATCACCTAAGTTTGCCTCCTGATTTTTCCTTTGAAAAGTAGGGCTGATGCTTTATCTTTCACAAAATTAGCTGTGACTGTGCATAAAAAATAGAAAAGTCCAATTGTGATATTTCTGTCTGTTCCCCTTCTCCCCTTTAACTAACAGAGATGTGCCAGTTTGTAAAAATTCAGAGCACAGCCTACCTGCTAAGGCCACAGGTTTTCCTAATTCTAAATGCACTACAGCAAAGGCCTCTGACAACTCAGGATTCAGGATCAGGCCCAGGTTGCCACAATTTTCAGCTCTCTGCAGACCCCTGCATTTGGGAGGAGGTCTATAACAGCGTACCACCTCCTTAGAAAGCAAAGCAGAAGGAGGCAGTTGTCACACATGACCCATCAGCACTAAGTAAGTTGGGACGTGCAGTGATCCCACAGGGAGACTCGTGCTGGTAGAAATATTAGGTTTGAGCTATTTCCCTTGTGGGAGGACAGCTGGACTGCCTGGTTGTGAGTCTCTCCTAGGAATTTCTCCAGAGCAGATGAAGCAGGTTGAAAAGTGAGCCGATCCCTTGGACACTTTAATTAAACAGTGGAATTCAGAAACTTCTGGAACATTTATATGTGAAACCCTGGAAAACAGAGAGTGATATGTAGGAGTGGGAGAACACACACTCATAGTCACTGAGTCCTTTCAAAGATCTTGTCACAGTGCAAGTCACCTAAATGGATGCCCTAATTCAATCTTTCCAGCAATATCCTCAGTTCACAGGTGAGAAGCCAGGATGTCAGAAAGGCTAAGTTTCTTGTTCAAGGTCACACTGATTGTAGATGTCATAGTTGAATCCAGAGTTCAACTTTAAGAAAGGAGAATAAAGAGTAGCCCCTGGAACCTGACTGAGTCCTCACAGCCTGACCATATGATTCTTCTGTTGGACATATGTTATCTCACAGAACACCAGTCTCAGACAGGTTTACTCTGAGGCCATGATACGACTACACAAAGTAAGGTCACTGCATAATTTTATGTAAGCACAGACCAAAAAAAGTCAATATGTCACCTATAAAATACCAGATAACTCTCTCCAAAAGCCAAAATGAGTGATTGCTACTTCTTTCCCAGTTAAAGATTTATCTTTGTTCTATAGATAAGATTTATTGAGATACTCACCCAATCATACAATTGCCCGTGCTTTCTGAGAGCATCTAATTTAAAGCAAACTCCTATTTCCTTTGACCCTCCCCCAAATCACCCACCCAAAGTCCAAAACCTGTAATATGTTATTCCTAGCTTTCTTTTACAGGAGACACTTCATGATTCCCCCATGATGTGTGTTCTCCCTCTATGCAACAGGCAATACATCCAACTTGTTCAACAGCAGGTGGTTTCCTGGTGTTTTTAGATTAGAGAATTTGACAACTGGCTCCCCTGCTTCAAGATCCAAAGACCTCGGTGAGAGATGTGGTGAAAAAAGTGGGTTTGGAAAACTATGAGTCTTCATGTCAAGTTTGGGAAGTGCTAGTCCTTATGTGTGAACTTGGACAAGTCGGGGACCATGAGCTTCCCAGCACAGAAAATACAGGGTTAAGCAGTTGGATCTCCAGGGCCCTTCTTGCTCTAAGGCCATGATGCCTTTAATGGTGTTCACACTTTTGATACTTATACCTGTTTAGGTGGCCAGGTGAGGTTTTTGTGTTTGCATTTGACACAGGAGAGTAATAAGGTACAGAAACCCTAAGTGGCAGATCCAATATTCAGCAGCTAGCTTATTGGAAGTCCTAAAAATGTAATGAAAGCGAGTTTCCAAGCACAAAGCAAAATTCTCTGTACTCTAATAAAGATGATAATAACAACTAATGAGAATTAGTACTTACTATTTGCCTAACCTCATGACAACCCTACTTGTCGGATTTTATCTGTTAGATATGATTTTCATCCCTTTTTCGTATGGGGAAACTGATGTACAGAAAGGTTAAGCAACTTGCTAACGCTAATATTTGATGAGTGACAGGAGGGTCCAGACTGATGCTCTTTACTCCATGGTTTGCTGCCCCTCAAACACAACATGATCTATGAAAAGGATTAGAACATTGTCTCACACACTGTAGATTGTTAATTAGTGTTAGCTTTATTATCTCATTTAAACATCCCATCACACCTCTTTTGCAATTAGTATTGATAGCTCTATTTTACAGATGAGAAAACACAGAGTCATTAAATAACTCACCCAAGACCACACAGTTAGTATGTGGTAGACTTGAGACTTGAATCAAAGCAGTTGAGAATAAATATACCTCTCATTGTTATTGTTAATTTATTCCATCTATAATCTATTAAAGATTATGTGATTGGTAATGAAATATATGCCTTATCTCCCTTACTGATTACAGCAAGACTATGACATAGGTACTATCATTATCTTAATTTCACAGATCAAGAAACTGAGGCAAACAGATGTCAACTCATCTGCCATCATTTGTTGGAGTCAAGAATTAGATAAATTTTTCAGTGACTTCAAATATCATTCTCTCAATTAACCACATCATTCTGCTTCAAAGATATCTGATTTTTAATGTCTCATGTTTTATATTTGACTAAAGCCTCTTTGGTTCTATAAAAAATCTAATCACATTTCAGAAACTGTTGAATCTCTCTGCATTTGATCGAATCACGGGTCATACTATGAACAAATTATTATACGTAGTGAACATCACTGCAAATGAGTCACTCTAAGAAACCAAGTGACATTTATTTTAACAAAAGCAACATATAGTAATTAAAATTTTTGTATTAATGTACATTGTATTAATATATCTTTGTATTAACATATCTTTTTGCAAAAGGTCCCTTGCCTTAGTAATTTATTAGACCCTACTTGAAATAAATAAGAATTTTTTTCAAAATTCTTGTTTAAAAATAATAATTCAAACATATCTTTCTTTCCTATCATTCTAAGTGAATTCTTATATATATATATAATTCTGAATCTTATATATATATATGTATATATATATATCTGAATTCTTATATATATATATATATACATATATATCAATAGTGGAAAGGTTACATTTATTTATAGTTGTATTTATTAAAAAAAAAAATCTATGGAACACCCATGCTATTTCAACCACTTGATATTCTCAGTAACTCCAAGGAAACTCTGACTCAGGAAAGTAAATGACTTGCCTGAGGGCATTTAAATCCTGGTCTTTTAACTCTAAATCATTAGCACACTGAATCACATCTGAATTATAAAATGATTTTCCAGGTAACCTTTCAACTGAAGAAAGTTGTTGCTAATATTTTGTAGACACAATGAAATGAATTGACTTTGGGTCGATTATTGTATTCAAATTCTGGCATGACCTTTTCAAGCTATAAGACTTGGAGTGAATTACTTGAATTCTTTGACCCTCAGTTCCTTCATTTTGAAAGTGAGGATTATAATATTTATCTTGTGGGATAAAAAGAAAATACTTAATATTTTTAGCATAGGACCAGGCACACATTAAGGATAAAAAATTAGTCACCATCTTTGTAAAATTTAAGTGTAGTCTTAAAAATAAATGAATGTATTCCTTAATAATGTTCCTGCTTTGATACACAGTTTGTCATGGTTTCAGATTTTCTAGTCAGGAGCCTAGTTTTGATTACTGTTTTATGCTAGTGCTAGCACAATACTCAATAAATGTATGTGAAAAATTTCTGAGAATGATTCAATTGATTTTTACAGCTAAAATTTAGTTAATTTTCATCTCTAGATTTTCTAATAAGCCTTGAGACCAAACAATAAAGTAGAAATTGAGAAGGAAAGATTTTTGTTTTCCTTTTTGTTTTCAGTATCTAAAAACCTAACAAAGTTCTTTAGACTGAAAGGAAATGATGACAAATAAATCTTGGATTTATGCAATGGAATGAAGAGCACTGGAAGTAGAAAATATGTGTGAAATTGTATTTCCTCTTTCTCAATTTATTTAAAAGACAATTGATTCTTTAAAACAAAAATGAAATGAACTGTAATGTTCATTGCATAAATATAAATGTATGAGAATAATAGAACAAAGGACTAGAAGTATGTAAATGGATATGTACTTCTGTAAGGTCCTTATATCAAGATGCATATTAATTAATGGCAGATGATATAAGCCAAGAATGCCTATTGCAATCTATATAATGTCTAATAAATTTAGGAAACTATAAAATCAGTAGTCATTAAAAGTACACACACACACACACACACACACACACAGAAAGGGGGAGACTAAAAGGAATACAAAATAAATAAGTGTACATTTGAGTCTTCCAAATAAGGCAGGAGAAAGGAAAAAAAATAAATTGAACAAATTGATAATAAATAACAATATGATAGACTTAAACCAACCATATACACACATGCATTATATATAAATGAACTAAACATTCCAGTTGAAAAACAGAGACTGTCAGACTGAAGAAAAACAAAGCAAAACAAAAAACTATTGTTTGCTTTTTATAAGATATATGGTTTAAATGTAAAGAATCATAGGTTAAACTAAAAGGGTAGGAACTATATGAAGTACAAAACTTAAGACTATATTAATATATTTTATTCATTCTTGGCAAAGTAGATTTCAACATGAAGAGTGTTACCTGAGATAAAGATGGCTATTTCATAATGATAAAAGAAACAATCAAGAAGACAAAGCAATCCTAACTAGGCATTTGGGTAATAACAGTTTAATAATACAGGAAGTATTGTAACAATAACAACAACTAAATAGTAATTATGTGAGGTGAAAGATGCATCAATTAACCTTACTGTGGTAAACATTTTTCAACATACACATGTATCAAATCATCACATTGTATATCTTAAACTTACACAATATGTCAGATATATGTCAATAAAGCTGGAAAAAATACATAAAACATTTAATTGACAGAACTAAATGAAGAAATAGAAAATTTTACAATAATAGTTGGAGATTTTAACTCTTGAGTAGATAAAATCAATGAGTTTAAAGGATCTGAACAAAATTATTAACCAAAATAACATAATTGACATTTATTGAACTTTATATTCCACAACTGCAGAGTGCAAATTATTTTCAAGCTCACATGGAACAATAAGATATAACATATATTAGTCCATAAAACAATTCTAAATATATTTCAAAGAATTGAAACCATAGAGTATGTATGTCCTCTGACTGAAAAAATTTTAAAAAAATTAAAAGGCAGAATTAAATTAAAAAATCAATAATAACGAAATTCTATCTGGAAAACCTCCTAAAACATTACACAACATACTTCTAGATAATTCACAGGACAAAAAAGAAGTCATGAGGGAAATTAGAAAATATTTTTAAATGAGTGAATATTAAGATACAAAATAGCAGAATGTGTGCAATGTAGCTCAAGAAGTGCTTAGAAGAGAAATTTATAACTTTAAGTAGTTATGTTAGAAAATAAAGAAGAGGTTAAATAAAGTGTATACATTTTCAACTTAATTTTAAAAGGCTAAGAAATAAGGACAAATAAACCCAAAATGTTTAGACAGAAGGAAATAATAAAAATTAGATAATACATCAGTAAAGTGAAAATGGAAAACGAGTCAAAAATATATATATATATATACCTCTAGAGAAATTGATCAATAAAAAGCATATGAGCAGTATCAGGAATGGCAGAGGAAAAATCACTGCAGATCTGAAAGGCATTAAAAAACAATAAGGGCGTATTAGGACCAAAATTCTGCCAATAAATTCAACAACTTAGATGTAATAGACAAATTCTTTTGAAAACACAGGATACAAAAAAATGACAAAGAAATAAATGTGAAAAGAAGCTTCTCCAGAGGAAAACTCCACATGGAAATGGCCTTACTGGTGAATGCTATCACTAATTATGAAAGAAATAATATCAATTTCACTCAAACTCAGAAAATCAGAATGAAGAAAGATCTCCAACTCATTCTGTGAGACTAATATATCCACAATACCAAAGACAGACAAAACATTGCAAGAAAATAGAATTATAGGCCAATATCCGTCAAGAAAATGGTTCAAATATTCTAAACAAAATATTGGTAAATCAAATTCAGCAATATATTAGGAGGAATAATGCATGAAAAATAAATGAGGTCCATCTTGGCCATGGTTTAACTTTCAAAAACCAATCAAAGTAATCAGTCACATTAACAGTATGCATATAAAATCCTAAAGGGTGGGGAAGGTTTGAGATTTGACTTGCAAGAGTCTTAAAAGTCCTTCTGAATTGAAGAAATTAACCTACGTCTAATTGGGGATTTGGGTTACATAGGTGTATGCATTTTGGGAAACTCCTCAAACTCTAAACTTAAGACCTATGCATTCACCATATATAAATTATTCTTTAGTAAACGGACCTATTCATCAACAGATGCTGTTAAATATCCTTTACCATTTAGGATTGCCTTTTCATAGTAGAATGAACACTCTACTTAATTTTAAAAAACCTTGGTATAAATCATACCAATATCTCTATATCTCACTATCTCTATATAATAAAGATATTATATCCCTATATAATAAAGGAGTGATTGTTTCCAAATCTGCTAATATCTCTGAGCCTTATTTTTTTTATTATGTAAATTGGGTAAAAATGTCTGAGGAACCATATGATGCATAAGGGTAATATCAAGTATTATAACCGAAAGCCACTATGCTATGCTGTTTCTTTATACCATACTGCATTAAGATGTAACTACAATGGAATTGCAAATACTCTGCTTGAGAGTAAGGGTTCTCCACTGATCATTCAAAGCCCACCTCAGCACCTTTTTCCCCAAATAGTCCTCTCTATTAGAGTCCCAGCTAATATGAATAATTATTAGTATTAGAGTCTCAGTCCCTATTAGAGCCCCAGCTTATATTAATATTTCCACTAATTATTTTTACTACTAAAAATAATTGGAGATCTTTCTTCATTCTGATTTTCTCCTCTTTGCTAAAACATCATGGCATTTGGAGTTTGCCAACACTGCCTAAACTATATACAGTGCAGTCTCTTACGGTCTCTAGAAGGGACATGTGTGATAAGAAAAAGTCTGCCTGGATGGAGATGCAGGCTCCTGGGTTCCAGCTCTACAAACTCTCCAGCTTCATCTCTGAAGTGTTAGTTCACATCCAGGAGTCTTAGTAGCCCCATGTGTGAAACAAGAAAGTTGGATGACTCTCAGAGCTGAGCTGCCTTTCAACTCTGAGATTTTATTGACTTACTAGCCCCTGGGGAGCTTTTTACACCCGGCTGTCAAGAGGCACACAGGAGCCATGAAAGACTGTCAGGGTCATTAAACTCTCCTCCATGGATAATTCTTTCCCAAGAGAGCTATAGGCTCTGGGGCATCTAGAGTGCACAGGGATAAGCTTCAGGGATAGAATTGGATCAAGGTGCCTGCAATACCCGTGAAGATAGAAATGGCCTTCCTTCTGACCTTGAGAATCATTTACCTCTGTATTTGAAATCAGTAATAAGAGTTTATTCCAATTTAGTCTTCAATATTTGCCTCATTATAGAAGCGAATTTACTTGATAGAAGGAATAAACTAGTTTAGAAAATAACATATTTTCCCAGCATTGACAAATGCCCAAATTTGGAAGTTCAAGGGAGAGTTGGTCCTGTATGTCCTGTATGTGGTGGAAGTGAGCAGAAAAGCACCTAAATTGACCGTAAATTTATGCAATTTGTGAGATACACTATCAATGTGTCATGGCCCTGAGAAATCACCTTGTCTTTTGATTACAGCCTCCCATCTAGTATGTGAGGGAGCATGCCCCTGGCAGATGTTTCAGAGCTTGAACCATGGATGAGTCAGGAAAACAGGCAGAGTCCGACACAGTGCAAGAATCATAGACCAAAATAGCCAGAGAACAGCATAAGATTAGTTTAGTAAAAATCTTCATGTTTTAAGAAACTTACCCTTCCCCCAGCAAACATTGACATACACAGAAAATTAACATTCGTAATAGAGTCTCAACTCTGACTTTACCTGATGACGTCATATTTCTTCTTGATTGTTCAGCATTGATCTGTCTTTCATTGAGCGGTATGCTGGAGCCATCTTATTGGCTCATGAAAGTCAATTGTTAAATTTTCTGGAATTTTGCAAATTGGTTGTTAAACATAGTCATTATTTAAAAATTAAGTTATATTCACTTACAATATATAAATTTTAATATGTTATGTTAAAAACAGAGATCAACATGGAAACTCATCACTTCCTAAATATTTTACTGTTAAGTATCTGTATGGCAGAAATACTATATAATCGTCACTGCTGCACAAACTCCGTATTCAGTGATGTCGTATTGGTAGCTTAATATAAGCCATGGTGGGAATATTTATACCACAGAAATTAGAAAATGCTACAGATCAGAGCTTGGTTTATTGTTGTGTTGATTGTCTGGACTTAAAATGCTGGATAAAATGTGGATAATGCACATTAAATTTTAAAGTGTGACATCTTTGTAACCATTACATTACATTACTACTACTTACATTACATTGTGAGTAGCAATATTTAGGATGTATTTATCCAGTATTAGACAACTCTTAATTCAGCAAAGAAGTTGCTTGCATCATCAACTAATGAATAAGTGAAATTATGACATCTACTTTTGTTGTTTCACTTTCATTTTACTTAATATAAATGGAAACATTAACCCACATTCATGTCATTCTTTTATCAATGAGGTGAGCAACTTATCTACTTAAGTGGATAGTAAACATTTATTCACGAGTTTAGTATTGTGACACTATCGTTGGCAATAAAATTATTTTAAACGTTTAGGTTAAGTTTTGCAAGAAATAGCAAGGCATGCTGCAGTTATAGGTGTGTGGAATTTATAACATATATTATTCTCTATTTTATTATTTTTAAATTGGGTGCTATATATTCTTTATATCGGTATAATTTTTTCCTGGAAAGCTGGTTACCAAGACACCATTGCTGTACTTTTATTCCTAAAATCCTGCCTTCTCCAGCCTTTCCACTCTAAAAGTTTAACCCAACACAACCCTTTTCCATAATTTGATTTATATAATCCCACTTATCCAAATTCAACCATTCACCCACTTTTTTTTTTTTTCTATTTACCAGTTATTCTTTTCTCTCAATGCCAAGTACAGTTCCCTAAACAGGTATTCACAATCTCCTGTCTGGATAGCTGCAATAGCTGCCTACTTGAGATTCTGTCTCAGTTCCTGTCATCCTCTAAAACATCCTCGTCTTGCAGCCTGAATGATATTTGTAAGTTACAAATACAGTCATAACCCTCCTTTGTTTAAATCTCCTAAAGATCCCCCTTTTGATGTAATATCCAGGTTCTCGACATAGCATCTTTCTCTCCAGGAGTATTACTAGACATGCCTTGCCTTCCAACAGTCTGCCTTGGGCTTCCCTGGTCCTTTCAAAAAATTGCCTTAGAGAGGGTTTTTTTGATTACTCTGCATCAGATATTTTCTAAATGTCTTGTTATTTTAAATAAATAATATCATCTCTTTCTGTCCAGTTACCTTTATCTCTAAGACCCAAATTACCAGAACTAGCTGCCACCTTTTTGGAATTTATTGTCTGGCAGTGGTACATTTCTACTTATATCTCAGCTCGCCTTCTCTTGGATCATGTAAGCAGACACTGAGTGGGTGATGACTCATTGAGGATGAAGTAAAACTTCTTATCTACTACGCCACAGATTGTATCCCTCTCATCTCCCCAGACTAATTTCTAAATGAGCTGTCCATTACTGCTGTGACCTCTGCCCCTCTGTTGGAAATCTAGATGGTGCAGAGTTCAGTAGCTAGTGACGCTCCCACATTTTGAGAAATCTGTCCTGGATGAGTGGAGAAGGTGGCTAGGTGGACATGAAGGAGGGGCAGGAAGTGGCTTTGTGGGAACAGAGGCCACTAGAGGGATGGTCAACTGACACCTATCTCCTAATTCTGCTCTAAATACCTCACAGTCACAGGTCAAGTAATGTAGGTCCTTGCGGCCTTAGTTTCCCCGTGTATAACGTTAAAATTTTGAATTCTTGCACATATAATTTATCACTGCCTAACAGCAATAGGAACAACAGCAATAGTGACATAGACCAAAGCTCATTGAGAAGGTCCATTGTCCAGGCATTGTTCTGAGTGTTTTGCATATATTATCTCACTTAACCCTCATAACATCCCCATAAATAATTGCTATTTTTTATTGGTATTTTTCCAGAGGATGTCACTAGGAGTCAGGCGGGTTAAACACATTGACTACACTGGCAGAGAGCTAGTGCTGTGGGGTTTGAATCAATTTAAACCTGCTCATTTTAAACTATTAGCCCTCTACCCCAAATATCAGTACACATTTATAGACAAATATTCACATCTAATAATTCTTATCTTTTAGAACTTCTTTTAGATGTTACTTCAAGCAAAATTTATTCAGACATTTATGGATCACCTATCATGTAACAGGTATTTGGCCAAATTTAAGTGCAACCATTTTCTGTTAAGTCTTTCCTAGTCTTTTTTTTTTTTTTTTTTAATATTTATTTATTTATTTAGATATTTGGTTGGGCTGAGTCTTTTTTTTTTTTCCCCAATTTATTTATTTATTTATTTTTGGCTGTGTTGGGTCTTCGTTTCTGTGCGAGGTCTTTCTCTAGTTGCGGCAAGCCGGGGGCCACTCTTCATCGCCGTGCGCGGGCCTCTCACTATCGCGGCCTCTCTTGTTGCGGAGCACAGGCTCCAGACGCGCAGGCTCAGTAGTTGTGGCTCACGGGCCTAGTTGCTCCGCGGCATGTGGGATCTTCCCAGACCAGGGCTCGAACCCATGTCCCCTGCATTGGCAGGCAGATTCTCAACCACTGCGCCACCAGGGAAGCCCCCTAGTCTTTTTAGGATGGAAAAACCTGCCCCTTCTATGTGCCATCACAAACCTTGTGCTCATTGCTTTCATAGGAAGCACTTAATGCTTTTGTAATTGTGTGTTTATTTGACATCATTTGGGGAGAAAGCTATGGCTTCCCTGTTCACCCCTGACTCTAGCACCTAACCCACTGCCTTGCTTTTTGTATAGGATCAATAAACATGTGATTGAATGAATCCAAGGTCTATTTTGACTCAAAGGGAAATTAGGCAAGTGATAACAAGTGATGTTATCACACTGCCTTCCCCAGAGCCTGAAATCTAGATCACCTTGGGTTAAGGCAATCTCTCTCCGTGAGGCCACTACTTAACATGCAAATGTGTTACCTTGCTGGGATTTTGTGTGCAGTCATTAGAAACTATTAACACCGTAGCAAACAGTAGTGTCTTAGAGCAGCTATTTAAGGACCTAATGGAGAAAAGCCCTCCGGAAATATTAAACAAAACTGGGGTGAGAAAATGGTTTAAAAGAAACTGAAATTGGAAAAAGAAATCTTACTCTGACTTTCATAAAGCACTTCCTTTGTTGTCTGTTCACAATAACATAATAGACAGACCCTGCACTAGTCACCGAAGATAAAAAGACAGCCCCTGCATTGAGTCTGTAGTCCAGTGAGAGATAAATAAGGAGCTCAGTGATTGCAGTGCAATATAATAATACATGCTCTACAAAAAGCTATTGTGGGAAAATGGGGTGAGAATGCTTTGGGTCAGTAATGACCTCAGGAAAGAATATACAAATTTGTGAAGAAGTTTGCCAGTTTGAGTCGGGGGAAAGGGACATTCCTCACACTGGAAAGTGCATGTCCATGACCACTAAAAGGATTTAATGAAGTTATGCATGTGGAATACCTGCCAACTGCAAGACACTCGGTACAGGCTGAGAAGCGATGCTATCCCTTAAGCACGGCACACTCATTTGTACTCATAGTGCACTCATGGCCAAATAGGGATAATACCCCTGCCCAGGTCATTATGGTATTAAATGGAATAACAGATAGGAAAGCATTTTGTAAACAGTGTGATGCAAAGGTAAAGGAGGGTTGGTTTTAACAGTGGGAGTACACAGAAAACAAGCCAGATTACTTAACTGTAGTATAGCCCTGAAGGATTCTGTTACCCACACCGTGACTGTGCTGACTCTCCCCAGCCTTGCCTTGTCCTTGATGCATCCAGAGAGTTTCTCTGTTTGATTCTTCATGCTTGTTTTTTCTTCTTCCCATTTCATTTTCTTTCCCTTTTAACCCCTAAATATTTCTATACCACTTTCCTTTACATTATTCAGGTCTCCACTAAAATATCACCTTCTCAAATGATTTTCCTTGATCGTCCAAGTCAAAGGTGCTGAGCAGTCCTTCTGTCTCCTGATGTTGTTCCATTTTCTTCACCCTCATAACTCATTTGTCAGCTTGTATATAAACTAGGTGCACCCCACCACCCTGAACTGGGATAGAGGCTCCAAAAAGACAGAGACCTTGTTTCATTGTTAACTGCTGTATTCTAAACATCTAACACAGTGATTGCATCTCAAAAAACATTAGATGAATTAGTGAATGGATAAGTGAAAATACTCATATACCTTTGGGATTGGAGAATTAATTGAGTGAGCATGATGTTAGAGAAAGCCCTCCTAACTCTCTGTGGGTAAGGATATAACGCCTAGTTGTATAGGTTCAGAATTCTAAAAGGCTGTATATAAACATGGGGTCATTTTAGATTCAAGGTGACTAGTACTTTAAGATTAGCAGACACATCTTCAGTTTTTCTAGGCAACAGAAACACTAGCATTTGAAATAATTGCCTCAGAAAAATATTCTATGTGCCATGGACAGAAAGATAATTGTCCTTTAGTTATACTTTCCTTTTCTTTTTTTAAAATACATTATTTGCTTCTTTCTTTCTAAAAGGAGCAACTGATGTTATAGTGAAAACCCCCTTTTTTCCAGATTTCTAGTTTTTGAGACTTCACTGTGGCCAGATTATTCTTGCTCTTAGCAAACGTTCTTCCTGTGATCTATTCATGTATTTATTTATGTCAGGATGCAGGGACCTAATAACCAATCCTCCAAACCTCTTGCAATGTAGCATCAAATTTACTTCCCCTTGAATTGTCAGCCATGCTCCTGTTTGTTCATTCCCCAGTAGTACTCCCTTCTCCACTCAAATGTCAGATGGAATCCATTGGAAAAGATTGTTTTCAAGATTTATTGCTCTTTTCCACCTTATTCTCTTTCTTCTCTCTGATGCATTGTGCTGAGAGTGCCAGCTCTTGATGCACTGCTTCAGTAATTGAAAGAGGCAACAAATGACCGCAGGGCTATCCTGGTGGTCTTTCCAGGAGCATCAGTGCCTGATGATCCGGGAGGAGCATCCTCAGTCTCAAAGGGCAAAGGAAGTCAGATGGACACACTGCAGAGATGACTGTAAAGAAAGAGAAAACGTCATACAAATCCACAAATTCACGATACATATCGACTATGGTAATAATGATAATTACTGCTTTTTAAAATTCTTTACAGCTCGTAAAATGCAATTCCATTCATTACCATAAAAAGAGCCATATGTGCTCAAGAACATAGTGCAATCAGCCTCCATGCATTCCCAGAACAGAGGTCTACAGTGATTTCTCTCCTGTCTTCCTGATGGGAGCACTGTCCAGAGAGAGGTGTTTTTTTTGTTTTGTTTTTTATGTACCTTTTTTGATTCTTACAACAGCCTTATGCAACTATATGATTTCCAGTTTATAAATCAGAACAAAAACAAAAGTAAATTTCAGAGACAGAAAGGGATTGCCTTATGTTTACATAACAAGGCAATGGCAGGACAGTGATCCAAAGTGATTGTCTTCTCAGAGTCCATGGACATTTTTTGCTCAGACTATTGCATTTAGCCACTGTCTTATTTAGAACAACTTAGAGGGGTCTCTCTTCCCAAAGAAACAGTAAATTGCTTTGTGTTATGAAGAAAAAAATCTGCAACCTTACACTTCCTTAAAAAGGATTTGAGGGCTTCCCTGGTGGCGCAGTGGTTGAGAGTCTGCCTGCCAATGCAGGGGACACGGGTTCGAGCCCTGGTCTGGGAGGATCCCGCATGCCGCGGAGCAACTGGGCCCGTGAGCCACAATTACTGAGCCTGCACGTCTGGAGCCTGTGCTCCGCAACAAGAGAGGCCATGATAGTGAGAGGCCCGTGCACCGCGATGAAGAGTGGCCCCCGCTTGCCACAACTAGAGAAAGCCCTCACACAGAAACGAGGACCCAACACAGCCATAAATAAATAAAAATTAAAAAAAAAAAAAAAAGGATTTGAGAATGCAACAAAAGTGTGACTATATCTGGGAGACCAGGTGCATCTTCCGCCTTCCGGGAGAGCTGACACTGTATTTAAAAGAGACGGCCTTTAATTAAATAATCATTTATGTGGATAAGTAATTGTAAGTTACTGCACATGAGAGGTGGGTAGTTTCTGAAGGAGAGAATGATGGAATCAAGGATTTTTATTTTGTCTGAGAAGTTGTTGGAGAGGATGCTTGGCAGAGGTCTAGAAAAGACTGTTTAAGCTTTTGAATTGAAGCTGAGGCCTGAAGGATCAATAGGAGTTAGATAAGGAAAGAGAAGAACATTTCAGCAGGAAGCAGCCACAGGAACTGGAGGCCCCAAGGTCTGGTGTCTTCTGCATCAGACACAGTGGTGCAGTGCCTACAGCCCACGATGCTTTGAGGAGCCATGAAAATGTTTTAATATCTTTAGAAATCAGAAGAATAAAATGAGTGTAACCCAGCCTGGACAATATTAGTCTTCATACCAATTCAGTCATAAAATATAACTTTTAACATTTCTATGAAGGACGAGACCTGCCTAGGCTGCAGATCCAAGAGCACCATGATGTGACCAGCCTGACATGGGAAAAAGAGAAAGCTACAGTGTTCGAGAGGCTGGATGAAGCTGGTGTTGCTGAAATACACAGTCTTCTGTTTCCAGCCATCTTGTTTTAGATGACCCTTAAAAAAATAAAAAATAAAATGGTGAGAGAGGGGAAAAAAAAGAACTGGAGGACTCCTTCATTCCTTCTCTTTACTTCTGAGGTTGGATTCCCCAAACATTTCCTTGATTATTACCCACCCTTCTGCCATGAGTCCTCCTGGTTCCCACCCCAATTCCATCATGTTTATTGAAACTGTCAGTTGAGGTGGGACAGAAAGAATTGTGCTGGAACACAATAACATAATAATAGTAATTATGCTGGCTACATTTTTATTGAATTAATGAGTGAGTGACTGAAACAAAATTGTCTGTGTTAAAGTGAGGGGAGCTGACAATAAGGAGTAAAAGCCTTCAGATAAAAAGCTATTCCTCTGTGATGCACTTCAACAAGCATTGCTTTAGTACAACTACCTGTTGTACTGTATTAAGCACCACAAACAGAAACGTAAAGGGACTGAATCCCTGTTCTCGAGGAGGGCTCAGTCCTTGGCATGGAGGCAGGTGTATGTTCAGTTTACCACACTCCACCGTGGAGGATTCTAAACACCTAATATAATCAGGATGCTGTGAGAAACAGTCCAGAAGACAATATACTTTCTGTGATCTGGGCATGGATGATGAATGGAATGTGGAAATGTAGGGAATGTGGAGATGGGTCTTTCGGCCAGAGGAAGTGGTGTGGCCCGTGATGAGATGGCAAAAAATGCAGTGTGGCTGGACAAGGAGAGCATATTGGGGATTGTACAACAGACTGAAAAGTTGGGTTGGAGACAGTTCCCCGAAGTCACTGATCCTTCCTTAATCAAATTATATATGTGGAAGATTGGATATTAAAATAAATTGAAGAGGCAAATATTAACAGGGATTGTCATCATTTTTTCTATAAACATTACCAAATTTATCTAGCACTTTCTACGTCATATCAAACTATAGGCAAAGCCCCATTGGAAGTAGTAATATAAGAGACTGTGACTTGTGAGCTGAGTCTGCAAAGGGCAAAAGAAAGAAGAATCATCAAAAACAATTTTTCTAGCTTAGGGAGAAGTTCCTAATATGTCAAAATGCGCCTGAGTGATTAAAGAAAGATATTATTAGCTGTATATGTAGTGTAATGTGGGGGAGGGGTAGCAGCCACACTGTCTTTGAAAGGATTTCCTTCAAAATTTCTAAAATATAACTGAAAAGGCATGCTTCATTTAAGAAACTTACTTAGCTTGAATCTCCTTCCTCTTTAAAATTTGATGTAAATAACATATTATTTTCCTCTTTACCATGATTTATTATACGTGGATTATAAAAAAAGGTCTCATGATTTTACGATTTCTTTTTCCTGCCTGCAGACGTTGTTAAAGTGGCCATAATTTGTACATCAGTCCCAGTGCTGCATGTTTTATTTTAACAAATATATAACTGTATGAGCTTCAGCATCAGAACATTTTGTATGTAATCATTAAAACACAAAATTGCTGTCTGGAACCAAGGATCATTATTTTTCCATTTGTTCAGATCCTGGCACACAAAACGATCCAACTTGATTCTCAGTCCTGGGGTTATCTTGCTCGCGAGTCAGGATCCAGTACCAAACTTTCCGTAAGCACAGACCTTACCAGAGAGTTTAAGATAGTATGTTCAGGGAGTGCTTCACTCTCACTTTTGCATCTATCACAGCATTAACTAAACGCCTGGCACACCGCCCAGCTCTCCAATCCCACCCAACTCAGTTCAGCTACATTAAACTAGTAACTTATTCACAAAATACTGTGACTGATATATTGTGATCTCTTAATCATTGGGAGGTATAAACATGAACAGTTTTCTGTCTCCCATAACTACTTCTATGAATATTTCTTTTTCTTTGTAGATAGTTTGGATGGGGGGGCTATTAATAATCTCAGCTTTTTCCATAATTGTTAATCTATTTCATTTATTAAAATACTCTTATTCTTTTTTTTTAAGACTTAGTACTATTCTTTCAAAGTTTCAGATTCATATGCACTTCAAAGCCCTCCTCCTTCCTCTCCTTGAAGGCATGCCTCATAGGGTTGCTGAAGATGGCTTTCAGAGAGCCCTCCAATCCCTCCTCCCCAGTCCTCGTCATTCTAGCTGCAGTAACAAGGGATGGGGGATGCCACGACCCCTGCGTCCTTCAGTGTGGAATCCTGGCTTCCAGTCCTCTTTCTGTTGGTCGCTGCACTTTTCTCATGTCGGCGCCCTGTTGTTTGCCTGTGAGCAGCAGGGTTTTTTTAGGTCAGAAGTGCTAACCAGTCCCACATCAGGGAAGATGGAGCCTGGTTTTGGCACTCCCCGTTTTGTGTTCTTTTGAGTCCAATTTCATCCTTCTGTATGTAGATATCCAGTTCTCCCAATGCCATTTGTTAAAGAGACTGTCCTTTTCCCATTGTGCATTCTTGGAGCCCTAGTCAAGCATTTGTCTCTTTATTTCTGGAATCTCTATTCTATAATATTGGTCTGTGAGTTTGTTTTTTTATGCCAATGTAGCTTATGTCCATCACTATAAATTGTACATACAGATAGTGTTAGTAAACTAACACTATCTGAGGAAACTGAGGATCAGAGAGTTTAAGCATAAGCAGGCTTTCCAGGATGTTAAAACTATTCAGTGTCAGAAACAAGATGGTAGCTCATTTCTTCTGAATCAAGAGTGGTGTTTGTACCAGATTTCTATATGTGAATTAAAACAATGACTTATAGCCACAGAACATGTGCTTTCTATGGCATCTCCCTCCCCTTTTCCTGCATTTGCTTATACAGGAGAAAGATGATAAATATAAATTTTAACGCAAAGAAAACTTAAATATGTGTCATAATAGAGGTATAAGCAGTATTACTTGAGTACAAAATAAACAGCAGTAATGACTTAGTTGGATGGAGAATAAATCTGGAAGGAAAAGGTGACATCAGAGCTATTTTGCAGTATAAGTCACTTTTGAGTTAAATCTTCAAGAGAGAGTTTAATTTTGGAAGGTGAAGAATTAGGGAGAGCACCTACGTTTAAAGCATGGCAGTAATAATAAATTATAAGGTTACTATGTAAAAATTATGTGTGTTTGTTTGCTTGTTTCTTTATTACTTTAAGACTTTGGAAATAGGAAAGGAAGCTTGATAATACTGGGGTTTCACTGTCATAGCAGTAGGCATCCAATAAATAGTGGTAAAATGAACAAATGGTTGAATGGGCATTTTATTCTTTTCTGAAACTATGTCTTATCTGATACATGTAATTATGACCCCCCAAACATGTGCACATCCTAATTCTTGTCAATATGTTATTTTATCAATATGTTACTACACATAGCAAAAGAGGCTTTGCAGATTGATTAAATTAAAGATCTTGAGATGGGAAGATTATCCTGTACTATCTGAGTGGGCCCAGTATAATCACAAGTGTCCTTATAAGAGCGAGGCAGGAAGGTCAGAGGCAGAGAAGGAGATGTGACAGTTGGAACAGAGGTCAGAATGATGCACCCATAAGCCAAGGAATGGGGGCATCCTACACAAGGTGAAAATGCAAACTGTGGGCTCTTCCCTAGAACCTCCAGAAAGAACTTATTATGTCAACACCTTGGTTTTAGCTCTTTTGGAATTTGGACCTGCAAAACTGCATTTATATAATGCATAGATAACGCATTTATATTGTTTTTAGTCACTAAGTTTGTGGTAATTTGTTACAGTAGCAATAGGAAATTAATACACTTTGGGCGAGCAAAAGAATTTTAATTCACCAGTTACCAAGGCAGTGAAGTGGGAGTTCCACTTCTGGTAACAGTGGAATAATCTTCGGGCCAACTGTCCTCCTGAAAAATTTCAAAAGGTACTGACTACACATGCACGTAAACACACACACACACACACACACACACACACGCTTTAAACCATTTAAAACACATCAAAAAATCGACACCATAGTAAAAAATGATGAGAAAAAAAAATCTTAAAAAGCCAGAACTCAGAATTGTAAGTAGAATGCATAACTGAATTTTGACCCAGTATGTATTTTTGCCAATTACCACAAAATTGATCAGTAACATGACAGTTTCACAGGTAAAGAGTGTAGTCTTAATGCCTGTGTCATTGTCAAGTTGGTAATTAATTAAGGTTGGGCAACTTTAACACGTTATGTTGAGACAACAAAAGGCTACACATTCAAAATAATGGTGAATCAGAATTACATCTGCCCCCTGTTCCCACTTACAATGCCCAGAATAGACTTCAGGGATAATTACTGACTAGGAGTCAAACAAAACTGCATAGGGAATGGAAGGGAGAAAACCTTGCCTCTGAGAGACTATAATTCTAGCCAAATTCTCATATGGATTTGCACCTCATATTAACACAGGCTGGTCCTTATTGTGTTTAACCCACATTTTTAATAGCGTGGTTGCTCACTGTGTCTCTTCTGTAACTGTTAGATGAAAACTCACACGCTCTGTGAAGAAAGGCTTTTCCATTCTACATTTCAGAGAGTCCCTGCCAACATTTAAAACAAATTAATCAGTACACACTAGACACATTTTCTTTTAATTTAATAACTGCACAGGAAAGCAAAGAACTATGAGGAAGAACCAACAGAAATAACAGAAGATACAGACCCACAAAATTTCCGATATTGGAGTTGTTTAGACAAAGAATATAAAATAACTGTGTTTAGTATGCTTGAAAAATATATGCAAGTGATAGGCAACTATAAAAGTACCTAGCAGATTTTAAAGATATCAATTAGAAACTTTAGAAATGATAACTTCACTAACCAAATTTAAAAACTCAATTAAGTAAGTTGGACAACATATCAGGCAAAGCTAAATGGAGAAATAGTGACCTGGGAGATAGATCTGAAAAAATTATTTCAGAATTCAGGATAGAGATAAAAGAGAAAAAATATAAAAGTTTGAGACAGGGAGGTTACAGAATAAAATGTCTAACCACATATAACTGAAGTATCCACCAAAGAGAAAGAGGGTAGGTAATGAAGTGATAATGGCTTAGAATTTTTCAGAACTAATGACAGACCTCTTTTAAAAGAAGCATAAGGCAAGGGTAACAAAATCAAAAATAAACAAATGGGACTACATCAAACTAAAACACTTTTGCACAGTAAAGGTAACTATCAACAAAACAAAAAGGCAACCTACTGAATGGGAAAAGATATTTGCAGATGATATCTCTGATAACGGGTTAATATCCAAAATATATACAGAAGTCATACAACTGAATTTAAAAAAATCTGATTAAAGAATGGTCAGAGGACCTGAAAAGACATTTTTCCAGAGAAGACATAGAGATGGACTACAGACACATGAAAAGATGCTCAACATCACTTATCATCAGAGAAATGCAAATCAAAACCACAATGAGATACCACCTCACACCTGTCAGAATGGCTGTCATCAAAAAGACCACAAATAACAAGTGCTGGTGAGGATACAGAGAAAAGGGAACTCTCATGCACTGTTGGTGGGGATGTAAATGAGTGCAGCGACTATTGAAAGCCGTGTGGAAGTTCCTCAAAAAATTAAAAATAGAACCGCCATATGGTTCAGTAATTTCAGTTCTAGGTATTTACCCAAAGAAAACAAAAACACTAATTTGAAAAGATAGATGCACACTAATGTTTATTGTAGCATTATTTACAATAGCTAACATATAGAAGCAACCTTTGTCCACTGACAGATGGACAAAGATGTGGTTTATATATACAAGGGAATATTAGTTAAATGGAATTCTAAAGAATATGTTTGGGGAGGAAATTTCAGATGGGATATTAGATTACAGGAAAGAATGAAGAACAGAGAATGTTGTAAATATGTGACTAAAACTCCATGAACAAGGTAGTCGTGCCATGGAGAGTTTAAAGAATATAAGTCTGCTTATGGGTCTGGAGGCCAAGAAAGTGTAGGTGTGTCTTGAAGAGAGTGATTATCAACCTCTAACAAGGTACCTCAAAGCATTAAAAAGTTTTTAATGAGATTTGCAGCTTTGGGGTATTCATATTCATTGAAATATCCTCCTTTTCCCAATTAATGCCCTAAAATCCACAAAAGAAACTTTCACTTTAATTCTGAACCCTGTGTTTGGCAGACACTGTGGGTATCCTGCCCAAATTCTCTTGACATATAACACTAGGCTGCTAATTAGCAGTCTTCCAACTAACAGCAGCTGCATCCTTTTGCGAAAACTTTCTCTAGTGTCAGGAATCCACTCTATTCCTGCCATAAATGTGGAGAATGAAACTCCCTGAATCCCTGGTGATCATCAGCCGATGACTGACTAATGTTGATCTGTGAACACACCTGACCATTAGTGGTGGGAGGGTTAACCTCGCATTGCATGTTCTACACTTACTCCCAGAATTTCTCAGCAAGTTTAAGCTCCAGGTGTCCACAGCAGTAACTTGCTTGGTAACACATTCTTTACTGGCTGCTTTTCCTTCCCTGTCTCACTTCCCCATTCCCCTGCTGGTGTTTCCTGAAATCACCACCCAAACAAACTACTTTGTACTGGTCTCTTTGTTTAGCATTTGCTCTAGGAATACATAACGTATCACAGGATCCAACTCTAGGAAACATCGACACTATTAGGAGATTCTATTAGGACATTCATAGAAACTCTCTGGATCTCTAACAATGCCTTGAGGAAAGATGTTGAAGCCCTAAGTTTGTTGTTTACTTTCTGTGAACTTCCTAGGGTGATCTGGGTTAGAAGCCCACCACACAGACTTGATAGCCCTTTTTCTTCTTACTGTTGTATTTCAACAGTAGCCTCATGTCCCAAAGGCTTATCTACAGTAGGCGTTTCATCCCAAGTAAGTAAAGGTGACAATTTAGGTTATCCTCTTACTCATGGATACCAGTATCCTATTACCTATTGGCATGAGTGTATTATTTCATGTTTAACTAAGACAAATAGCCTATCACAGATTCCCATATAAGAAAGTATGTTTCAGAGAACAAATTTCTGTACTAAATATTCCATGCGTCAAGACATATTGGAAAAGAGAAAGCACTTGAGGTGTTTCAAAAAGGACATAATTTAAATTAATGGAAATAGAGACTTACAAAAACTTTAAAAGGGCTGGATTAGTGAGCATTGGAGAGCTGCTTCTCAGAGATTAGGAAGTCATAAATAGCAGAAATTGAAAGACACCACTGCCGATTTCCTCAATGGCACAGCACACACAGAGGGGTGATATGTAAGAAGTTGCCTGAAAACCCCTTTCACAAAACCTCATGTTTTGCATCTGCCAAAAACCATATACCTGCCCTCCGCATAACTGGATCCATCACCCTGCCAGCACAATGATGGTGTCTGCCTCTTGTATGTCTTCCAAAGCTATGTGAGTGCCTCCCGATGGTGGAATTTAAACCAAAACCTTGCTCATAAATGAGCCAGAAAATGCGGTTTAAGGCTTCCAGCTCCAGCCCAAATAAGGGAGGCAGAGAGGGGATGGAAATGAGAAAAGAGGCCCACAGACCGTCTATGACAACAAAATTATGGTATAAAATGATAGTATTTGTAAATTTAAAATAAATAAAATGGAGCTAGATAATATAACCATACTGATATAAGTCTGAAGGGGTATGAAAAAGTGTCCTGAAGTTTATGTGGTTTGGGGAGAGTATAATTGTACCAAATCACGCACATTGTAATTTCTTAGACAACACTAAAATGCTCAAAATAGAGCATGTAACTTAAACGCTACTAGAAGGAAAAGTGGAATGATAGAGAAAAGGTCAATACAAAGGAGGAAGGAGAGAAAAGAATCATGGAACATATAAGACAAATAGGAAGTACCAAAGAAGTTAACAAATTGAAATTGAAATATATACATAATCATTTTAAATCTAAGAGCATTAAATGCTCCATTCAAAAATACAGAGATTGCCAAGTTAGCACAAGAACAAAAACCTCAAAAATGAAATTCAATTGCATGTCTTTTAGAAAAGACATCTAAAATATAAACATAGAAAAAAAAAGAAAATGAAATGATGGAAAAATATATTGGTATTTTGTGCAAATAGTACCCCACACAATGGAAATGATGATTTTGATTATTATGCTGGAGCTAAATAGCTCAGGTTCGCTTCTTTATTCAAAAAAGAAGTAAGTGTAGGCAAAATACTCTTGGACAGCTGATGGCATCTTTTTTTTGCTCCTCCACTTCCCAGAAGGTCACATTTGCATAATAGTTCAGATTGCCTGTTCATCCAATAAAGGATGATTTTAGGGCAGGTGGATTTCCACATACTTGATACAGAAGCTCTGAGAACATCTTAGAAAAATGTTATCTAGGCAGATTTATTTAGCCACTACAAAACTGCAACACTAGTTATTACTTACTCTATAATGGGTGCATCATATGACTGGTAATTCCTGGAGCTAGTGTAATAGTATCACTTTAGTAGCTGCTTCCTGCCTGCCACAAAGCACAGAGGCAAAGAGCATAAAAGACAATTAAAATGGGGTCACGTGTATTTAGATTCTTTGATTAATATCATCAGAGAGCCATGGTTAATGACATGCCCTCTATGACTTTGTTTCTGTAAATGAAGGTCAGGTTAAGCCCGGAATGTATGTCATGTATATGGTATAAAGGGAGATTGGGGGCATTTCTCTCTCTCTTTGTCTTGATGGAACTAAAATCAATCTAATCATTGGGATCAGAATATTAAATATTATGCTATAAAAATGATTATGAGTTAGATGCGTTCTTCATCAAACATTTATTGAATTGCTCCCTGCAGGCTTTGCGCTAGGCACTGGGAACATAGAAATGAATAAATTGTGGTTCTAAACACTCTGCAGACATCTGTATGGCTTGGCCCTTTACTGCCTTCAGAGTCCTGTGGATTCTGCCCAGGTGCCACTTTTTTGTGACCCTTTCTTAACTATCCATATAACAGAGCAGCCATCTCCCTGACCTTTCTCTGCACTCCCAGTCCTGCTTATTTCTTTTCCTTTCCCCAGAGCACTTATCACCTGCTAACATATGATATATTTATTAATTTAATGAACTTCTTCTATAAGAATATAAACTCCATGAAAGCAAGAACTTTGCCTGCTATAATTATTGTTTCTCTTGTGCCTAAATTATTTCTAAAACAGTGGGTGGTCAATAATATGTATTGGATAATTGAATGATGCAGACATTTTAAAACATATGTTATGTTTTAAATTTTAAATTGCCATTTAAAAATGTATTGCCGCCAGTAGTTGAAACACAAATGACTGAAATCAAACACAGGCTTAGGGAAAAGAGAACGGAACACACTCGGAGATACAGTTCAGTGGGAATGGCATTTTTTCCTGAGGAATACTCAGAGCCCATGCAGGAAGGGTGAGGCTTTGATTATTTTGATAGAACAAAGACTTGTAATGTGGTTTCATAAGGGCATCAGTATTTTCATTTGAAGTTTTTATATTAACTTTGTTATGTTATGATAAAATGAGCAAAGACTGAGTGAGAAGGGTATATGTGTGAGAGGGTATGTGGTCCTTTAGTTAGTCAATCAACAAAATTACATTAAGCAGCTATTGCTTTACAGTCCTGAGCTACATGCAGAAACACTAAGAACTTGGCTTATGGTGGCTTCACTCTGCATTTCCCATTCCCCTTTCTTAATAAAACTCGAATGCTATCCAGATATCTATCATTCTTTACTGTAGCCTGTGTGACTTAGGATTTGAACCAAGCTCCAGGATGAGTCTCCTTGTTATAATAAGCTCCCTTAAATCATAATTTGGGCCAAATAGGTGAGAGATTTTTTGGAGGTCTATGAGTAAGTTCTCACTTTTCTAAAACAGCATCGCTTATTCTCCCACTGTATACAAGGAGCAATGTAACCCCATTTACAACTGGCAGCAAAAATATTATGCGGGTGACCTTATAAGTTATCATTTGTCAAACCAGGACACTACTGAGAGTGAAAGGGAGAGCTATTAATGATTATCCTGGGTAAAAGGCACAAACTAGCTTTTCCCAGAAAACCAGGTTGTTTGGTCACCCTATTATGATGCTAGAAACCAGCCTTAGGAGGAAAACAAGGCAGCATATCAAGGCAGCACATCACAGATAGAGAAAGCAGCTAGGATCATGGCTGTGTTAGTGTACTGCTTAGACTTCCTGCTGTCAATGAATCAAATTGCTTTACTGGTTGGGCTTCTTTGAGTCATGTCTAGGTGACTTGGAATTGAGAGCACCTTAGGTCATACATTCAGTAGCATTTTTGTTTGTGTATTTGTTTATTTTAAACACATGGAAGGTATAAGAACTATTCTGGGATCAAGAGATGTAACTAGAGCAACAGCTGGGAAGAAGTAGGTCCAAGAATTTATAACTTAATCTGACTTCAGAGATAAGTACAGGAAATAATCTGGATTAGCATGTGGTTGAACACAAGGTTCTGCTGAGAGGCCAGTTGTGTAACTGGTGGTTTTTATTCTAGTGGCAGCTTAAAGGCACCTCCTCCCTCTCACGAAGGGGTAAGATCCTGTGTCGAGGGCCTAGAAATTTATTTCTATTTCCTGCCGTGACAGTAAAGCTGAGGGGCTTTGGACAAGCTCTGCTTTCCCTCTGTGCCTGAGATTCCTTAGAACGGAAACCTCATTTCTTTTTTGTCTTATCTTTCTACCTTGCATCTGGGAGGAGCCATGGCTCGTGTCTTCCAAAGAATCTACTTTAATGCATAAGTATATTTTAAATTGGAAAAAAACACATACACACACACATGCACACAGATGCACACACGTGCACACACACACACACACCCCCTCACCTCTGTGAGATGGCCTGGCCTTTTTTCCCCAAAGTGCTCTAATAGCCTTTGCCTTCTTTAACTGTTATAATGATCAAATCCACCTCCCTTTGGGTATGGAAAGAGGGTGGAAGGAGTGGTTTTGGATTTGGAATTGTGGGACTGTCAACTGAGCTGGTGGGTTTGCCTGTATTTGGGGAGTTCAGAGAGAGATAGTGCTGTATAGCCAAGTGAGAAGGTAAGTTACATGAGACCCAGCAGTGCTCATGCAAGTTGCCAAGACTGAGGGACCGGAAACAAAGCTATAGTCTCTGACGTCAGGAATACCAAATGATTTATTTCCGAAGAAATGTGGTATGTGATATATATTTTATTGGATGGAGTACTTACGGCAGCCATGGCATGAACGCGGTTGAAATACTGACATGTAAAGGACGAGGCGGGAAAAAGATGGGTCATAGATGTTTCCATAGAGAGGAAGAAGAGGGACTGTCACCAGCCTTCAGATAGATAAAATGTCTCAGAGAGAGGAGCAGCCTGCCCAAGGTCATACGACCATTACTCGGAAGAATCACATATACTCACACTTTTCACAAATGCCAAGTCTTATTCTTTTCTCAGGTTTCAACTGTCCCTTCCCTTTCCATAAAATATGTTCACCAGCCAGCCAGATTGATCTCCCACTAAGAAAGGAAAAATCAGCAATGTTGCCCTGGAGTAATGAGCATTAGCAATTAGAATATTATCCAAGCAGGTCATAAAAAATAACTGCTGAGACATTAAGAGGCAGGAGTATTATCATTAAAGAAGACGACCAAGCAGTGGCCTGTAAAAATCTCCAATCACCCAAAACTGCAGTCCTCTAGTACCCGGCCTTATAATGAGTCGCAAGATTTTATCTCTGAAACTGTGTCTTGGAAGAAGAGTTATTGAGGGCTTTCTCCGCCATTAAATCCATTGGCTATTTGAAGAGATTAGTTCCTCCATAGATATAGCCTGTGTGACCTAGATAGCATGCATTTTATTAATAAATGAAAATGAGACAGCCAATTTTGCAAATGGTCTTTGCTATAACTTTCATGGCATGTTCCTACAACACTTAGTGTGTCAATGCCTGTTATCTTTGTCTCAGTTTGGCATATTGCATTATTGCTAATATAATTGACAAGGTTGCTGTTGCTATAAATTGCAAAAGGGATGAAATAAGTTGACATGGTCATTTATTTTTGAACAGGACACCAATGTTTAATACAAAAGTAGACTTTAATATTTCATTCTTCAATTAGGAGAATTTCTCAAATTAGTGTATGGTAAAAGTGGAGTAATTTTATGGATGGAGAAAAAGAAAAAGAGAGTGAAAGATAAAATCTCTCTCCTCTAAGATGGTTAACATTTTTAATTGACATCCCTTACATATGTGGTTTCTTGGTGCCAGGTCAACACATAACTAATCACATAAGATTGTTCACCATCTGCCCCTGCTTATCTTGTCCCCTCTCAGATGAATTATCTGAGGCTCTTCACCCCCAGGGCTGTCTTTTCCCAATAACTGAGCCAGACCACCAGGATCTAGGAATCAGGCTTTCCTGCCACCGTCATGCTTCTCATGTGCCCATGGTGAGTACAGGGGGCGTCACTGAGCCTACAGGGTCACAGCATTCAACAGTTATCCTGTTCTTGACCCTATGACCTTGGCTCCATCCATAGAAATAGGCTTCCGAATATGGTTTTTCTAGAGAGCTTTCAAGTTTTCCTCTGGAAATGTACCTCCCATAACCCAACTCACTAGAATGCCCCCTCCTACGTCTGACGTCCACATCTTTGTCCATATGGGATAGAGTTTGTTTTTCATTCACCGAAGTCCTGCCACAGAGTGACTGCCTAGCAACTTGACAGGATTATTATGTAAATTGCAGAACGCCACCCCCCTGGATTCTCTCTCTTCCTGCCCCTATCAGACGGGCCCTCCTTACATACTGATATAAGGGTATTCATATAATTATCATGACACTCCAGTCAACATAAAACCATTCTCTAAAGTGGAAAGTACCAGCACAGTAAGGTACTATTATAATGTCAAAATAGTTGTTTATTTTTTCTCCATGACAAATAATAAGCATTTCTTAACATATTACAAGAATTAACTGAAAAATACATATAAAGTACAGATTATCACAATCCTTACAGTCAACATCATTATCAACATGCTTAAAATTTTAGTATAGGGTATCCATTACCTCCTATTACCTATACCTAGTATAGGTAATATCCATTACCCTCCAATTAAATACATTTATGTGCAAAAACAATCATTAACTATGTAAGAAAACTGAATCCACAAAATTGGTAATATCATGCTCTATCTATTTGGAAATTGAATATCAGAATAAACTTGCAGAAATTTTTTTTCCCTGTAGTATGGTTAATTTCCCCCACACTGTTATCCAGTTTAACACAGTTTTCTTTCGTTCCTCGTCAGCTTGTGTTGTGGATTTTCCTACAATACTTTTACTCAAGTCTTCCCTTGAAGCACTGGTTCTGGACAGTAGTTAACATTCCTGTTATAAGGAGCATTAGGCTCTGTGAGATAGGAGACCAGGTCAGTTTCTTTTCTTTTCTATCAGTGCATACACAGTGCATTAAATAGTGACTGACTTAACAAATACGTATGAAAAGAGTAGGAAATGAGGAAGGAAGGGAAAAGAAAGCTTTCTCCTTGGTCCTTCTCTTGAAGCTCTGTTCTCAGCACACCGTAGTGACACATTGCCCTTGACTATTGCTGTGCACTCAAGAAACATTCCCAGATAAGCATATTGACCTCTTTTCTACACTACCCTCACCTTATACCCAACAGGGAATCTGCCTATTTTATTTGTCTCTAGTTGCTAATCCCTTACCTGAGATATGACTTTCTCCTGTCTTCCCTGATCATCGTATTGAGGACTTGTCCGACTCTGTTTTCCTCCGGAGATACTTTTTGACTATATATTGATTCTTTAGTTTCCCACCCAGGGAACAGTCCTGGCTTCATTCATGTACCGAGTTTTGCCTTTTGTGACCTGGGACTTGGAATAATACCCCAGCTCAAACTTGTCCAGGAAGGCGGTTGAGACACTGCCTAATATTTACCTACCTGTCCATTTCCCTTTCATCTATTTTGGTTAATAAGATAATTAGAGGCTTGGCTTATTGGTTCTCATGTAAAATATGGATTTCAAAATTTCAGGATAGTGCAGGTTCTAGCCACATTATTTTAATAGTTATATTGTATTCCATATTTTAATCATTTCTCACTGTTGGCTTTTAAGGCTTGCATTAGATCTATATAAAAAACAAATACTTTGTACATGAAAATTGTGTGTGACAAAATTTCCCCCCAATTTAGGATTATCCTTTTAGGATATATTAATCAAAGTGGGTTTACTAAGGTAGAAGGCGTATGATTTTGAAAGGCTCTGTTGAAATATTTCCACATTTATTGCACCTTCATATACTATCATAGCAATGTACGAGATTGCCAGCTCCATTCTCTGTTCCTGTGGGCACTGCCATTTTCCTTCTAAAATTTAGTCATTTGTGTCATAGTATTGGGATGTGTGAAATTTAATAAAGGGACACCTCACTAAAACAGAGTCAGCGGGCCAGAAGGAGGCGCTCTCACACATGTACTGCTTAACATCCGTGCAGTTTCCCCAGGAGGAGAAGGACTTTGCATCTCCAGTGGGATGTGACTCTGCTTTACTGCCACCAGTGGGGAGAATAAAGGTTTTCTCCTTGCCTGGCAACAGTTCAGCCAATGAAAAGCCATTATACTTAAAATTGTCAGTTTCCTCCAGAGAACTGTTCATAACAGCCCCTCACAACTCTCCCTTCGCCTCTATAAAAAAGTTGTCTCTCTTGTTTTACATAACTTGCTCCTGGTTCGCCATAGTTGCATGTCCCAAATTGCAATTCTTTGCTGTTCCCAAATAAACCCATTTTGCTGGTAAAATAACTGGCTGTATTATTATTTTAGATGAACAGGTAATAAAAAGTCACTCTTTATAATCTGTTAGCTGGAGAAGAGAAATCATTTGCCTCATTTATTTATCCAATAAATATTAGTGGGCATTTGCAACATGTTAGTTATTGTTCTAAGTACTGAAGATACAGCAGAAACAAAACAACTCTGAACTTTGTTCCAATGGGCCATATTCTATTAAAAAATAAAAAAGCATATTAGCATCTTTGAGTTTTGAAGTGTTCTGAAAAAAAAAAAAAAATCCCTTAAGCTAATTAAATTCCAGACATACAAATAGAGATCCCATCTTATGTTGAGATGAGTTTTTTGTTTTGTTTTTTTAAACCAGTTGGCTCAGAAGCCTGGACAATTGATGGTCATTATTTTAATGGCTTCTGCAAAGCCAGCTTCCTTTTCTGCATTCTTCTTTTTTTTTTTTTTTAAATCAAGGGCATCTGAGCTGAGCAATCAGACAGGTGGCCTCTTTGCTACTTTATGAGAAGCACCAATGAAGAAAACAATGCAGCTAGTGGTGTATTTCTTGTGCCAGCTAACTCATCCTAGGAAGCTAAAATGACCCCAATGAGACAATTTGATAAATGTGAAAGGTTTTCTTCCTGTAATGCAATGTGTCAAACTTTAGAAACTCTTTTTTTTTTTTTTGCTAGCTCTTTAATTCAACCTTTTGTTTCCCAGGCCAAACCCAAGAGGAGGAAAAATATCAAGTGGTAGAAAATATAGTGCAAATGGTAGCTAAAATAGTCTTTGGCTCTGCACAGCCACAGAACCCTTTGTATCAAGGGAAGATTCTTAGGGTAGCCCTCACACGCCTCAAGGTCTTCTACAGCCACCAGGTGGGCTGCTTTATCTAATTGCTAATGACACTGGATGCATAGTTCCTCCAATGGTTACTACCCTGATTGACCAGACCAATGATGATGACTTCCATTAAAAGGAAATAAAAGAAAAAGTATCAAATCCCTACCAAATATGTATTGGTCAGACACTTGGCTTGAACAATTTTGTGATATTTTATTTAACCCATAAAAACCCAGTAAATCAGCACTGCACTATTGTGTATGAGAGGTATGTGTTTGTTCTTTGGCTGTGGTTCCTGGCGCACAGCTCTTAAAATCCTTGGAATTTCTTGTGATAAGAGCAATAAACGTGTTTTTGTTATGTTAATGAGGTGACTTTTGGAAAGCCCTTAGGTAACCTAAGAATGGGGAATGGGGTTGGTTGCCAAGAGAACCAACCCTGAGATTAGAGGGTTGGAACTTTCGGTCCCCTTCTCCATCCTCCCAAGAGGAGAGGGGCTAGAAATCGACTTCAGTTTCTAATAGCCAATGATTTAATCAATAATGACTATTTAATGAAGCCTCCATAAACCCCCAAAAGGATAGGTTCAGAAAGCTTCCAGGTTGGTGAACATATGGAGGTGCTGGGAGAGTGTGCCTGGAGAGGGCACGGGAGCTCCTCCCCCTTCCCCATGCCTTGCCCTGTGCATCTCTTCCATCTGGCTGTTCCTGAGTTATATTCTTCTATAAGACACCAATGATCTGGTAAGTAAAATGCGTCTCTGTTCTGTGAGTCACTTTAGTAAATTAATCAAACCCAAGGAGGGGGTCCTGGGAATCTCTAATCTGTAGCTCGTTGATCAGAAGCACAGTTAACAACCTGGGCTTGCCACTGGCATCTGAAGTCGTGGGGTGGGGCTAGGGGGCAGTCTTGTAGGACTGAGTCCTCGGCCTCTGGAAATCGATGCTATATCTGTGTACGTAGTGCCAGAACTGAGGTGAACTGACTTGAATTGTAGGGTGCCCAGATGGTGTTGGAGCATCGCTTGCTGGAGGTGTGGGGAAACCCCTTGGCCACAACACATGCGTTGGGATTGGAGATCAGAACACCCATTCAGGCACTGTTCTTCCCATTTTGTGAATAAGAAACTGAGGCTCCCAAAGGTTAGATAATTCGCCCAAGGTAACCCCTAAGATAAGTAGTAGAGTCCAGAATGAAACCAGGGCTGCCTGACTCAAAGTTCATGCCTTTCAATGTAGGGCGCTTCCTCATGCTATGGGGTAGGGTGGGAGGTGAGGGGAGAGGTGGTGTGTGAACATCCAGACTGGCCATAAAGAGGACCTGACTAAGCTTAAGTGACTTAAGCATTTCATATTTTGCTTGTGGCTATGGGGTAGAGTTACTGACATCCTAATGACTGTCTGACAATTTCCTCAGCATCTTGAGAGGTACAAGGTCACGCCCAGGAAATGTACAACCCTGTAATAAAAGGGAAAATCATGTAGCAAAGCCTGTATCGTTTTTTTCCGCGTGCCGAAAAGGGGACTACCACCCTTAGGTTAAGGTCATATAAATATTCAATGATAAATATTGCTGCTTTGTTCTTCTATATCACCTTGTAATTCCAACTTCAAATTATGCTATGTTATATTTATGGTCCATTATACCATATTAAAATTATTGATTAATGTTCCTGACCTTATTTCTTCTGTGAAGTTTTTGTTGATGAAAAGCATGTTTTTGTGTTTGCATTCCCTGTGCCTAGCATAGTGTGTGGTCCAAGTAAGTTGTCAACAATTTCCTATAGAACTGAGTTCTTTTGGACAACTTAATTCATCTATCTATCTATCTAACTCCATAACAGTTATCTGTGTTGTTTCTGTCAATTTATATCCCATGTATACAACCTCACAGACAATGGTTATAATGGAATAAAAAGACAAGTTTACTTGGGCTTGGGTCCCAGTTTCCTCATTTATTAAGTAAGTGAAAGTGAACACATCATGATAAGTTTTTCTCAACTAAAAAATATCCACATTGTCAAATTCATAAGGTAATTAAAAGCCTAAATGATAAAGCAGGTGAATATATTAAAAAATTACACTCTAGCTACTCTTCCCACTGAGTAGTTCCAAATTCAAGTGATTTAGAATCACTTGGTAGAACTTTTAAAATATGAACATACCTGACCTCAGTAAATCTCCAGTAAATTTGGGTTTCTGGGGGTGTATTCCAGCAAGTATATTTTTTGAAATCTTCCCAGGTTGTTCAGATACGCAGACCCAAGTAAGAACTTTGCTAATCCAAGGTGAGTATTAAGTAGAGGGTCTTGAATAAATGAAACTCATTTACAGCTGCTGAAACAATAGACTCAGAGAACACATGCTTGTTGCCTTTAGAGCAAGGCAAACTTCTATGTATTTTGTGAACTTATTAGTCAACAACTGGATTTTTATATAGAATTCTTTTTAAAACATAGTCGGTAATCTGCTTAAAAATATATAGTAAATTATTAGGATAGAGTGTTTATTTTGATTTTCTGAAGAGTACAAAGCATGATCTGTTTTAGGAGATGGCCTTTCTTTATGATCCATTCCCAAATTTCAGCCATTTCTAAATTTCATTCAAGGATTATTGGTTTTTATTTACCTTCTTTTCATAATTCCTATAAATTAATGTTTGCTATAAGCAAGTATTTACTCCACTATTAACCTTCAAATTTGATTAAAACAACAATGAAAATAAGTAATCACAGCATAATCCAGAAGGTTGGTGTGGCCTTTGACTATAATAAATAATCTCTGATATCTGCATTATTTCAAATACCTTGGAGAAGATGACCACAGATCAGAAAAGAGAGGCTTTCATTTTTTATGCAGGCAGGTTTGATAATTTAGTAAATCTTGGAATGTTAATATTACCAAAACAAAGAAACAGAAAACTTGCTATAGACCTCTGTGGAGACAGTTCTAAGAAATGGAACCCCCATTTCAACTGATGCTTTAGTTAAAATCAGAGGGGCAGAACTTTAACTGCTCAGCCAAATTCTTGGTTTGACATAAATACAAGCAGGTCAGACCCTTAAGAAAAAATAGTACTCTGTTAGAGGAAAGAATTATAATTAAAGGCTGAAACATATGATTCTGCAAAAGCTGTTTATGTACTTTGCTTGTTTCTTGGGCAGACTGTGAACTTCTTGTGAACCAAGACTTGGACTCACTCCTGTGTCCCTGTCACCCAAGATGGAGTCTCATGCAAAATCAGCCCTTGGTAAATGGCTGTTAAGTGGATGTAGGAATGGAAAAATATAATTCAAATGGAGCGAGCTAGTCACAGGAAAAACTATGTATTAAAAAGTATGATATAAATGGCTTTGCTGGTTGATTACTTCCATTTGGCAGAAGGTTGTAGCAATAAAAAGGATTTATTTGACTTTATATCTAGACCAATCCAATAATGCTAAATATTGCTAAACTATGGACTCTGAAGCCACAGTGCTTTTTCAACCATGGGGCAGGGGTGTCCCCCCAACAAGTTAATTGTGGAGTACATAAAACTGATATCAATTCAAGGAACAGAATAGATCTCCACAAAATTCATGTCTTCTTCAATTTTGTAGAAAATTACTGATTCTTTTTACATTGCTAGACCACAGAAATCCTAAAAGTGTCATAGAATCTGAAGAAGCCCCATTCACATTTACTAAGACTAAGGGAAAAACAGTATAAAGGTTGACTGTTCTATAATAGCTTGATATAACAAGTCTTATCTTGGCCTGTTTTTCACCTTCTTATGTTTGGAAAACACTTATTTATTACATTTTTCAGAGGGAGCAAGTTGGATAATCTTATTTTGAAGTTCTTATTTGAATTCTCAGAAACATTAAATACTTCTGAATATTCCTACATTATTGAAGCACTCTTTCCTTAGTTTTAGTAACATCACGTGGTTTTTCACCAACTGCTTTCACTGCTCATTTTTCTCTAATGCACTTTAAATGTTGCATTTCTTCAAGGTTCTGTCTTGGTCTCCTTTCTTTTCTCACCTTATCCTCTCTTTAGACCAAATTGTATTCTTAGTCACAACTGCGATTACCATCCTTACCTTGATCACTCTTAAAATTTTATATATATATATATATATACAAACTCAGCATGCTCATATCTAAATTGCAGTGACACACTACTGTATTTGTTCATTCTCTGTTTTTTGTTGTTACTTTTTTTTTTTCTTTTAGCTAATGGCAAAACCATGCACATAGCTGATCATATTAAACTCTTGAAGTTGGTTTTCTTTTCGTTTTGTGTTTTTTGTTTTGCCTCTCCTCTATCTCCTGGCCATGCCCAATTAATGTCCAATTAACTGATCATACCCAAGTAATCTCTAAGTCATGTTGAGGCTACCTTTGTAATGTGTTTCAGTGGGATGACTCTTTCTATCCCCAACCTTACCATTGAAGACTAGTGTACGAGTCAGCTTCCTCATTGGGAACTTGCTTATCATCAATCCATTATTCCTGTTGTTGGAAGCTAATTAATTTTAACACGTTTCATTATGTCGGTCCCTTGCTTGAAAGCATCTAACCACTCTCACTTGCCCCTAGAATATGAGCAAAGTCTGTACTTGGTTGACACAAACCTGCTTTCCAGCCTCACTGTGTGTCTCTTTCTCACTGAGTCTTTTTGCCCCAACCATACTTGCCTAAACTTATTTATTAAAGCCCCTATTCTTACCCACTTCAGATTCCTGTACACATGAACTACCTGTCCCCAAAAGACTTGCCCTCCCACTTCTCTCTCATGGTCTCTGCTTTGTACACTCTGACACAAGAGAGTTCCAGTTCTGGCCATGATGGAGTAACAAATATCTTACTTTGTGTATTTCCCATAAACTTACTGCATGCTCATAAAGTTGAAAAAAATGTTAATTTCTTTTTTTAATAGACTTTGTTTTTTAGAGCAGTTTAAGGTTCACAGAAAAATCGAGCACAACATATGGAGAGTTCCCACAGACCTCCAGTTCTTACAGTAGTTCTGACAATGCAGTGTCATCCACTGTCAACATCCAGCACCGCAGTTGTACATTGTTTACAATCTATGAACCTACACTGACACATCGTAATCATCCAAAGTCCGTAGTGTACATCATGGTTCACTCTTGGTGCTGTACGTTCTATGGAATTGGACAAATGTATAAAGACACATATTCACTATTATAGTATCATACAGAATAATTTCACTGCCCTAAAAGTCCTCTGTGCACTGGTGGTTCATCCATCTCTTTCCCACCCCTGGCAACCACTGATCTTTTTGCTGTCTTCATATATTTGTTTCTCTAGCATGTCACATAGCTTGAATTATACAGTATGTAGCCTCTTCAGATTGGCTTCCTTCATTTAGTAATATGCATTTAAAGTTCCTCCATGTCTTTTCATGGCTTGATAGTTCATTTATTTTTACTGCTAAATAATATCCCATTGTCTGGATGTGCCACAGTTTATTCATCCATTCACATATGGAAAGGCATCCTGATTGTTTTCAAGTTTTGGCAATTATGAATAAAGCTGCCATAAACATCCACGTGCAGATTTTTGCGAGGACGTAAGTTTTCAACTCATTTGAATAAAATACCAAGGAGCATAATTGCTGAATCTTATGGTAAGATTATTTTTTTAAACTGGCAAACTGTCTTCCAAAGTGGTTATACAGTTTTGCAACCTTACAAGCAATTAATGAGGATTCCCGTTACTCTACATCCTGGCTATCACTTGGTGATGTCAGTATTTTGAATTTTGGCCATTCAAATAGATGTCTAGTGGTGTCTCATTTTAATTTGCAGTTCCCTAACATGATGTGGAGCATCTTTTGATATGTTTGTTGCCATCTGTGTATCTTCTTTGGTGAGGTTTCTGTTCAGTTCTTCTGCCCCTTTTTAAATTGGGTGGTTCATTTTCTTATTGTTGAGTTTTAAGAGTTCTTTGTATATTTTGTATAATAGTCCTTTGTCAGATATGTCTTTTGAAAGTATTTCCTCCCATTTTGTGACTTGTCCTATCATTCTCTTGACAGTGTATTTGCAGAGCAGAGGTTTTTTTAAATTGTTGTTGCTGTTTTTCAAATTTTAATTAAGTTCAGCATATCAGTTATTTCTTTCATGGATCATGTCTTTGGCATTGTACTATCTAAAAAGTCATCACCATACCCAAGGTCATCTAGATTTTTTCCCATGTTATCTTCCAGAAATTTTATAGTTTTGCATTTTACATTTAGATCTTTGATCCATTTTGAGTTAATTTTTATGAAGTATATAACATCTGTGTCTAAATCTATGTATTTGCATGTGGATGTCCAGTTGTTCTAGCACCATTTGTTGAAAAAATTATTTTCACTCCATTATACTGCATTTGTTCCTTTGTCAAAGAGCAGTTGACTATATTTATGTAGGTCTATTTCTGGGCTTTCTTTTCTGCTCCATTGATCCGTCTTTTGTCAAAGCCATACTGTCTTGATTATTGTAGCTTTATATTAAGTCTTAAAGTCAGATGGTGCCAGTCTTCCAACTTTGTTCCTCTGCTTCAGTATAGAGTTGACTCTTTTGGGTCTTTTTTCCTCTCCATATAAACTTTAGAATCAGTTTGTTGATTTCTACAAAATAACTTACTGGGATTTTTATTGAGATTGCATTGAATCTATAGATCAACTTGGAAAGAACTGACATCTTGAGAATATTGAGTCTTCCTATCCATGAATATGGAATTTATCTCCATTTATTTAGTTCTTTGATTTCTTCATCAGAGTTTCTCCTCACATGTATCTTGCACACATTTTTGTTAGATTTTACCTAAGAATTTCATTTTTGGGGGTGCTAATGCAAATGGTATTGTGCTTTAATTTCAAATTCCACTTTTTATTGCTGGTATATAAGAAAGTGATTGACTTTTGTATATTAAGCTTGTATCCAGAAATCTTTCTATAATCACTTGTTATTTCAGGAGGGTTTTTGTTTTGTTTTATTTTGTCATTTACTTCAGGTTTTCTACATGATCATGTCATGACCAAAGACAGCTATTTTTTCTTCCTTTCCCAACTATATACCTTTAAAAAGAATTGTTTTTTTTGTTTGTTTTTTTTTGTTTGTTTTTTTATTGTATTGACTAGGACTTCCAGTACAATGTTGAAAGAGAGTAGTGAGAGGGAACATCTTTGCCTTGTTTCTAGTGAGAGGGAACATCTTTGCCTTGTTTCTAATCTTGGTGAGAAAGCTTAGAGTTTTTCACCATTAAGTATCATGCTAGCTTTAGGTTTTTTTGTTTTATTTTGTTTTGTTTTGTTGTTGATGTTCTTTAATTAAGAGTTTCCCCTCCATGCCTAGTTTTATGACTGGTTTATCATGAAGGGCTGTTGAATTTTGTCAGATGCTTTTTCTGCATCTGTTGCTATGCTCATATGATTTTTTCTTCTGTAGCCTATTAATGTGAAGGATTACATTAATTGATTTTTGAATATTTAACTAGTCTTACGTATCTGGGATAAATCCGACTTGGTCATGGTATATAACTCTAAATTTTTATACATTGTTGGGTTTGATATGCTAATGTTTTCTTGAGGATTTTTGCATCTTGTTCATGAGAGGTAATTGTTTACACTTTTATTTTCTTGTAGTGTCTTTGTCTGGTTTTGATATTAGGGTCATCTGACCCCATAGAATGAGTTAGGAAGTTTCCCCTCTACTTCTATCTTCTGAAAATGATTATAGAGAATTGGCATAATTTCTTCATTAAATATTTGGTAGAATTTACAAGTGAACCCACTTGGGCCTGGTTCTTTCTTTTTTTGGAAGGTTATTAGTTATTGATTCAACTTCTTTAATTGATATGATTGTATTCAAATTCTACTTATTTTGTGTGAGTTTTGGCAGATTTTGTTTTTTCAAGGAATTGGTCCATTTCATCTAGGTTACCAAATTGGTCCATTTCATCTAGGTTACCAAATGTGTGAACATTTGAGCATAGAGATTTCTACTCTAATTTTTGTTATTTATTTTATTCTGCTTACTTTGGATTTAATTTGCTCTTCTTTTTCTTATTTCCTAAGGTGGGAACTTAGATTATTGATTTTAGAGCTTTCCTTTTTTCTTATTTATGCATTCAATGCTATAAGTTTTGCTCTAAGCACTGCTTTAGCTGCATCCCACAAGTTTTGATAAGTCATATTTTCATTATAATTTAGTTGAAAGTACTTTTTAGTATCTCTTGAGATTTCTCTTTAGAAGTATGTTGTTTAATCCCCAAGTATTTGGGGATTTTCCAGCTTTCTTTCTGTTAGTGATTTCTAGTTTAATTATCTGCAGTCTGAGTGCGTACATATATGATAATAATTGTATTATTTCTCTTTTACATTTGTTAATTTTTTTAATGACCCAGAATGTGGTCTATCTTGATGAATGTTCCATGTAAGCTTGAGGAAAATGTGTATTCTGCTGTTGTTGGATGAAGTAGTCTATAGATGTCAATTATATCCCGTTTACTAATGATGATGCTGTTGAGTTCAACTATGTCCTTACTGATTTTCTGCCTTCTGGACCTGTCCTTTTCTAATAGGGGGATGTTGAAGTTTCAAACTATAAGTAACCCTTTCTGGATGGTGTAAAGCTATGCTCCTTAAAAGGAGAGGCACAAGTGAGTTCCACATCATATTTGGTTTTCTGCCATAGGGCAGAAAGAGTCCACCAAATGATTTAAAACAAAACAAAACAAACAAAAAAACACCTGAGCAATTCAGTAGGAAAAGAAAGTCTTTCTAGCAGATGGTACTGGAACATTTGGATATCATATTGGAAAAAAATATATGAACCTCTTTTGTATCTCAAACAATTTCAGAAAAAATTAATATCAGATCATAAACCAAGAGTAAAAACTAAAACTAGCTTATTGCAGAAAACATAGGAAATTATCTCTGCAAACTTGGCCTTTGGCCAGATTTCTTAAAAAAGTCACAGATTGTACTAATAATTAAAAAAATACAGAAATAAACATAAATTATTTAATAAACATAAATTACTTCATCAAAATTCAAACTTCTTTTCATCAAAAGTCGCTGCTAAGAAAATGAATAGTTAAACCACAGAGTGGAAGAAAATATTCATAATATGTATATGAGACAAAGGACTTATACAAAGAACTTATACAAAGGCCAACATACAAAGAACTCCAACACCTAAATAGTATGAAAGAAAAACCACCCAACTTTTAAAAATGAGCAAAATATTTAAACAAACATTTCACAACGAAAGATATACCTTGACTAAAAAACATATGTAAAAGTGCTTGATATCCTTATGAACAGGGAAATGCAAAGTTAAACTGCCTTGTGATACCACTACACTCTTCACTAGAATGAACATTCTTATATCTGGCAACACTAAATGTTGGCAAGGTGTGGTACAACCAGAATCCTTATACATTTTTGGTAGATGTGTAAAATGAAATAACCACTTTGAAAAATTGTTAGCAGTTTCTTATGAAGTTAAATATCTAACCTAACTGTGAACAGGTACAGTCTTAGCTATGTCCACACCAAGATATATAAAACATAATCTTAGTAGCTTTATTTATAATAGCCTATAGGTTGAAGCAACTCAGATGCCCATTAGCAAGAGGACTGATTAACACATTGTGATATATTTGAACAATTAAAGACTATTCACCAACAAAAAGGAATGCAACTACTGATGCATGGTATAAGTGAATAAAAGAAACCAGAGGCAAAATTTATAATAGATTGTGCATGTCTAAAATTGTTCAATAAAACACGTGGTGATATAAATCGGAAGAGTGGTTGCCTCTGGGATCAAGGTGGAGAAGATCTGTGAAGGAGCAGGAAGGAATTTGGGGATAAGGAAAATGTTCTATTTTTTGACAGTGGTGTAGGTTAAACAACTGTATATGGTTTTCAAAACTCATCAATCTCTATACTTAAGTCCTGGGCATTTCACTGTATATAGCATACCTCAATTTTTAAAAAATGGATCACAAGAAAATTACCCTGTCAGAGACGTTTCTCTAACAGGATTGTTTTACTAACTTATTATATGTCTATCTGTATGTTTTCTGTCATATTGAAGACATTTGTGAAATGTCTTTCTATGTTCCTTGTTATTTTGCAATCTCTTAGGCTTACAGACTCAATGGTTCAGTGCTGGAATAGAAAAGGTATAAGATTTGGAGACAGGCGTGTCTGTGTGTACAGCTGGGTTCTATCACTTCTGATAGTGTTAATTTGAGCAAGTTTCTTCTGACCTCCAAGGTGTTATCTCCTCACCTGAAACATGGGATTTTAATACAGTTTTTGTGAGGGAGGACAGGAGAAAGTGTATGTGTAATAGCAGGCAAATAATAGTAGCTCAAAAATGAATACTATATATGTATGCATTCATATATAGTATACATTTATATATGTGTCTATGTAGAGACACATATATTTGTAAATGTGTCAGAAAATTTATTAACAACTTTACTTACTTTACCTTAATCCCTACAATATTTCAGTGAGTTAGAATTTATTATTATCCCTCTATTAAAGATTAAGGTTTTGAATTAAGCTAAATAACTTGCTTAAGCTTACATTTTCCAAATGGCAGTGCTTACTTTTCTTCCTGGAGAGCTAAATTGGAGGCTCTCTTTTCAGTATTACTTGTTTCATTGCCTCCTCATCATCTGTCTCTATCAGTTTCTCAGTAAATCTCATGTCTGACTCCTTGGGCAGATGCCCACTCTGACAGTGATTTAACCCCTTTAGCTTCGAGGAACTCACAAGTCGAGAGATGTCATCCTTATTGAAGGTCTCCAGTGTTTTACACATTGTCTTTACCCTGGACAAAACTTTGTTTGCGGGCCCTCACATATCCCCTGAGAGCTGTGCTAAACTATCCTACTCTCTTTTAAAATGACAACCTTTAAAATATTTGAAAATACCCACTTAGTCTTTTCTTTTGAATTTTGACAAGGGATTTACTGAGCGTATTCCTGACATGATACTGAGGGACTCAGCAAGTGACCCAAGACTGGTCACACCAAACATCTGGACTGTGTTATTTTGTGCCCAATGCTGATAGCAGCCCAGTGGAGCTTGGCTCACCTGAATCCCTAGTCCCACCAGGTGCCTCTGACTCTTAGGTGAAGTTCAGAAAACACACCTCATTTTACCCCTCGCGTGCTGCTCTGCTTTCTCCACTTCTCTTAACCTGAGATCAGAAGGAGACCTCTTCTTTAGAAATTCAATTACAGGTGGTACAAGTGATAATGAGAATTTGACTAATATAATCAAATTTTCCATTTAAATGAGAATGTTAAATATTAAATGTGCAGATTTTTATAGTGTGTTTCAATCCATTACGTTTATACAAGTAAAGATCTGACTAAAGATGGTGTCTAGTCAAGGTGGACCTAGAAAGAGGATGAGACATTCAGCTCAAGCGTAAAATTCAAGGGGCACCAACATCTCAGCAATCAAGCTCAATATCAAAGTTAACCCAAAGGAATTAATGATGAACAATGTATTAACATTTTAAATAAAGACAGGATCAGTTTGGTGACCTCTGTACAGGAGTATTTACTAAGCAGTTCTGCTACAATGAAAATATTAATGCATATATGTGGAATCTAGAAAAATGGCACAGATGAACCTATTTGTAGGGAAGGAATAGAGACGTAGATGCAGAGAACGGACATATGGACACAGGGAGGGAAGAAGAGGGTGGGACAAATTGGGAGATTAGGATTGACATATATACACTACCACGCATAAAATAAATAACTAGTGGGAACATGCTATAAACCACAGGAAGCTCAGCTCGGTGCTCTGTGATGACCTAGATGGGTGGGATGGGGGGGTGGGGTGGGAGGGAGGTCCAAGAGGGAGGGGATATAGGTATACATACAGCTGATTCACTTTCAAACTCTTCTCACTAGTTGTTCGCATGATGTAGTCTAAAAGTATCCACTTATTCCTTGGAGCTACCCCTGTGGACCCCTCTGACCTGTTCTCAAGCTGCGGTACACTGCCATCCTGGGACATTTCCCACCACTATCCTGAAATTCCTTTTCTCAACTTGTATTTGATCCCTGTTCTTTATATTTCATGATTTCTCTTTCTTAGTTTCTTCACCCGTCTTGGTGCAATGTATACCCTCAAAATGATTGCAGTTGTGTGATAAGTTAGTCCTGGTAACTTACATGTCTTTTCTCAATTTTCCACCTGATTAATATTTTGAATGACCATATAGTTTTATACTGGGTATAAGTTTTCTTCTGAATTTTTTAGACATTATTTAAATGATTTCCATCTTCTAGTGTTGCTGTTGAGAAGGCCAATGTCATTTTGACACTCACTCTTTCATGTTAAACTTGATTTTTAACTCCTCTCTGGAAAAGTTTATTTACTTTCCTAAAATAACTTATTTTTGGTAGTGCTCCATTCTTGCCTTATGTTCTGTATGTCTTTCTAATTATTTCAAGCATGTTAAGTTATTAACTCATATTTATTTTTTGTGATTTCAGATTCCAAGGTGCTAATTATCCTGTTTATTGAATTTCTGTATTTTTTAGCATTTTAGAGATACTGTGTCTTAAAATTGCTTGCAATTATAATTATGTACTAGTTTTCAGCAGAGGCTATTTTATATGTAAGTGTTCTTTGGGCCCTCCTTTGTGAACGGGTTCTTTGAAAACAAGGCCATCCTTTGTTTTTTCAAATCTCTCAGGGCTTTCATAGTTACTAGATCAGTTTTCGTTTCTGGATGTGGTGTCATCACACCTTACTTAGTGTAGTCGAAGTATATTTAAAGCACTACCTATTTGTGGTGCAGGACTGATGCTGTGACTGTCTTCTTGTTGGCACTATTTTATCTAAAACTCTGGACTCCTTTCCTCCTATAGGCATTAAAATCCCAAAGCCCCATCCCTGAGGCCTGTATCTTTGTTTAAAATTTCCACGGATTGCTGCAGTATCATCACTTGTTTATTAATGTCTTTTATATCATACTTAATTCCTGGCATCTAGGACTTTTCTTTTGAATTCAGTCATGCGTTTTTTGTTGTTGTTGTTGTTGTTGCTGTGTCTGTTTACAGCCATTTCTATTTTTAGTATTTATAATTGTTAGTAGTCTTTTTCATCAAATGAGTGTGCCATATTACTTGAGGTTAGATCTGTTCTTCAAGACCATGCTTGAATTTCTTAAATTCCACAGAAGCTTTTGTGTCACTTTAGAATTCTCACTAGAATTTCTCTGAAATGTCCCATACCCATATGTCCCATGCAACCACAATCTGATTACATATTGTTTCCAAGAGTAATTGTATATAATCACTTTTTTTTCTGCTGCAGACATTATAAACTGCTTTTTTAAAAAAAAAGCATATGCCCTAGTTTAAATCCAGTGTGACAGTGGGCCAGTAGATTTCACTTACTGATCAACGAAGCCTAAAAAAACATAAAAAACAAAACTATAAAATTCTAAAGTAAAAATGAAGTCTTACATCTATAGCACATTCCAGCATATGAAATATATTCATCTTCACAATGAACTTTTGAGGCACATGTCATCATTTGACTTTGGCTATTAAGCAACTAAGACCCAGGGTGGTATAGGTCTGAGGTCATACAGTTAAAACACGGCAGAGATAGGGATCAAGTTCATTTCTTCTGCTCAATATCCCTGCTACTATTTCACATTTCCTATGCTGTTTCCTTGGTTGTAAACTGGGGCTATTGTGAAAATCAAAGGAGGCAATATATGCATGGTTGCTTTGTTAACTGGGGAGTACTATATAGCTATGAAAACTGATGATGGCAATAATGCACAATAGCAAAACCTCATCTTGACAGAGGGAAACCAAGTCTTTTATAACTTTTTTATAAACATTGTCTTACCTTGGTTAATTACCATAGTGACTGTTTTTACCAGGCTACTGTAAAGGGATGTTTATGGATGGTCCAAGCACTCAGAAGAACAGTATCAAAGATAACCTCTCCTTATTTATCAAAAAGGAACAACAACTACAAAAAAAAATGACATCGTCTCTTTGGTCTTTTGTTCCCCTGGTCAGGAGCATGTCTTTTCCTGTCAGTCTTGATCCCTGTGGGATTTTATAGCTTTTTCTTCTTGGCTCTCTGCTGCCTTTGTTATGATTCTTCCCTTAGCTAGGTCTCTGCTGTGACAATATGAGTGAATTGAGGTTATTAGCCAGCTCATTCCAGGCAGAAATATCTCCACTACATTTGCCTGGGATAGCTATATAAGCCCTTTCTTAAGCGTTAGAAAACCAGAAAACCATCTCAAACTGAAGTGCAATTAGCGCCAATATACTTCAAAGCAAGTGTATTTACATGTAGGCTAATTAAAGAAATCTTTAAAGAATTCAACATTACAGATGACACACTGAGGAAAAATGTGTATTAGGGTATATCTCTCTTTTTTTCTCAATGCAAAATTGTACAATAAACACATCTTCATTTATAGAACTATCTCAAGTTGTTATGGCAACTGGAATTTGGGGTCAAGCAGAGAATGTATTGTTACCATTGTTCCCTGAGCCTGGAGAAACAGAGTTTTAACATCTGATATGGGTTTTGAACATCACTGAAAAAGAGAAAGCTTACTTTTAGTGCCTTGGATTCCATTCCTAAATACTCTCTTCTCTGACAAACTTTACTGTACCTTAAAACTTCAACCTCTTCCCCAACTTTGTTCTGCAAAAAAGATCCACTATCAAATGATTTTTACTTAATTTGCTTGATTTGAAGTCATGTTTGCTATTTCCAGGAAACATTCATTTACTTAGGTAATCTTGGAGGGATTGAATCACCAATTTAATGATCTTGGAGATATTTCAGATAGTTTCCACATCTATAAAATGGGTCTGATAAAATGTGATCCGTTGGAAGACTAACATAATAAAAAATTCATGATGCAAGGGAAGAATTTTGAAAAATAGCAAACTACTATAAAGATGCAGGGGACTTCCCTGGTGGTCCAGTGGTTAAGACTTCACCTTCCAGTGCAGTGGGTGCGGGTTCGATCCCTGGTCGGGGAGCTAAGATCCCACATGCCTCGGGGCCAAAAAAACAAAACATAAAACAGAAGCAATATTGTAACAAATTCAATAAAGACTTTAAAAATGGTACACATCAAAAAAATCTTTAAAAAAAAAAGATGCATTCTCATGTGCAATTTTTTAAATCTTTAATCGTTCAGAAGATATACTGATAAATGATGTGTTTAATATGTGCAAAGATAAACTAAGAGTACAAAATAAAATAAGATTCAGTGTTTGACTTCAAGAGCTCAGGGTCTGGCCAACAGAAATTAGTTGGTTATCAAAGTGTGTGCAGAGCACTGTGACAGTTCTCAGAGGAGAATGCCTCTGATAAAGAAGAGGTATCTACTTCCTCTTTAGAACCTGCTCCCCTTGTCTTGGCCTCCACTGTGGCTCTAGCTGTGCTGTGGCTGTGACACACAGCTCCACGCTGGGTTGGCTCACTTCTCACAGAAAGCATCTTACTTCAAGCCCACAATGTGTTCTTCCACCTTTCTGCGCCAGATGTCTCTGAAACCATAGCTTGGGAAGCAGGCAGAATCCTATTCAGCTACACACGAACAGCCAGAAGCGCAGGGGAGTTCACACACCCTGCGGCAACCCCCGAACAAAGGGAGTCAGGAGGAGATAGATACATTGTCTTTCCCTGTTGGACAGAGCACCTCACTTCTGCTTCTTGGGATCTATTCTCAAATAAACTACACCTAGGAATAAAATGACTCAGACCTGAAAAGCAGATCCCCAAGGGGAATACTGCAACACCTTCTCAATCAAACACAATAAGGATCTTATTGTTTCAACAGGTAGGGTAGTGATAACCTCACTTGCACATATTAGCATCACAGTTACTGAGACTCTCATTTGTGGCAGAATTAAGATGTGCTTCTAGTGGGAGGGAGAAGAATTGGCTTATGTGGTGGCTCTACCCTTTGATCTCCTTAAGGCAATAATAATAATTAGGCTTTGAGGTTGTCCTTCCTGGGTAAGCTGCTTTTGGAAGCCGTGTAAAAAGAAAATGACAGATTCAGGTAAGGCAAGTGTCTTCTTGGTGCACTCTGTAAAAGCACAGGGTCTGTTAGGTACCATTTAAAGATCATTTTCATATGAAGAGATTCTTATCTCCTGCAGTCACAAGACAAAATGTGATTAAATAAAACTTATGTTTAATAATGATGGAATGATTTTTGAAAGGCTTCGCTAAACATCAGCCTGGGAATGACCTCTGGCTAGGTGGTATCTGTCCTACAGGATGGAGTATATACAGTAAACCAATAGCTGATACAGACAGTGCTGTCTGCCTAACAGATGAAATAGATTGGTGGGGTACCAAAAGGGCCAGAAGAGCCAAAACCTTCCCTTTCCACACTTGGAGTGATCAACTGAAGTCTGGTAGTCTTCCCCACAATCTTAGGCTCTGTTGGTTTATAAGCTCTTATTCCTAGGGGGTAAGTTTCCCCCGGGGGGGGGGGACACAACAAACGTTCCCTAAATTTGTAGCTACACAATAGTGTCAGGTCGTTTTGGGCTCCTCATACCTGTGAAACAATTTGATAAAGAAAGTATTACACTGAAATAGGTATTGAAAATAATTGCTATGAGGAGTGAAGGGTGCTGCTACTCATTGATGACATAGAGGGGTATGTCTGTAGCCAAGAGGTGTTCTCTGTAGACAGTGGTGAATGAACAGTGCTGCAGTTGTGACCAGCAAGAGCAAGGCAACCAAGGGTTAGATTCCTCAGGTCACCCATCAGGCAGATAGCTCAGAGAAGCTGAAGTTCTGGCCAAAGGTGAAGGAAATGCAAAGTGGTTTGCAATAGGGAGATAGTAAGTTTAATTACAGTCTTTATCGGTGGAGACTGTAGCCTATTTCATTATCCTGCCTGTATTAAGTCAATTTTACGGATTTGCTGCTGTCCCCACTTGATGACTCAGTGATATACTAGACTTAAAGTTGGGCACACATGAGTAAAGTGAGGTTGGACTCCATTAGATACCTCTTATCACCACCTGACAGGCTCATTTTGGCCTCCCGGTCGTTCCTGCCATGGCTGCAGCAAGTGGTTCTGTACAGGCTTCGAATCACATTGCACTCACACTGTTGAACCCGGAGTCCATGCTTCACATCTGTTGTTACTTCCTGGGTCTTCTCTGCCATCACAGCATCGGGCATTGGTGCTGATACACTTGGCATGCAGGCATACGTAGCCGAAAAGTACAGAGAAGTTAATGGCCCCCAAAGCAACCCTCACCAGTGGCTCACAGGAGACAATAAATAAATGTCTTTCCCTGTCATTTCCTGGGCAGACAATTTGAGGAAAAATCCCATATGTTACTCAGAAGATATTGCTCAGAACAAGCCTCTTCTATATTAGCTCTGACCATCCCTTTAGCATATTCTTACATTGTCTTTTTCACCTTGTCTTAGTCAGTGAACTCCTAGTTCCCGGGATCATCTCCCAAATAAATGTCCAAGTTTTTGAGCAGAAATGGGGGGTGTAAAAGGCAGTTGGGCATCATGTTTATAAGCAAACGTAGGAATGAAGGAGATTATCTACTATTTAAAAAAAAAGTCAGTAGTGGAGAAACTCAGATCACACATTATAGAGCCAATTCCTCACATATGTTTAAGGTAGGAATCACTGAAGTTCTTTTCAATGTATGCAGTAGATTAGTTTTTCATTACCCCAGAAGGCACTGTGCCCATGAGAGGGTTCAGCAGACTTTAGATTGATGTCACCAAATTGAATTTGTGTAAGGGCCAGATAGGTAATACAAAAGGTTGTTTTTCTCTATGTGGAGAGTCTAATAAGCTGAAGGTCACATGTCATTCTAAAGTGGGCAGCAGGTATTCAGCTCAAGATGATGGTTGTCCCATAAGAAAATAGACCAATAATTCAGATCTGTAAAGTTCTTTTCTTATGTTATTTACATTTCTTAAAAAGATTGGATGTGGAAATTCAAGGATATTTATAGCATATGAGTCTCTCTCTTTGTTTTATCTTTTATTGAAATATAGTTGATGTATAATATTTGTTAGTTTCAGGTGTACTACATAGTGATATTTGCATACATTATGAAATAATCACCACAATAAGTCTAGTAACCATCTGTCCCCTTTAAAGTTATTACAATAATATTGACCATGTTCCCTGTGCTGAATATTACATCCCATGGCTTATCTATTTTATAACTGAAGGTTTGTATCTCTTAATCCCCTCCACTCATCCCCACATCCCTGTGCCCTCTGGTAACAACTGTATCTATGAGTCTCTTTTTGTTCTGTTTGTTTTAGATTTTACATAAAAGTGAGATCATACAGTACCTGTCTTACTGTCTAACTTATTTAAGTTAGCATAATACCCTGTAGGTCCATCCATGTTGTCACATACGGCAAGATTTCATTTTTTTAATGGCTGAGTAATATTCTCTGGTATATAGAAACCATATCTTCTAGCTATCAAAGACACTTAGGTTGCTTCCATATCTTAGCTGTTGTAAATAATGCTACAGTGAACATTGTGTGCACCTATCTTTTTGAATTAGTGTTTTTGTTTTCTATAGGTAAATACCCAGAAATGAATTTGCTGAATCATATGACAGTTCTATTTTTAAATTTTTGAGGAAACACAATACTGTTTTCAATAGTGGCTGCACCAATTTACAATCACACCAGCAGTACGCAAGAGTTCTCTTTTCTACACATCCTCACCAACATTGTTATTTGTTGTCTTCTGTGATAGTCATTCTGACAGGTGTGAGGTGGTATCTCATTCTGATTCTGATTTGCATTTCCCTAATGATTAGTGATGTTGAGTAACTTTTCTTGTGTCTGTTGGCCATCTGTGTGTCTTCTTTGCTCTCTATTCTGTTCCATTGATCTGTGTGACTGTTTTTGCTCCAGTACCATACTATTTTGATTAATGTAGCTGTGCAGTATAGTTTGAAATCAAGGAGTGTGATGCTTCCAGATTTGTTCATCTTTCACAAGATTGTTTTGGGTATTAGGGGTCTTTTGTGTTTCTGTACAAATTTTAAAATGATTTGTTCTAGTTCTATGAAAAATGCCATTGGCGTTTTGATAGGGATTGCATTAAGTCTGTAGACTCCCTTGGGTGGTATGGCCATTAAAACAATGTTAATACTTCCTGTCCATAAGCATGGTATATCTTTCAATTTGTGTCATCTTCAGTTTCTTTCATCAGTGTCATATAGTTTTCAGAGTACAAATATTTTACCTCTTTGGTTATATTTATTTCTAGGTATTTTATTCTTTTTGATGTAATTATAAATGGGATTGCTTTCTTAATTTCTCTTTCTGATAGTTTGTTATTAGTGTATAGAAATGCAACCAGTATCTGTATGTAGATTTTGTATCCTGAAACTTTACTAAATTTATTTATAAGAGCTAATAGTTTCTTTGTAGCATCTTTAAGATTTTCTATATACAGTAAGTCCCCTACATATGAATGAGTTCCAAGGGTGCATTTGTAAGTCCAATTTGTTCATAAGTCCAACAAACTTAACCTAGGCACCCAACTAACACAATCGGCTATATAGTACTGTACTGTAAGAGGTTTATAATACTTTTCACACAAATAATATGTAAACACAAAAAATAAAGAAAACATTTTTAATCTTACAGTACAGTACCTTGAAAAGCACAGTAGTACAGTACAACAGCTGGCATACGGAGCTGGCATCGAGTGAACAGGTGAGAAGAGTTACTGACTGGAGGAGGGAGAGGAGGTGGGAGATGGTAGAAGTGAAGGGATCGTCAGCAATAGGAGACAGAGGGCAAGCTGCAATTTCACTCACAACTGACGTTGATGGACTACACTTTCGCATCTTTGAAAGTTCGAAACTTGAACGTTCGTATTTAGTTGACTTACTGTATAGTATGTGGTCATCTGCAAACAGTGGCACTTTTATGTCTTCCTTTCCAGTTTGGATTCATTTTATTTTATTTTATTTTAGTCTGGTTGCTGTAGCTAGGACTTGCAACACTATGTTGAATAAAAGTGGTAAGAGTGGTCATCCTTGTCTTGTTCCTGATCTTAGAGGAAATATTTTCAGCTTTTCATCATTGAGAATGATGTTGGCTGTGGATCTGTCATATACGGCCTTTATTATGTTGAACTATGTTTCCTCTATACCACTTTTAGAGGTATGAGAGTTTTTATCTTAGATGGATGTTGAATTTTGTTGAAAACTTTTTTTCATCTATTGTGATGATCATATGATTCCTATTCTTTGATTTGTTAATGTGGTGTATCACATTGATTGATATCGAACCATCCTTCCATCTCTGGGATAAATAGATCTGTTGTTTTTTTGTTTTAAATTTTTTATTTATTTATTTTATATTTATTCAGCCACTCTATGTCTTTTGATTTAACATTTAGTACATTTATATTTAAAGTAATTATTGACAGGTATGTACTTATTGCCATTTTGTTATGTTGATGATTTCTTAAGTTTGAACACATTCTAACCACCCTACATTCTACTCCCCCTTATAATTTACATCTTTCTGTTTTGTGTATCCCTTAACTACTCATTGTGGATATAGGTAATTTTACTACTATTGTCTTTTAATCTTCCTACTAGCTTTATAAGTAGTTGATTACTACCTTTACTGTATTTTATCTTTACCAGTGAGATTTTTCCTTTCATAGTTTTTATATTTCTTGTTGTGGCTTTTTCTGCTTATAGAAGTCCCTTTAACCTTTCTTTAAAAGCTGATTTAGTGGTGCTGAACTCTTCTACCTTTTAATTACCTGTAAAACTCTTTATGTCTTCTTAAATTCTGAATGATAACCTTGTGAGATAGAGTAGGTTTTTCCCTTTCATCACTTCGGGTATATTGTTCCACTCCCCTCTGGCCTTAAAAGTTCCTGCTGAAAAGTCAGCTTATAATCTTATGGGAATTCTCTTATACATAACTAGTTGCTTTTCTCTTGCTTCCTTTAAGATTCTTTCTTTATCTTTAATTTGACCATTTAAATTATATGCGTTTTGGTGTGTTTCTCTTTGGGCTCATCTTGTTTGGAACTCTCTGTGCTTCCTGCACCTGGATGTCTATTTCCTTCCACAAGTTAGGGAAGTTTTCAGCTATTATTTCTTCAAATAAGTTATTTGCCTTTTCTCTCTCTCTTTTCCTTCTGGACCCCTATACTGCAATTCTAGTACCCTTTATGTTGTCCCAGAGGTTTCTAAACTACCCTCATTTTAAAAAATTCTACTTTTCTTTTCACCTTGGGTAATCAGCTCTATTCTGTCTTCCAGATTGTTGATTTATTCCTCTGTATCATCTAATCTGCCATTTATTCCTTCTTGTGTATTTTTTATTTAAGTAATTGTATTGTTTTAACCGTTTCATTCTTTTTTATATTTTCTAACACTTTTTTGAGATTCTCACTGTGTTCATCCATTCTTCTCCCAAGTTTGTTGAGCATCTTTATGATCATTACCTTGAACTGTTTCTCCAGTGGATTGTTTATCTCTACTTTGTTTAGTTCTTTTTTGAGACTGTGTCTTGTTTCTTTATATGGAACAGTTATTTCTGTGTCTTCTCATTTTGCCCAATTCTCTGTGTTTATTTCTATGTGTTAGGTATGGCAGTAACATTTCCCGGTCTTAGAAAAGTGGACTTATGTAAGAGAGGTCCTGTGAGGCCTAGAAGCATGCTCCACTCTGGTCACCAGAACTATATTCTCTAGGAGTGCCCCTTATGTGGGCTGCATGTGCCCTTCTGTTGTGTTGGGGCTGACTACTGTGCGTGCACTGGTAGGTGGGGCTGGCCTCGCCTTGGTTGGCTGCCTCGTGTGGTGGGTGTGAGCCTACTGGTGGGTGGGCCTGGGTCCCCGTGTGGCTATCTGTGTGGCCCAGAGGGTCTTGGGCTGGTGTTGACCCCCTGGTGGATGGGGCCAGTTCCTCAACACTAACAGTCTATAAGAGAGGATTCCAAAATGGCACTTACCAGTGCCAATGTTATTGCCGTAGAACAAACTTCCAATAATGGCTGCCTCCAGAATCTTCATCCCCAGGGAAAGCCCCGGTTGCCTCCTGCCTCTCCATGAGACTCTCCAAGATCAGCAGGTGAGTCTGACCAAGACTCTATTTGAACTACTGCCTCTGCACTGGGACTTGGAGTATGTGCAATTTTGTGCCTACCTTCTAAGAGCAGAGTCTCTGTTTCCTACAGCCCTACAGCTCTCCTTAATACAAGTCCCACTGGTTTTCAAAGCCAGGTGTTCTGGGGGCTCATCTTGGTGCAGGACTTCTGCACTGAGAAACCTGATGTGGGACTAGGGCCCCTCACTCCTTGGGGAGCACCTCTATGATGGTGATATTCCTCCCATTTGTGGGTTGCCAACCTGGAGTTGTGGGTCCTGACTATACCACATCTCCACCCCTTCTACCTGTCTTGTGGTTTCTTCTTTATGTCTTTAGTTGTAGAAAATCTTTCCAGCTAGTCTTCAGGTTATTCTCATACATAGTTGCTCTTTAAGTAGTTGTAATTTTGGTGTGTCCATAGGAGAAGGTGAGTTCTTCCTACTCCGCCATATTGGATCTCTCTCTCTCTCTCTCTCTCTCTTTCTTTTTAGGTAAGTAATTATGAGAAAAAGAAAACACATCCAACAATGTGTCTGTGCTGAAAATCTGATCACATATTTGTGTCATCTTGCTTAGCCAATGCTATCTTTATATTTTACGTATCCCACTATTATCTGCAGTTGAGGTTCCTGATCTTCAACCTGTTGGGTTGTGAAATCAGCAGCAAACACGGAGTTAGAAGACCTGGAGCCCAGTCCTAACTCTTTCTGTCTTTGTGTGACTGTAAATATTTAACATCACCGAGTCCTGGTTTACTTTTTATATCTTAGTCCAACAATAACCTTTTTTACAGTTTTGTTGAGAATTAAACAAAGTAATAAACCTTAAAGTCATTTGCTTAACATAAAGTTAGAAATAAATCAGTGGCATTATTTTTGTAATTCCATGGGTCTAGATACAGGCTAAAATGGAAAGTTATCTTTCTTTCAGTCCTGAGTTCAAATCCTAACAATAAAGTAAATATAAATGGTAAAAATACAAATATGAAAGTAAGTATAAAATGAAAGTAATATAAATTAAGCTTCACAGTAATAGAATGAGTTAAATAACTTACATAAAGTCCCTAGCACAGCTCTTGGCACAATAATGGTAGCTATTTTTATTTATATTCAAAAAGTTATTACTTGTTACTCTTATTTCAAATAATTAAATGATTAATTAATTTTACCACCAACTTTATTAGTTATTTAAGAAACTTTCATTGAACCCTGTCCTGTGAATATGCATCCATTATGAATCTGTACAAATAATCAGTTACCCTTCCTTCCTCCCTTCCTCCTGTCCTCTTCTCTCCACACCACTTTATTCCCTAGTTCTGAGGAAAATGTTGGTTATAATATGTTCCTGTGAGGCAATGTTTGAGAGGAAATTGTTTTATTTATTACAAGTGCAAAAGTAATGATAAAAAAGTATCATATTATATGTTTGCATCAAGTAACAGATGTATCAGGAGAGACAAACTAAGAATCTCTGCATTATATATTGTCTGCCTTTTAATTATGGCAATATTCAATAGGTCAGAAAAGTAATATTTCACCTGAGGGTTCTGAATCAGGGATATTTAGTGAGATGTCATACTTACAAAGACAAATAATTCAATGGAGTTTGCAGTCTTATTAAATTGCTGTCAGTTTAGAAGAATAAATTTAATTAGCAGAGTGAATTAACTTCAAAAACTTAACCTGTTGTCCTCGAGCATTTCTTTAGCTTTAATATGTAGAGTCCTCTTTGCATACAGTGCTGTGAATTGAGACACATTAACCAGATTTTCATTAAATTCTACATACTTAAGTTATTTTTTGCTGTTGTTGTTTTGGTTTCAGTTGTTTGAACATGAGGACCCTTCTAATAAATTTATTTATGGAATAATTTTATTTGGTTCAAAATAAGTGTATGGTTCTACGTTACCAAAATTAACATGATGTTGAATTAATTAACTGTTTACTTGATGATAAAAGGTAATGAGTAACATCTTCTTGGGAATTATTCCAAATTTCAACTTCACAGTTTTACTATAATAATACATTGGTATCTTAAAACATCAGAAGAAATTAAAATGACTTTTTTTTTTAATCTGTGGATGTGCTGTCAATGATCAAGATAAACATGATGTGATCCTTTTCTCTCACTCTCAAATATCTGATGAGACCGTTTCCCTTATTCTACCTGAACCAGTCTTGTTTTGCCTTTGTTCATCTTTTGCTTTGGTCTGGAGTTCTCATCTCTGGTATTCATTTAGTCATTCAACATCAGCAGCCAACAAATCTTTTAGCCTCCACTAAGTTCTAGGCATGTGTTCAGTGCTAGAGAATCAAAACTGAATAAGGAGGTTCATTGTCATAGAATACCTTAGTTGATGAAACAAATATAAAATTAAAATTTGTATTAAAGTCCTCACTTAATACATAAGTAAATGATATTGTCAGAGTGCTAAATGTTGCTTGAAGATGGGGCTAAGCTTTCTCAAGAACTCTGGTGTTGCATATCGAAGGGGATTATTGTGTCCATTAAATGAATGGGGGAATTATGAGAGTTCCAACAGAAAAGGAACAACATAAATTCATTGAGGATTTCAATACTCCCATAATTGGAAGATGCTATAACTTTAGAAATCTCCATATGCTTTTGTCGGGACTGACAATAGCTGAAACATTGGAAACTATGTGCTTTGCTGATGAGCTTGATTCTGAAACCAATGGGAACCACTGAAAATATTAAACATAGGAATTATATGATAACCTTTGCAGTTTAGCAAGGCGCTCTCCTATCAGTATGGGAGGTGAATTCAAGAATGGTGAGAACTGAGCAGGGGGAAAAGCTATGGGTTATTGCAATAAACAAGGGAAATACGGTTGACCCTTGGACAATGTGGTGGTTAGAGGCAGTGACCCCGCACAGTAGAAGATCTGCACATAACCCCAGAGTGGGCCCTCTGTATCCACAGTTCTGCACCCGCGGATTCAACCAAGCACAGATAGTGTAGCTCTATAGTACTTATTGGAAAAATCCTCGTGTAAGTGGATTGTGCAGTTCAAACCCATACTGTTTAAGGGTTAACTGTGATGAGTCTTCTGAGGTAGAACCATGGCAATACAGGTAGATATGACATAGGTAGGAATTACATTAAATAGAAAAAAAAAAGGACTTACTGACTGATTATAATCGGGGTTAGATAGAAGGAGAAGTCTAATGCTGCACATATATTTCTTGTAGTGTTAAAGGGACAAGTAATCAAAATAGATAACAAGAAAGCAGTGTCAGTTGGGGGGTTGTAAAATGAATTGGGTTTTGAACATCTCAAACAGAGAGGTCTGAAGGACAATCAAGCGTGTGTGGGGAAGTGTAGTAAACAATGAGATAGGTGTAGCTGAGAATGTAGCTTAAGATGCGGTTCTAGGAGTGTGGCATGCACTTGTGAAAGGTGGGCATGACAGCTCTCTGTGGACCAAGGGCATGTCCTGGGAAACTAAACAAGGAAGAGAAAGCTGAAAGGAAGTTGGAGTAACTGCATGTGGAAACTTAGCAGAATTAGAACCCCTGTCCTGTCTCCCACACGTTTTCCATGAGAAGCAATCTCTTTCTTGAGTATTCAACAATAATTATGTGCCAGTATAAGTGACATTATTTTTTAATTTTAGCCTGGAATTTTAGTTGCTTGTTTCATATCTTATCTGCGTTACCAGTCACTAATCCACAGGACAGGGGTGAGGGCAAGATACATAACTAGTTTCTCTTTTGTTTTTTTTCTTTTCAGTGTTTCACACATTTTTTCTAATAATTGTCACTACTCAATATATTGCAAATTCACAAATAATTGAGCAAATTATTCTCACATGGTACAAAAGGAAATAAATCCTAGAGAAGAGAAAAAGGGCAAAGTAGAACACTGAGAGGGAAGGTGACTTAAAAGAAATGCTATAGTTGACAACATAGTGTTACATAATTGAAATTTGCCAAGACAGTAGAACTTAAATGTTCTCACCAAAAACAAAACAAAACAAATAAACCCTAAATATGTGAGGTGATGGATGTGTTCATTTAATTAAATAGATGGTGGCGGGGAAATCCTTTCACGATGAATATACGTATCAAATCATCATGTACACTTTACGTATCTATTTTATGTCCATCATACCTCATAAAGCCTGAAAAAAAAATCAAGAAAAAAAAAAGAGTAACACTGAGACAGGTAAGTGGATTTCTACAAGCAGGGAAGAATAGAGGGAATTTCAGGCACTGGCAACTGAGGGCATTTTTGCAGGTGATGCTGAAGGAAGTGGGGACAAGTTCTACGCATGGCACGGTCCCTTGAGAAGTTTCATAACTAGTTGTAAGAGTAAAGAGCGACTGAGAGTGGAAAAGAAAGCCTACTCTACTGAGTGTTCTATTATTATAAGGCACATTGCATATGTACCAGAGCAGGGGGGAAAGATGGAAAAAATCTGACCAATTTCTTATAAGTAATTGTGTGTGTGTGTGTGTATTGCGTGTCTGTGTGTATAAGTGTGTGTGTGAGATAATGTGAATTCAAATCTGAATTATACAAGGGGCTTTTGCATCCATTATAATTCTTTTTTCTGTACAATACACCCTGAGATCTTTTTGTCCTCATTTGAGGGATAAATACATTGAAGTACAGAGAGGAAATCCCTTGTTCGAAATCACACATCTAATATATTTATGACCCAACATAAAAACTTAGATAGTGAGCCCCTAATCCAGCCCTCCAAATAGTGTTTTTTACCACAGTGGCTTAATAACCAGCATACTGGCTCTGAAGCATCTCCCTACACGTTACCTGCTCAAAAGCTATTTACATGGCTATCTGTAATAATTAGCAGGGGAGAATGTGACTGAAAAGACATATGGTGAACCTCAGCATTAGCTGAGGACAACAGCATGACTGATGACTGAAGCCTGCTACGGCTCTGTGCTTCTCTTGAATTGCACTGTGGGTGCAAGGAGAAGGCTGTAGGAATTGAGGCTGCCGGCTTAATCACAGTATAGCGTAGCTCCGAGCAGCACTGGGGGCTGCCCAGAATCTGTTTTGAAAGGACCTCCGGTATGTCACCCCTGTCTGCTCCATAGCCTTGCCAAGGAGGCGATTTTGCAGAAATATGTTATTTCTTTATTACCAGTCTAGCTGCTGTCTAGATCTAGCAATCTATCACAACCCTTTTGTTCTCAAGGCCATCACATTTTAGAGTAAGAGGGCACTTTACAATGATCACATCTAATTCTCTTAATTTACTGATAGAGAAACTGAGGCCGAGAACTGTCTCCTGTGCAATTACACATGTTGTTAATGAAGAATCCATAGTGGTGTTCATAAAATATTTATGTTTAAAACTACTTCAAGGGTGACCTAGAGAAATTCCCTTATACATATAACATTTCTCTTAAGAAGACTCTGAAAGATTACCATAAACACTATCTTAATTCAATGTAATAGATCTTATTTAATATCTACAATGTGTCAAACATGTTTTATCGTGACTGGGGATTTACAGATGTAATGACCGGTGACGAAAGCCCCACCAAAACCAGCGACTGACACAAAGAATGGCACTGTTAGACAAAAATTATTTTTACAAAACTCCATAGGCCTACAGGATGACAAATCAAAACACCTTGATATTGAAACTTATGCTCGGTTAATGTGTATTTTTTGATAAAAATAGATTGTACATAAGACAATGAAAAAGTTTCTATTTCACTATGATGTAATACATCTGGGCATCAAAACTTAAAAATACTGAGATATAACTCCCCAATACTATGTTTCAAACTATCGCTTTTTTTTAAAATTTGAACCACTTACACAAAAATCATTTGATTAGCATTTTATGTGTCAACAATTGGTTTAAGCAAATGAGGCCGTTCAATATAAAAAATTATAATGGATGAACACGCAATGCTCTATTTGAGTATGGAGAAAGGAAAAAAGAGCTCTTTATCTATATTTCATTCTGCCTACTTGGCTATACATCTCGAAGGATCCCCAAACATAATTTAGAGGGAAATGTTGGTTGAATGAATTTCCCATTTAAGAAAAAGTATGACTATCTGTACTTCTTACGAAAAACAAAATATTGAATCACTGACAATTGAAAATTATAAATTATGAAATTTGTGTTTAGAATAAGAAAAGTAAGTTTTGAAACTTTTATTCAGGATCAGAAGGGCCTTTTTGTCCATAGGAAAATAAATTCTGATTTGCATAGGAGAGTTTTATCAGACTATGATTCTGTTAATTTCTTCAGAGTTCTTTCACAAGTGCCATAGAGGATAAATATTCATTTGTTTCTGTCTAGGAATTTTAAACTTTCCAAAGTTCTTTGTTATGCACTTTTTTTGTTAAATAGCTTCTGACATATTGTAATTAAAACTGAGTTTTCTCCTAAGACACATATAAGCCTTTATTTTGTATATTCTTGTTTTGGAAATGTATGTATACATTAATGTATTCTGAACTGAGTATAAAAAATCTCATAAATGCTAACATTACCTTCTTCTCATCTGTTCTTTGATATTCCTCATCTGACTAGTTTACTAAGGATATAGATTTGAGGAGATGTTTCCTTGTTATTAATGATGACGTAGAGGCTATGCTTTATGGTGCTTCCTTGTTTTCCTTCCCTTTTATCTTATCCTGTGTAGCTTAATTAAATTTTCCTTAGGGTAATTTTTATTTCTTTTATATATGCAGGGTCCACATGTCTCTTTTTTCTCTCAAACTCACTTTTATTCCATTTTTGAAACAAAACAATAAGCCTGTTGTTCCGTTTCCTAGGATATTTTAAAACAAAGGAAACATGTCCTATTTTTATCAACCTGAGAGATTATTTGAGACTCACCTTAAAACAAGTTAGAATTTTATTAATTTCTCTTTATTCCCTAATACCCCATGTTAACAAGATTTTTTTCCACTTACGATCCAGATTTTTACATAAATATAAAGTTTTTTACTAATTTGGTTTAATCATTGAGAATTTTGTTAAAGAGCATTGAAACAATATTTTTTGTTCTTCCCTGGCTATTTTTTTCCATTGCAGCTACATAAAGGGTCAATTACAGTTCTGTTTTACAATTATTAATTACAATCAGATAACATTTTAGTTGTAAGTGATAAGGTGAATACATTTCTAGGTCTCGGGGAAAAAAAAGAATAGCTCATAAACTAGTTGAATATTTGTATTCATTCATAAGCAGGTACCTTTCTCTCAGGCCCTGCAAAAGATTTCATTTACTCATAGATTCAGATTCTTTCAGCAAACATTTCTTGAACATTTACAGAAGGCAAGTACTCTGATAGACACTATGGGATTCAGGATGCATGGCTTTGAGGTTGTAATCTAAACTGTACATGCTTAGTTTGTTTGATGGTTCAAGGGTAATCAGTAGTTAAAAATGGATTAAATTCAATGGAATCCAGACTATTGTAATATATCCATATATATTATACATATGTAATTTTAATGTTGCTCATAAAACCCATATAGAAATTTATATTTTAAAAAATTAGAATGCTATCATACATTATTTTATCAATATTTAATCCTTTTAGTCACCCAAAGGAGGTAATTGTTCCTCCTAGTCTGTAAAACTCAGGAAATTGACCATTTAAAGAAGTGAAGAAATTTCTTGAGGGTCACACAATTAGTAAATGGTGCAGTCAGATCTAAATTTCAGATCCTCAAATTCCAAAGGCAGAGCTTTGTCTGTTACATTTCTGATTCAGCACCACAAAATCAGTGTGCACAGACTCAGTGGGCATCCACAAGATGAAATATAAGCTTCTGAAAAACTTTGTTGGACATTTAGGTAGTTAAAGCTTCTCTGGTGGCCTGAAAGAGTTAACAGACCTTCCAGAGGGGACTCACTAGGAAATGTAAAGTGTAAACAGCAGGAATGCCAGGTTTTCTATACTTGGTGGGCACATATGCAGAGGGATGAATCACGAAGCACTCAGTTGCACAGAAAGGGAAAAGTAAAAGTTCACTGAGGCATTTATTTCTTTTGAGTTCTTACTTTGTTTTACTTCCACCATGACATATAATTTTTCTTTTGTATTTATTATGGACTTCGGATATGGCCAAATCTACTTCATTTGTTTCTTTTGTCATAATAGCAATTTCCTGCTCTTTGTTTGTAATTCTCTTTTGTTTTTCTCTCTTTTCTTAACAACTTCTTGATGTTTTTGCATCAATCCAGAGCTTTGGAAAGAAAGAAAAAAAGTGTAATCTTTGAATGGGAAGGGAATAAGCTACCAACCATGGCTACGGCTTTTGCCTTTGCTATGTTGAAAACCCACCAATGTACTGCACTATATATATATATATATATTTTTATCTTTTAAAGCTTTTAATCACAAGGAGAAATGCTCATGATATGGTATTAAGCAAAATAAGAAAAAAAAAAGAATTGGCAGGTCTAGCACAGTCTCAGTCATGTAAAATAATAATTAACACTAATTATAACAGTAATAATAATGTGAGAATATAGGCAAGGAGTTAATAGTGATTGCTTCTAGCTAGTGACTTATGAATGACCTCTGTTCCTGCCTTTTTGTTTCTTTGCTTTCGAATTCTTAGAAAGTCATCATATGTTATTTTTTTGTTGTTGTTAGTTTCTGCTTTATAACAAAGTGAATCAGTTATACATATACATATGTTCCCATATCTCTTCCCTCTTGCATCTCCCTCCCTCCCACCCTCCCCATTCCACCCCTCTGGGTGGTCACAAAGCACCGAGCTGATCTCCCTGTGCTATGCGGCTGCTTCCCACTAGCTATCTATTTTACATTTGGTAGTGTATATATGTCCATGACACTCTCTCACCCTGTCACATCTCACCCCTCCCCCTCCCCATATCCTCAAGTCCATTCTCTAGTAGGTCTGTGTCTTTATTCCCGTCTTGCCACTAGGTTCTTCATGACCTTTTTTTTTTTTTTTCCTTAGATTCCATATATATGTGTTAGCATACTGTATTTGTTTTTCTCTTTCTGACTTACTTCACTCTGTATGACAGACTCTGACTCCATCCACCTCACTACAAATACCTCCATTTCATTTCTTTTTATGGCTGAGTAATATTCCATTGTATATATGTGCCACATCTTCTTTATCCATTCATCCGATGATGGACGCTTAGGTTGCTTCCATGTCCTGGCTATTGTAAATAGAGCTGCAATGAACATGTGGTACATGACTCTTTTTGAATTATGGTTTTCTCAGGGTATATGCCCAGTAGTGGGATTGCTGGGTCGTATGGTAGTTCTATTTTTAGTTTTTTAAGGAACCTCCATACTGTTCTCCATAGTGGCTGTATCAATTTACATTCCCACCAACAGTGCAAGAGGGTTCCCTTTTCTCCACACCCTCACCAGCACTTATTGTTTGTAGATTTTTTGATGATGGCCATTCTGACTGGTGTGAGATGATATCTCATTGTAGTATTGATTTGCATTTCTCTAATGATTAATGATGTTGAGCATTCTTTCATGTGTCTTTTGGCAATCTGTATATCTTCTTTGGAGAAATGTCTATTTAGGTCTTCTGCCCATTTTTGGATTGGGTTGTTTGTTTTTTTGTTATTGAGCTGCATGAGCTGCTTGTAAATCTTGGAGATTAATCCTTTGTCAGTTGCTTCATTTGCAAATATTTTCTCCCATTCTGAGGGTTGTCTTTTGGTCTTGTTTATGGTTTCCTTTGCTGTGCAAAAGCTTTTAAGTTTCATTAGGTCCCATTTGTTTATTTGTGTTTTTATTTCCATTTCTCTAGGAGCTGGGTCAAAAAGGATCTTGCTGTGATTTATGTCATAGAGTGTTCTGCCTATGTTTTCCTCTAAGAGTTTGATAGTGTCTGGCCTTACACTTAGGTCTTTAATCCATTTTGAGTTTATTTTTGTGTATGGTGTCAGGGAGTGTTCTAATTTCATACTTTTACATGTAGCTGTCCAATTTTCCCAGCACCACTTATTGAAGAGACTGTCTTTTCTCCACTGTATATGCTTGGCTCCTTTATCAAAGGTAAGGTGACCATATGTGCGTGAGTTTGTCTCTGGGCTTTCTATCCTGTTCCATTGATCTATATTTCTGTTTTTGTACTGCACTATATTTAAGTGATTGACTTAGTATTTGTTTTGGCAGTTCACTCTTCATATACGTGAATTAAAAACATAAACATGTTTCTTCTTCTGCATGGAAATCATATATTTTGTTTGTTTTAAGGGATGATAATACTATGTGCTTATATAGATATGATGACACTTGACCTAAATATGAGTATTTGTGGCATAAATATAATTAACAGGAAATTCATTAATAATAAAGTGATTGTTATTTAGGATGTTATTTCTGGTCCAGGCATGCCTCTACCCAGCCTCCTTCTGAACAGCATAAAATACACTGTCTTCTACAAGGGAGGGAAAATAACTGTCATATATAGACATGTTTGGAAATTCCACTAGGTGCCTTTTGCATGAAAGGCCACTGATATTTATTTATTTATTTTTTTTTTTTTTTTTAAACATCTTTATTGAAGTATAATTGCTTTACAATGGTGTGCTAGCTTCTGCTTTACAACAAAGTGAATCAGTTACACATATACATATGTTGCCATATCTCTTCCCTCTTGCATCTCCCTCCCTCCCACCCTCCCTATCCCACCCCTCTAGGTGGTCACAAAGCACCGAGCTGATCTCCCTGTGCTATGCGGCTGCTTCCCACTAGTTATCTATTTTACATTTGGTAGTGTATATATGTCCATGACACTCTCTCACCCTGTCACATCTCACCCCTCCCCCTCCCCATATCCTCAAGTCCATTCTCTAGTAGGTCTGTGTCTTTATTCCCATCTTGCCACTAGGTTCTTCATGACCTCTTTTTTTTTTTTTTTTTTTTCCCTTAGATTCCATATATATGTGTTAGCATACTGTATTTGTTTTTCTCTTTCTGACTTACTTCACTCTGTATGACAGACTCTAACTCCATCCACCTCATTACAAACACCTCCATTTCATTTCTTTTTATGGCTGAGTAATATTCCATTGTATATATGTGCCACATCTTCTTTATCCATTCATCCGATGATGGACACCTAGGTTGCTTCCATGTCCTGGCTATTGTAAACAGAGCTGCAATGAATATTTTGGTACATGACTCTTTCTGAATTATGGTTTTCTCAGGGTATATGCCCAGTAGTGGGATTGCTGGGTCATATGGTAGTTCTATTTTTAGTTTTTTAAGGAACCTCCATACTGTTCTCCATAGTGGCTGTATCAATTTACATTCCCACCAACAGTGCAAGAGTGTTCCCTTTTCTCCACACCCTCTCCAGCATTTATTGTTTCTAGATTTTTTGATGATGGCCATTCTGACCGGTGTGAGATGATACCTCATTGTAGTTTTGATTTGCATTTCTCTAATGATTAATGATGTTGAGCATTCTTTCATGTGTCTGTTGGCAATCTGTATCTCTTCTTTGGAGAAATGTCTATTTAGGTCTTCTGCCCATTTTTGGATTGGGTTGTTTGTTTTTTTGTTATTGAGCTGCATGAGCTGCTTGTAAATCTTGGAGATTAATCCTTTGTCCGTTGCTTCATTTGCAAATATTTTCTCCCATTCTGAGGGTTGTCTTTTGGTCTTGTTTATGGTTTCCTTTGCTGTGCAAAAGCTTTTAAGTTTCATTAGGTCCCATTTGTTTATTTGTGTTTTTATTTCCATTTCTCTAGGAGCTGGGTCAAAAAGGATCTTGCTGTGATTTATGTCATAGAGTGTTCTGCCTATGTTTTCCTCTAAGAGTTTGATAGTGTCTGGCCTTACACTTAGGTCTTTAATCCATTTTGAGTTTATTTTTGTGTATGGTGTCAGGGAGTGTTCTAATTTCATACTTTTACATGTAGCTGTCCAATTTTCCCAGCACCACTTATTGAAGAGACTGTCTTTTCTCCACTGTATATGCTTGGCTCCTTTATCAAAGGTAAGGTGACCATATGTGCGTGAGTTTGTCTCTGGGCTTTCTATCCTGTTCCATTGATCTATATTTCTGTTTTTGTACTGCACTATATTTAAGTGATTGACTTAGTATTTGTTTTGGCAGTTCACTCTTCATATACGTGAATTAAAAACATAAACATGTTTCTTCTTCTGCATGGAAATCATATATTTTGTTTGTTTTAAGGGATGATAATACTATGTGCTTATATAGATATGATGACACTTGACCTAAATATGAGTATTTGTGGCATAAATATAATTAACAGGAAATTCATTAATAATAAAGTGATTGTTATTTAGGATGTTATTTCTGGTCCAGGCATGCCTCTACCCAGCCTCCTTCTGAACAGCATAAAATACACTGTCTTCTACAAGGGAGGGAAAATAACTGTCATATATAGACATGTTTGGAAATTCCACTAGGTGCCTTTTGCATGAAAGGCCACTGATATTTAGAGGAAAAACTACCCTAAGAGAAGAGAGATTCTGGATATGTAAGACAACCAGGTAGGATAAGTTTTAGGTAAAAAATGGTTAAATACTTTTATTATAGATTATTTTTGCTGTCTTGTGCCCTATAAACTCTTGTACTAACAAGAAAGAAAAGCGTATAAAAAATGATTATGATGATGATAGTAATAATGTGGAAAATATTTGCAGGACATTGCAAACATTAATATATACCACATATACACATTATGATAAAATATTAACATTGATAAAAATGAACATACGTCATGAACAGACAACCAAAACCAATAGGAAAAAAACATGAAAATAATTTCAGAATAGAATTTAAAACAGTGAAAAATTTTGAGCTACAAAAGTTGCAAAGCTTTTTACATATTGATGTTTAAGTAAATTATTGTACGTTCAGTCATTCCACAACTATTTGTGGTGTGCTATTTGCCAGATACATCCTCAGAATAGAATATTACATAGCCAATAAAAATTATATTTGCAAAGGATTCTTAGTAATGTGGGGATATGTTCATGGAAGAATAGTTAATAAAATAACAATGTTTAGCATTTATTTAAATTTTATGTGTATAATTACCAGTATAAATTGATTTATATACTTTTTCTTGTACCTAAAACTATAGCTTAGTTATATTAAGTAACTTGCTCAAAGTTGCATAGGCAGAAAGTAATGAAACCGGGATGCTAACTCAGATCTGCCTGACTTCAAAGTCCACAATTTTATTTTATTTTATTTTATTTATTTTAAAATCATTTAGTTGTATTCTTTTTTTTAATATATTTATTTATTTATTTATTTATTTATGGCTGCATTGGGTCTTCATTGCTGCACACGGGCTTTCTCTAATTGCAGCGAGTGGGGACTACTCTTCGTTGCGGTGCACAGGCTTCTCATTGCAATGGCTTCTCTTGTTGTGGAGCACGGGCTCTAGACGCCCAGGCTTCAGTAGTTGTGGCACGTGGGCTTCAGTAGTTGTGGCTCGTGGGCTCTAGAGTGCAGGCTCAGTAGTTGTGGCTCATGGGCTTAGTTGCTCCATGGCATGTAGGATCTTCCTGGCCCAGGCCTCGAACCCGTGTCCCCTGCATTGGCAGGCAGATTCTTAACCACTGCGCCACCAGGGAAGCCCAAAGTCCACAATTTTAACGATGACAATAAACTTTTTTCTGTATTAAATACATACATAATCAAGACCTGAAGCTATATGCTAACACTGGGAGAACGCACACTCATATACACACATAGACACACACATATAATGCACACACACACTTCTATATGCCTGAGTATTTGGATTATGGGTAATTTTTATTTTCCACAGCCTGCTCCTCTACAACCAATCCACAAATGCATTGATTTTATAATCATCAATTAAAAAAATCAAACTCCAAGAAATTGAATGGTTCTATGAACCACGAGATAGAAAATATGGCAAGTTAGACAGGAAATCTCCATTTTTCTCTGCCTCTTTCATGAAGGTCACACTGGAATCAGAAACTAGAGACGAGAAAATATAGGCAACTATGGTCATCCCAGGACTTATGGAGGGTCGCTCCCAAGTACTACACCACTTGGTCTACTTGGGATGCAGGAATGAGAAGCAGAATCTACAGTAGGTAACTGGAGGGCAAGGACAGGGGTTTGTATCTTCAGCACCTGGAACTTGGCCAGCACACAGTAAATGTAATGGATACAGTAAGTGACCTTCCCTCTCGCTCCTTACCCATATCCCACTTTATAAACTACCTTATATAATTCGAGGTCTTTTGGGCTGTGACAAAATTCTTGAAATTTTCCAGGCAGAGGTAGATAGGGTAGATAAGCAAACAGGAATGGAAGCTAACATCTGTTACTTGAGCCCTACTTTGAGGATCTGTGCTGGTACCTTTCAGAGACATCATATCATTGAACCATCACAAAGGCATTACTAATCACAGATCAGAAAACACAGGCTCCAGAAGATACGATATGGCCCAAGAGGACACAATTGGTGCTGTGATTGTGCGTTCTCAGCTCATTTTTCCTAAAATCCATGTGACCTCCCCTGGATTTCACTGCTTTTTTGCCTCCCCTCATTATGCCAGAGAAATAATTCCTAACTTCAACATTAGCTATGTGTCCTGGTGTAAATTGGATAAATAGAGGCTATCTTCAAAATTGATGGTCTTATTGTTACTAACATTATGCCTGCATGTAATAAAAATCATAAACTCTGCTCCTCCCAGTTACTTTTCTTTATACCTAAAATGATTGTCTACAATGCTGAAGATCTAGACTCTCGCTACTCAGTGTGTGGTCTGAGAGCTGGTAACATGGCCATCGGCTGTGTACTTGTGAGAACTGCAGATGAATCTGCATATTATTCAGATTCCCTGTGATTTCTAAAGTTATTTAAAAAGAATATTTATTTATTTATTTGGCTGTGCCGGGTCTTAGTTGCGGCATGTGGGATCTTCATTGCCGCGTGTGGGATCTTTAGTTGCGGCATGTGAACTCTTAGTTGCAGCATGTGGGATCTAGTTCCCTGACCAGGGATCGAACCCGGGCTGCTTGCATTGGGAGCACGGAGTCTCAGCCACTGGACCACCTGGGAAGTCCCAGATTCCCTGTGATTTTTATTCACATTAAAGTTTAAAGTAGCTATTGATTATTTTAACTACCGTGTTTCAACTTGCACAGATAGTTGACATTCGTGTGTGACATTGTGACATGGGCTGATGAGAATAATAGTGATAATTATAGCTAACATTTGTTGGCTACTCACAACATGCCAGATTCCATGTTAACAATTTCACACACTTTATATCATATGACCTGTGAAAAAGTCCTATTATTTCCAGGTTAGAGATGAGTAAGGTAAGTCTTTAGAAAGGTTGCACCAATTTTAAGTGGCAGAGCTGAATTTTAAACCTGTAACTGTCTCATCAAGAGAACAAACTTCCAAGTAGTGTGTTTAATTGCTTGTCCTAAAGGTTTTTACAAACCTGGTGGTAGAGAAAGACAAGTATGCCTAAAGCTATATTTCACTGGAGGTTATCAAAAGAGCTAATTCAAAGACCCACATTGCTGTGGTATAACTCAACAATGAGAGAGAAGATGTTCCTGGAGATTGAGGGTGACTTTCATGGAGGAAGACATTTTTTACTAGGAGGGTTCAAGAGAGGGCACCTCAGAACAAAAATGTCTTGTGAGCAAAGGAATGCAGATAGATTTCTATAAGGTGTGCTTTTTAACTCATCATCTAAATTGTCTGTTCCACGGTAAGGAATTAAACAAGAAAATGAAATAAATGTCTGGGCTTCCGAGAGTTGAGAATTTCTATTCAAGGCACGGCCCAAGTTGCTCTCCAAAGAGGCAAACACAGAAGGCCGATACTCGACACTCTTTAGGGACGCATTTTGAAGTCTGGGACATTTTATATATTTTATAGGATTAAGTGAAGGTGAAAAGCATATTACACTGGGTCTTCAGTGGAAATGCAGGCATGCAGAGTATGCGTTTATTTAATGCCTGAATGGGTCATCGTTTTCCCAGCTGATGATAATTTTAGCACATAAATCCATTCGAGAAGCTGGATTCCTTATCCTGTGCTTGATTGCCGATCACAGACAGTACACGATGGGCACTGCTGAACACGGAGGTGGACACACTCCATGCCCACTGAGATCAAAGCCCACTTAGAGTAAAAGTATAGTACCTCCCAGAGGTCCCATCCCATATTGAAAAAGTGCCAGAGCTCTTGACTTTAATCCCGTGCTGTCAGCTGTAGACCCAAAGCACGACTGATCATAGAAACCTCTTGATCAAAAAAACCTCCAGGGGCGCAGCACCAACTACAGAATAAAATCAGTGTCCAAAAATCTCAGGGACTTAGACATCCATCAGCAAGTCCTGTTCACTCTGCCTCTAAAATACCCTAGAATCTAACCACTTCTTATCCTCCTCAGGAGCCACCCAATAGTCCAAGCCCCATCACTTTTCTAACTCTCTCTCTGACACACACACACACACACACACACACACACACTTTTCTCTCTTTATTTTTATTATGGATCATTTGAAATAGATACCAAAGTAGATGGAATCTTAAAAAAACTTGATATACCCATCACCCAACTTCAACAATTATCATTTAATGGCCAATGCCCCCATCTCCCTCTCTCATGCTTTACTTTGAATCCAATTCCAGCTATTGTATTATTCCATCTATAAAAATTTCAGGATGTCTCTCTAAAAGATAAGGACTCTTTCTTATAAAACATAATTACAGTGCCATTTTGATACCTCAAAAACAATGAATAATCATGTTTTAATATTGTCATATATTCTGTAAGTGTTCATATTTTTCATAAATGGCATATACAGACATATCTCTATATATCATATATGTATTTATGTGTTTATACATATCTATAAATAGATATATCTATATATTGTGTATATATCTAGAGAGATATATATAGATAGGATAGATATAGAGGGATAGACAGATAGATATAAATATATATGCAATATAATATCGTTTGTTTAAATTGTTTAAATTGGAATTGGTTGATTTGGCTCTTAAGTGTCTTTGAGTCCATATACTTTCCCTTTATCTCCCTCTCTCCCTGTTCCAGAGATGGTGTCATAATCACATCTTGACCTGGCGAATTGTCCTCTGTCAAAACCTGCAAACCAAACTTCCTGCTTCCATGTCCTTCCCACTACACCCTATTCTCCACCCAGAAACCTGCATTTCAGAGGGTAAATCTCATTACCCCTCTCCTAGACTTCACAAAACTTTCCCATTACACTTAGAATAATGTCCAACCCCCCTAATGTGGCAATCAGAACCTTATAGAACCAAATGGTTCCTATAGTTTCTTCATGACATAAAATGTATTTTTCTTTTCTACTCATGGTTGTAGGATCTCTTGAATTTTGAGGAAGTTTGGGGTCGTAACGGTAAATGTAACATTCAAGGAGTTTTTACTTGCTCTTTCTTCTGCCTAGAATATTCTCTTCCTCAGCATCACATGGCTGGCTCTTTCTTAACATTTGAATCTATCTTATCCTTGGCTTTTTACAAGAGACACTGGCTTACATTGCAGGTAGTTTAGCCTGGGATATATTATCAGGGAATAGGGTTAGCAGATGGTGTGAAACAGAGAAGAAGGAAGAACATTATTAAGCTAATTTCTGCTATGGACAATTTGGGCTCTGTATCTTTTGAAAAGCCATGTAGAATGAATCTTTACAATTTCCCATGCAAAAGGTGGAGGGAAGGAGAGTTTGTCTTCTGAATGCCATCTGTCATTGGTCAAGGATTACCCATGATGTATTAATTTTCTCTTGTCCTTCCAGGCTCATATATCTGTAAGGCCTAATGGTTTCCTACAGGCATTCTACAGTACAACATCAGAGAAGCCCTGAGTAGAGTGCAAGAGATACAAGGTGTAGCTGAGACAAGGAACCATCAGTTTACAGTTCTTTTGGAGCTGATGGCTAAAGCTAAAGCTAGCGTTAAGGAGTAGACTGAGAGAATGGGAGGTGTCCACACAAGACTCAGTTCAAATGTCACTTTCTTTGACACACCTTCCTCATTTGTCCAACCTAGAGTCAGGCACCCCTACACTCCCTCTATCACACCTCCTGTATTTTTTTGTATCACTTGATCCTCTCTGGAATTATATTATTTTCTTGGGTGTTTACTTATTTATTGTTTATCTTCCTCCAGAACATAGCTCCATCTTGCCCTCTTCACAATCTCTAGCATCTGGAAAAGCATCTGCTCTCCACTGGGCCCTCAACAAATAATTCATGAGCATATACAGAAAATGAAGCTGGAAAATAGTTGGGAGCACCTTGTAAAAGTCATGTAAATCAGGCTATGCTGTTTGAGATATTATCTTTATCTCTTGGAAAATATTTTGTAAACGTTGTTCTCATTCTACAGCTGTAGAAAGTGGAGCTCAGAGTTTTAGGTTATAGCCCACAGCCGTGCATTAAGTGTTTATTCCAGGTCTAAAATGCAGACACCATGCCTACAAGCCCAGAAGCTCCCTCGAGCTCCAGCATTGCCATTCCTCATACCGCTGCTCAGGATTAGGAACTCGTGGATCAAGAAAGTCTAGAGGCCTGTAACTTCCAAAGAAACATACTCACTTGGGTATAAGGAGACTAACTTCCATTTCCAGTTTTACTCTGCTCATTAAATCATGCCATGTCTCTGAGCATCAGTATTTTCCTCCTCAAAATTAAGAGCTTGAGTTATAGTTTTGCTATGTTTTGTGCTACCCTGGACTTTTGAGAACTTTTTTTTTTAATATCTTCATTGGAGTATAATTGCTTTACAATGTTGCATTAGTTTCTATTGTACAACAAAGTGAATCAGCTATGAGTATACATATATCCCCATATCCCTTCCCTCTTGAGCCTCCCTCCCATCCCCCCTATCCCACCCCTTTAGGTCATCACAAAACATTGAGCTGATCTCCCTGTGCTATGCAGCAGCTTCCCACTAGCCATCCATTTTACATTTGGTAGTGTATATATGTCAGTGCTGCGCTCTCACTTCGTCCCAGCTTCCCCTTCCCCTCCTGTGTCCTCAAGTTCATTCTCTATGTCTTCGTCTTTATTCCTGCCCTGCCACTAGGTTCGTCAGTAACAGTTTTTTAGATTCCATATATGTGTGTTAGCATATGGTATTTGTTTTTTCACTTTTTGACGTACATCATTCTGTGTGATAGACTCTAGGTCCATCTACTTTATTACAAATAACTCAATTTCGTTCCTTTTTATGGCTGAGTAATATTCCATTCTATATATGTGTCATATCTTCTTTATCCATTCATCTGTTGATGACTTTTAGGTGGCTTCCATGTCCTGGTAATTGTAAATAGTGCTGCAATGAACATTGTGGTACTTGTATCTTTTTGAATTATGGTTTTCTCAGGGTATATGCCCAGTAGTGGGATTGCTGGGTCATATGGTAGTTCTATTTCTATTTTTTTAAGGAACCTCCATACTGTTCTCCATAGTGGCTGTATCAATTTACATTCCCACCAACAGTGCAAGAGGGTTCCCTTTTCTCCAAACCCTCTCCAGCAAATTATTGTTCGTAGATTTTTTTGATGATGGCCATTCTGACTGGCGTGAGGTGATACCTTATTGTGGTTTTGATTTTCATTTCTCTAATGATTAGTGATGTTGAGCATCTTTTCATGTGTTTGTTGGCAATCTGTATGTCTTCTTTGGAGAAATGTCTATTTAGGTCTTCGGCCCATTTTTGGATTGGGTTGTTTGTTTTTTTGTTATTGAGCTGCATGAGCTGCTTGTAAATTTTGAAGATTAATCCTTTGTCAGTTGTTTCATTTGCAAATATTTTCTCCCATTCTGAGGGTTGTCTTTTCGTCTTGTTTATGGTTTCCTTTGCTGTGCAAAAGCTTTTAGGTTTCATTAGGTCCCATTTTTAATTTTTTTTCCATTACTGTAGGAGGTGGGTCAAAAAAGATGTTGCTGTGATTTATGTCAAAGGGTGTTCTGCCTATGTTTCCCTCTAAGAATTTTATAGTGTCTGGCCTTACGTTTAGGTCTTTAACCCATTTTGAGTTTATTTTTGTGTATGGTGTTAGGGAGTGTTCTAATTTCATTCTTTAACATGTAGCTGTCCAGTTTTTCCAGCACCACTTACTGAAGAGGCTGTCTTTTCTCCATTGTATATTCTTGCCTCCTTTATCAAAGATAAGGTGACCATATGTGCGTGGGTTCATCTGTAGGCTCTCTATCCTATTCCATTGATCTATATTTCTGTTTTTGTGCCAGTACCATACTGTCTTGATTACTGTAGCTTTGTAGTATAGTCCCAAATCAGGGAGCCTGATTCCTCCAACTCTGTTTTTCTTTCTCAAGATTGCTTTGGCTATTTGGGGTCTTTTGGGTTTCCATATAAATTGTGAACTTTTTTGTTCTAGTTCTGTGAAAAATGCCATTGTTACCTTGATAGGGATTGCATTGAATCTGCAGATTGCTTTGGGTAGTATAGTCATTTTCACAATGTTGACTCTTCCAATCCAAGAACATAGTATATTTCTCCATCTGTTTATGTCATCTTTGATTTCTTTCATCAGTGCCTTATAGTTTTCTGCATATAGGTCTTTTACCTCCTTAGGTAGGTTTATTCCTAGGTGTTTTATTCTTTTTGTTTCAGTGGTAAATGGAAGTGTTCCCTTCGTTTCTCTTTCTGATTTTTCGTTGTTAGTGTATAGGAATGCAAGAGATTTCTGTGCATTAATTTTGTATCCTGCGACTTTACCAAACTCATTGATTAGCTCTACTAGTTTTCTGGTGGCATCTTTAGGATTTTCTATGCATAGTACCATGTCATCTGCAAACAGTGACAGTTTTGCTTCTTCTTTTCCAATTTGGATTCCTTTTATTTCTTTTTCTTCTCTGATTGCTGTGGTTAAAATTTCCAAAACTATGTTGACTAATAGTGGTTAGAGTGGGCACCCTTGTCTTGTTCCTGATCTTAGAGAAAATGCTTTCAGTTTTCACCATTGAGAATGATGTTGGCTCTGGGTTTGTCATATATGGCTTTTATTACGTTGAGGTAGGTTCCCTCTATGCCCACTTTCTGGAGAGTTTTTTTTAAATGGGTGTTGAATTTTGTCAAAAGCTTTTTCTGCATGTATTGAGATTATCATATGTTTTTTTCTTTTAATTTGTTAATATGGTGTATCACATGAATTGGTTTGCGTATATTGAAGAATCCTTGCATTCCTGGGATAAACCCCACTTGACCATGGTGTATGATCCTTTTAATGTGCTGTTGGATTCTGTTTGCTAGTATTTTGTTGAGGATTTTTGCATTTATGTTCATCAGTGTTATTGGCCTGTAATTTTATTTTTTTGTGACATCTTTGTCTGGTTTTGGTATCAGGGTGATGGTGGCCTCATAGATTGAGTTTGGGAGTGTTCCTCCCTCTGCTATATTTTGGAAGAGTTTGAGAAGGATAGGTGTTAGCTCTTCTCTAAATGTTTGATAGAATTCACCTGTGATGCCCTCTGGCCCTAGGCTTTTATTTGTTGGAAGACTTTTAATCACAGTTTCAATTTCAATGCTTATGATTGGTCTGTTCATATTTTCTATTTCTTCCTGGTTCAGTCTTGGAAGGTTGTGCTTTTCTAAGAATTTGTCCATTTCTTCCAGGTTGTCCATTTTATTGGCATAGAGTTGCTTGTAGTTGTCTCTCATGATCCTTTGTATTTCTGTGGTGTCAGTTGTTACTTCTTTTTCATTTCTAATTCTGTTAATTTGAGTCTTCTCCCTTTTTCTCCCTATGAGTCTGGTTAATGGTTTATCAGTTTTGTTTATCTTCTCAAAGAACCAGCTTTTAGTTTTATTGATCTTTGCTATTGTTTCCTTCATTTCTTTTTCATTTATTTCTGATCTGATCTTTATGATTTCTTTCCTTCTGGTAACTTTGGGGTTTTTCTTTGTTGTTGTTCTTCTTCTTTCTCTAATTGCTTTAGGTGTAAGGTTGGTTGTTTATTTGAAATTTTTCTTGTTTCTTGAGGTAAGGTTGTATTGGTATAAATTTCCCTCTTAGAACTGCTTTTGCTGCAACCGATAGGTTTTGGGTTGTGTTTTCATCGTCATTTGTTTCTAGGTATTTTTTGATTTCCTCATTGATTTCTTCAGTGATCTCTTGGTTATTTAGTAGCATATTGTTTAACCTCCATGTGTTTGTATTTTTTACATTTTTTTCCTGTAATTGATATCTAGTCTCATAGTGTTGTGGTCAGAAAAGATGTTTGGTACAATTTCAATTTTCTTAGATTTACTGAGGCTTGATTTGTGACTCACAATGTGATCTATCCTGGAGATTGTTCCGTGTACACTTGAGAAGAAAGTGTATTCTGTTATTTTTGGATGGAATTTCCTATAAATATCAATTAAGTCCATCTGGTCTAATGTGTTATTTAAAGCTTGTGTTTCCTTTTTTTTTTTTTTTTTTGCGAGGGCTTTCTCTAGTTGTGGCAAGTGGGGGCCACTCTTCATCACGGTGCGCGGGCCTCTCACTATCGCGGCCTCTCTTGTTGCGGAGCACAGGCTCCAGACGCGCAGGCTCAGTAGTTGTGGCTCACGGGCCTAGTTGCTCCGCGGCATGTGGGATCCTCCCAGGCCAGGGCTCGAACCCGCGTCCCCCGCATTGGCAGGCAGACTCCCAACCACTGCGCCACCAGGGAAGCCCCTTGTGTTTCCTTTTTTATTTTCTGTTTGGATGATCTGTCCATTGCTGAAAATGGGGTGTTAAAGTCACCTACTATTATTGTGTTACTGTTGATTTCCCCTTTTATGGCTGTTAGCATTTGCTTTATGTATCGAGGTGCTCCTATGTTGGGTGCGTAGATATTTACAATTGTTATATCTTCTTCTTGGATTGATCCCTTGATCATTATATAGTGTCCTTCCTTGTCTCTTGTAATAGTCTTTATTTTAAAGTCTATTTTGTCTGTTTTGAGTATTGCTACTCCAGCTTTCTTTTGATTTCCATTTGCATGGAATATCTTTTTCCATCCCCTCACTTTCAGTCTGTATGTGTCCCTAGGTCTGAAGTGGGTCTCTTGTAGACAGCATATATATGGGTCTTGGTTTTGTATCCATTCAGCCAGTCTGTGTCTTTTGGTTGGGGCAGTTAATCCATTTACATTTAAGGTAATTATTGATATGTATGCTCCTATTACCATTTTCTCAATTGTTTTCGATTTGTTTTTGTAAGTCTTTTCCTTCTCTTGTGTTTCCTGCCTAGAGAAGTTCCTTTAGCATTTGTTGTAAAACTGGTTAGGTGGTGCTGAATTCTCTTAACTTTTGCTTGTCTGTAAAGCTTTTGATTTCTCCATCAAATCTGAATGAGATCCTTGCTGGGTAGAGTAATCTTGGCTGTAGATTTTTCCCTTTCATCACTTTAAATATATCTGGCCACTCCCTTCTTGTCTGTAGAGTTTCTGCTGAAAGATCAGCTGTGAAATTTATGGGGATTCCCTTGTATGTCATTTGTTGCTTTTCCCTTGCTGCTTTTAATATCCTTTCTTTGTGTTTATTTTTTGTTAGTTTGATTAATATGTGTCTTGGCATGTTTCTCCTTGGGTTTATCCTGTATGGGACTCTCTGCGCTTCCTGGACTTAATTGTCTATTTCGTTTCCCATGTTCGGGAAGTTTTCAACTGTAATCTCTTCAAATAATTTCTCAGACCCTTTCCTTTTTTCTTCTTCTTCTGGGATGCTTATGATTCGAATGTTGGTGTGCTTAGTGTTGTCCCAGAGGTCTCTGAGACTGTCCTCCATTCTTCTCATTCTTTTTTCTTTATTCTGCTCTATGGCAGTTATTTTTGCCATTCTATCTTCCAGCTCACTTATCTGTTCTTCTGCCTCAGTTATTCTGCTATTGATTCCTTCTAGAGTATTTTAATTTTCAATTATTGTGTTGTTCAATACTGTTTGTTTGCTCTTTAGTTCTTCTAGCTCCTTTTTAAACGTTTCTTATATTTTCTCTATTCTATTTCCAAGATTTTCTATCATCTTTACTATCATTACTCTGAATTCTTTTTCAGGTAGTTTTCCTATTTCCTCTTCATTTATTTGGTCCTGTGGGTTTTTGTCTTGCTCCTTTGCCTCTAAGATGTTTCTCTGTCTTCTCATTTTGTGTAATTTACAGTATTTGAGGTCTCCTTTCCCTAGGCTGCAGGGTTGTAGTTCCTTTTGCGTCTGTTCTCTGCCTCTGGTGGTGGGGTTGGTCCAGTGTCTTGTGTAAGCTTCTTGATGGGAGGGACTGGTCCCTGCATTCTGGTGGTTGGAGCTGAGTATTTTCCCTCTGATGTGCAGGGCCATGTCAGGTGGTGTGTTTTGGGGTGTCTGTGAACTCAGTATGACTTTAGGTAGTCTGTGTTCTGATGGGTGGGTTTGTGTTCCTGGCTTGTTTGTTGTTTGGTGTGAGGCATCCAGTTCTGGGATCTGCTGGCAGTTGCGTGGAGCCAAGTCTTGGATTCAGATAGAGGCCTCCATGAGAGCTCTTGGCGATTAATCTTCCCTGGGGCTGGGAATTCTCTAATGGTCCAGCATCTTGGAAAGTGCTCCCACTCCAGAGCCTCATGCCCAACTTCTGGTCGAGGCACCAAGGTCCCACCAGTCGCTTGTCCCAGCAATAAAAGAGGTTTTAAAAAAAAACAACTAACAAAACCACAGACAAATCGTAAAAAGTAAAGTCAAACAAACAGAAACAGAAACAAGGAAACACACACACACACACACACACACACACACACACACACACAAGAAACAAAACAGAACCAAATAAATCAAATAGCAAGAGAACAATCAGACAAACAAAAGAACTCACGAATGAAATAAAACAATTAAGAAGAAAGCTGACAAAAACCCAAAACCAAAAAACAAAACCAAAGCAGAGTGCCAACTGAAGAATGAAGCAAAGAAACAAAACAAACCGACAAAAATGATATAAAAAAAAAAAGAAAAAGGGGAAAGAAGACAGAATAACAGAAAAGCAATGTAGAAACAGAAATATATTAAAAAAATGGAAAGAAAAAAATGCAAACAAAACCCTGGAGAAATGGTAAAAACATAATCAAACAAATGAAAACAGAACCAAGGAAACACACACACACACAAAAGAAACAAAAACAGAGCCAAATAAAACAAAAAGCAAGAGAACAACCAGACAAATAGAAGAACTCAAAAATGAAATCAAACAATTAGGATTAAAACTAACAAAAATACATAACCTAAAAACAAAACCAAAGCAGTGTACCAACTGAAGAATAAAGCAAGGAAATAGAACACACCAATAAAAATGATTTTAAAAATAATAATAAAATAAAAAGGGAAAAAAACCACAGAACAACAGAAAAACCAAGTAAAAATAGAAATGTATAAAAAAATATATATATATATAATAAAACACGGAGATCCCAAAAGACTAAAAAAAAAAACAAAAAACTAAAACAACAAGAAACAAACAAAAAAGAAAGAAAAACAAACAAACAAAAAGCTAGAGCCAACAACAGAATGAATCAAAACATAATAAAATTAATTGTAATAGTTATGTTTCCCTGGGGTCTCGGCTGTAAGTGTCCTCGCACACACCATGAGCCACAGCCCACCTCTGCCTCCCCGAGAGGCCCTCCCCTGCCTCTGGGCTGGTCTCTGGACCTGCTGTGGACCCTGTGGGGACCCCTCTGCCTCTGCTCTGGCCCACCTCCTCCGTGTGCTGCCCCCAAAGTCCACAGCTGCCAGGGCTAGACCGTTTTCATTTGTAGGAACGCTCATTGTCTACTCAGATATTCCATAGACGCAGGGTCTACCTAGCTGATCGTGGGGATTTAATCTGCAGCTTGCACAGCTGATGGAACGATTTTCGATCTTCTTCCTTAGTCGCCCCATCCCTGGGATTCAGCTTTGGTTTTATCCCCATCTCTGCATGTGGCCCACCCACAGGAGTCTGGTCCTGAGGCTGCCTTGGAGCTCTTGGTTCTGCCCCTGTGGGGACTGGGCTCAGAGGTGGTATGACTGCTCGGATCGTGGGAGCCCCAGCGGCACCAAATGCATAGGGAAGCTGGTGGCCACAGGTGCAAGAGATATGGCTCTAGTCGAGAACTTTTGATCTGTAGTGGCTTAGTTTGGTTTCCCGTTGTCATCTTAGGGTGGCATTTAAGTTGTATCTCCTCTTTACTCTAATTATATATGGTGTAGGCCTTTATAGATGCAGTTGAAGGAATAAATAAATGAAATAAAGAGTAGTTGACTAGCAAAAATTGCCATGTTTATGCACATAATTTATTTTCATAAAATTTGTAATATATAAAATATGTGAAAGAATCACTGTATCTCAGTGTTTTCCATTTTGTAGCCAGTGCAAGGTCCAGGTGTGTTTTCTTTGTTTGATATTTGGGATTTTCTTTATTTTTTTTAATAAGTAAGGTATAATGTACATACAGAAAAAGGTACACATATTAAGGGTACAGCTCAATGTATCTACAAACATATTTGTATACATTTATATGTATGTATACACCTACTCATATAACACCTAGATCAAGATGCAGAACAGCTTGTTATACCCCTGAAGACTCTTTCACTCATCTTCGCAATTAACATCTCACTACGCTAAGATAGTTATTATTCTGATTTCCCTCATCTTAGTTTGGCTTTTTCTTGAACTTGATACACATGGAATCATTAAATATGTACTTCTGTCTTCTTTTTACTCAATATTAAGTCTGTGATTTATCTATGTTGATATGTGTAGCAATAAGTAGTTTGTTCTTTTTTTATTTCTAGGTATTATTTCAGTATATGATTAGATCACTGTTTATTCACCCATTCTATTGTTGACAGATTTTTTTTTCCTTATTTTTGGCTATTATAAAAATAGCTGCTGTGGACATTCTTGTTTGTGTCTTTGGTGGATATGGGCACTCTTTGCTCATTGGTATATGAATAAGAGTGTAATTGCTCAGCCAGAGGGTAGCTGGATGCTTAGATTTAGAGTTACTACCAATTTACCAAAGTGAGTGTAACAAATTACACTCCCTCCAGCAATGTTTGAGAGTTCCAGTGTTTCCAAGTCCTGGAGAGCAAGGGGATTTGTATTATATTCCTTTGTATCATCCATCATGTGTTCCATATGCTTTACTTAGCAGGTGCTCACTAAGTATTTGTTGAAGAGCTCATCTGATTCCCCTCCCATTGGGAGGAAAATATCTGACCAAATCGTGAGCCTAAGCTTTTATCCCATCTGAAGGCTCAGCAGGAGCACCCCAAAGATGCAGCCTCGGGAACTGCACTTGCTGAAGCTTGACGCTTTGTTTCGCTTTAGGACTGTTTCCATCCTAATAAATTGTCATTATTTCCATGATGAATCATTTCACTAATAATTAGACTGATCAAAACCAGAGCCAGATAAACAACAGGCTCTGCCACAGGACTTCTTAAGAAATGTGCGGTGTCCTGGAGATGACCACTGCCTGAAGACCAGACAATGTTCCCTGATTCGTGGGCCCTATTCCTTTCACTGGGAAGACAGAAGCATCTTAGAACACAGGACCTTAGGTCTCCTCACAGATCAAACACACAGCCTGAACCCTCCTCTGACCCACAAGGCAGTGCGTGAGCTAGGATGGATGAAGAAAGGACATTCGAATTAAAAATAATAAAAGTAAGTGAGGTTTGAACACTGCCTAAGTAACAGGATGATCTTTGTGAGGATTTTAAAAACTATAAGCCTCACTTGCCTCATATATAAATTAAGGATAATAATGGTTAATTTGTAGTGAAAAGCAAATGTAAATGGTAGTGATAACAGCAATACAACATGCAAACAATAAAAGTCATCTATTGGATGCCTTAAAAATGTGCCAAGCACAATGCCAAGCACTTAGCAATATTGTCACACTGTATCTTTTTGAAAAGATGCAATGCAGCATAGCATGATTCGGATATGTGCTTGACTGGTAGTCAGGTACAGGCATCCCCCAGTTTTTGAAAGTTTGCTTACACCATGTTGCTTTTATGAAACACCTACATTGGTACCTGTTTTTGCTAACCAAAAGAAATCTGAAGAGGATTTTTGCTTTTACGAAAAAAGGCAAAAAGCAAAAATTGCATTCAGTGTTTGTTTTGTAGCAATCCCTTGTAGAGGCAACTAAACCCCCAGCAGTGGGAATGGCCCCACCAAGCTCCTTCCCAGGGAACACCACTCAGCATCTCAGCATCAAGCCACCATAGCTTTGAACTGTGTCTGAACATCTGTTCTTTATCTCCTTTTATTTTGGAATCCATTAGCAAAATATGTCCTAAGGTAATTGCTTCTTCACTTTATGCCATTTTGGCTCAGGAAAGAGCCCCTAGGAAAGCTCTACTTTTGGATAGAGGGGGAAACCTGTATTCCACCAAAAAGAGGGAGATAGTCTGGTTATGCCCTTCCCACACATTTCTTAATTGTTCTTGTCTCTTTTGAATCTATCAGATGGCATAGTTGGACTAAAATTCTAACTGCTGTGAAATTATATTACCTGTATGTTTAACGTTTAGAGCATGTTAAGTAAACTCAACATACACACATAAATGAGCAACTACTAAGTGCCAACTAACTTAATAAACAGCCCTTGCTTTCAAGGGACAAATAATTATAACAGCATAAGAGTTCCTGGAGGAAGTTACATTAAATTAGGCTTTGAAGAATAAATAAGCACATTTCAGGCAAGGATAACCTTTGTGTAAATGATTTTTGGAGATAGGAAAAACACTTATTCTGAGAAATATGAGAAACTCTTTTGTTAAGGAAGCACAGGATGTAGGGAGTAGGATAGAAGTATCAAAAATTAAGGCCTGAAAATAGGTTGAGGTCAAATAGGGTCACAAATTTTAAAAAATTGAAGTATTAAGACTAGAATCCACCTCTCTTGGTAAGCTTATTTCCTATTAAACACCTATATCAACACTTTGCTTGGTTTGCAGAAGATAAAATATGAATTGGTCTGGATCGTTACTCATCAGAATGTTCAGGGGTGGGCCCCACCTGATTTGTGTGGGGATGAGGTAGGTGCAGTGTTGAGTCAGTACAGCTTTAATTCCCTGTGCACCATTAGCATGGGAGATTGCTCCCTCTGACATTATTATGAGCCATGAAGTTCTCAGATTTTACTACTCCAAATGAATCAAGCCATTTTCCAAAACGAATTATGGATCATAAACCCTGGGGGTGGCTATAGTGTTGCATTTTCATGAAATCCATATCCTGGGTGGACATTTATTGAGCACATAACTATTATGAAGTGTTAGCTGTGGAGCAAGTGCGGCTCCTGGTTGACTCAGCAGGAGAGAAATTTAACATGTTCATGTCTGAGTGCTGCATTCCAATCTTCTCTAGACACCCATACACACAGGGTTTGGAACTTTAGTTACTCCTCTCGGATGTGACCAGGATGAGACCAAGGCCCAGTTAAAGGCTGTCCCTATCATCTTTGGGCTGAAAAAAACCAACAGATGCTGAATGGGATACATTTTTGAAGATAAAATTATGAGCTAAATAGAACGACTTCATTCTCAACAACCTCCTCCACATAGACGATCTTCTATAGACTGAATGTTTGTGTTCACCAAAATTCATATGAACTCTAATCCCTATGTGATAGCATCTGGAGGCAAGGCCTTCCTTTGGGAAGTGATAAGATCATCCTTCCTTTGGGAAGTGATAAGATCATAATGGGATTGATGTCTTTATAAAGGAGACCTCAGAGAGCTCTCTTATCCCTTCTGCCAAGTGAGGTTACAGGGAGAAGACTGGCCAGCCTTCAGAAGTGTGAGAAATAAACATTTGTTGTTTAAGCCACTCAGTTTATGGTATTTTTGTTATAGCAGCTCAAACAGATTAATACACTATCTTTCTTCCATACTTCCTGCAAATGATAAGAGAGAGAGAGAGAGAGAGGGAGACAGAGATATTTGAAGATTCTACTCTGTTGACTTTGAAGGTGGAGAAAGGGACCATGAGCCAAGGAATGTGAGCCACATCTGAAAGCTAGGAAAAGCAAGGAAATGGATTCTCCCCTGGAGCTTCCAGGAGCATAGCCCTGCCAACCCATTTTATACCTCTGACCTCCAGAACTGGAAATAATGAATTTCTGTTATTTTAAGTCACCAAATTTGTGGTTATTTGTTATAACAGCAATGTTCTTACATATATCAGTAAAGGATGTGCATATTTTCAAATATGAAAAAGAAAAGGGAAACGCAGTCCCCAGTGTGTGGGGGCCTTTATGAGGGCTCTGAATAGGCTCCTTTGGCAGCACCAGCCTCTGGCTTCTCATGCTGTGTTCTAAAACGTGCAATACATATCCTCATTGCAAAGAGTCAATCAATTTGGCAAATCTATAAAAGCAAAAGTCAAAGTTATATTGCCCCAGTTTCTTATATTTCTCAGGGATACCCATGGTTATAAATATAGAATTAGATTCCACTGTTCACCATTAATCTCATTTATCTTAATGTCACATTCTTGCACTTGTTGGGGAAATATAATTAAAAAAATTTCCAACCGAAAAACCTCTCCACAAAAGTAGAAGAGAAGGAAAATAATTTTAATATTAAAAAAGCATTAAACTAGAATGTAATCCACTAAGAGATTGTAAAGATAGAAAGAAATTTCATCCTTTTGTATAGCCAGCCAGATACATCCATTAGGAGGACCCATACATGTTCTCAAGAACAATAATAACTAGTCCTCAAGTAAGAGGACGTGATAGCACCATTGGTCACACACAGTTCATTCTAACTTCACTTGGCAGTGGAGTAACTATGTGTGTTAGCTAATCGGCTTTATCTAAAGACAAGTACACCTCTCATACCTTTATGAGAGAGAATTTTGCAGCTTGGAGCTAGGCTCCAGGAAATTAGAAGTTAGGCCTCTACCCTGTCCCAGGAACTGGGAGACTTGTAGTCTTCCTTGATGATTGCATTTCAAAGAAATAGTCCCCAGGTCCTTGAGAAGGACATTCTTGGGTTGTAACTCAGACTAGAGTTTTATTTAGCTTTTGAAAAGGTTTACATACATTTCAAAGAGACAGAGAAGGAACCTGCAATTATGTTTTCTAATGTTTTCTAAAGTAAATGCTCTAAGAAAAGGGGTGGGGGGAGGGATATCTCTTCCTATATTTTCAAAAGGGAGAACTAAGACTTACTTTTTAAATTGTATCTGCCCTTGTCCACTCTTATCTTGATTCATTCCTCAGTTGTCAGAGGGTAAGTCTTTGCTTCAGTTTCCTCATTTACAAAGCAAATATATTAATTTAATAAAAACAAATATGTATAAAACTCAGAATAAGTGCCTGACACATAATATGACAATGTAAGTGATTGCTGACAATTCCTTTCCATACTGCATTGGCTTTACCTCTCCATTATCTTTATCTTCCATCTTTATTAATTGAATTAGTGTCATTTAAAAAATTTTAGTCCACTCAGCATGATTTTGAATTTTCCTGGTGACAAAGACTGTCTCCTTGACCAAACTTTAGTCAGGTTTCTCTAAGCCTTCTTCTTACTAGGCCTCAACCTTGGGTCTTGTCGTCAGACCGGCATAGGCCAGTTTTAGCAAGAATCCTAGTAAGTCGTCAGCAAGAATTGTTACCCTCAATAGCTGATCAATAACTGATCAAATTCTTCATCCCACCATCCCTCTCATCACCTGGTCTGCCTTCAGAAAGAATCCTGTTAGGTTGGTTTAGCAAGAATTCCCCTACCCTTGATGTCTTTTCTTAAAATTTTTCATCCACTGACCTCCTCAGCCTGATCCTTGGCTATGAATCCTCACGTGTTCTTGTATTTGCAGTTGAGCCCAGTTTTATACTGAGGTCTCTTTTCCTCTATTGCAATAGTTTCTCAACTACTGTTTTTATCCCTTTAACTACTCTCCAGCCCTGGTTTTCTTTGATATTAGCTACACTCAGCTGTACATGTGAAGGTCAAGAAGAGGCAAAGTTGGACTTGACCAGGGTCAAAAATTAACCTGCATGAGTCTGAAAAAGGGAAAGGGGCAGGGAGTTGAAAGTGTATTAAAAAGTGTGATTGTAATGAAGGACCATCAAATTCAAGTTCTGAATACAGAGTAAACTAAGGACCTGGTAAAATGAAGGACAGTGGAAATGCAGTGGGATCACTGGAGTAAAGGTTTCTTCAAGGTCAAATTATTGTTTCAGTCAAACTAGAAGAGTGAGAGAGCAAGGACAGTGGGAGCCTTAACGGAATAATAGAAGTGAGGCAGTTTTACTAACAAGGTCTGGAGTGACCACGGGCACGGATAGCTTGAGTTAGGTCAGAACAAGATCATGAACTTGGAAGCCAAGGTATTAAAATAGTTGCAGTGGGGATACTAAAATCACTGTGAATTATTAACAAGAGCAGACTTGGAGAAGGGACATTGGCAGGTGCTAAATGTCCAAGGAATTGAAAATGTACCTCAGATATTGACACGGCTGTAATATTTGCAACACACGCATAAATGGCTGGGATAAAGACGGGTAGTGAGTGAAATGATTTGTAACTTCAGAGTCTTTTTCAGGGGAGAGAGAATGTTCTGAAATTGGCAATAGAAGGGAATAAATCACCTGGCCTTCTTGCAAGATCAAAGCTACAGGAGAAGTGAAGTCCTGAGGGGTGATCCAGGTCTTCGGTAAAAGTAGAAAGGAAAAGGGCATGGCATTTGCTGGTTATGATTGGTGCATTCCAGAGGACTCATGAGAAAGTTGTGGGGAATTGGGCAGTGGTAGGAGATGGATTTAATTTCTGGGTGCACACCTATGTGTAGATTAAATGATTGAATGAATGAATCAACAAGGAAGTACCTCCCTCTTCCACCTTCTCTAAGAATGAGCTCTGGCTTTTCCACAGATGTGACTTGCTAGTTTGACAGGTAAGGGAGCTGGAAGCACATTTATTCTATCCTCTCTCCAGACCAGCATCTCCACTCAGAATTTAACTGTTTCCCCTGCGGCAAGGAATAAGCTGTCTCCCAGATAATTACCACGTGTTAACACTGAAGCAGAACCCCCATTTCACTGCTGAATGCAATCATTGCTCCCAGTATCACTGTAATGATAGCCCCCTCCCTGGCCTTCTGCCTTTAAGCTTGGAGTTAGAATCTCAATTGCTATGGATAAAATTTAACATGGCACAAAATATCACAGAAGAGAAATGAGACCATAAAATGCACCTTTTGGTGGTGAATTATTGTAGCACTGGGCAGTATTTCCTTGGAGACAGGTCATTAACAGCCTGCTGCACCTGGGCTGTTGTTCTGCTGATTGTTGGCCTGTAGGCGGATGTGGGCAAGTTGTGCAAAGTTGAACTTTGAGACGTGCCTAGGGGGAGTTGTCTTGAGGCTACACATTTTGCAAACATCTATTGAGCGCACATCAGGCTCTGCACTGAGCACTGGGGCAGATCCAAAGATAAATGAGATGCAATTCCTTCTCTCACAGTCTAGCTGTGCAGACAGACTGCTCGAAGGGTTGTAATGGTGGCAGCAGTAATAATAATAAAAGTAAATAGCAATATCTATTATTCATTGAGCGCTTGCTAGATGCTAGGCGATGAGCTATGAGTTTCACATACCATGTGTCAACATATTATCCTAGCTTTGCAAGATTGGCTTGTAATAGATTCCATGGCCCTCCAGGAAGCCAGACACTTACTTTTGGAAGGGGATGCAAAAGATCCCTTACATCTCTTTACTTAAGGTGGCAGTTAGTCTAGTTATGGGAGAGAATGTTTGGGGAAAAAACCGTGTGACTGGTAGAAGAGGTAGAAGGAAGGGCTTGAGGACTCTGGAGAGGGTAAGTACAGATAAAGGAAGACTTGCATCCACAGGAGAAATATGTAACATTGCAGAAGAGTGAAAATAAATCACCTGTGAATTTATGGAGCCCACTTGAGGGACTACAGGGATTCTCAGAGCTGCATACTAGAGGGAATGTGCTAGAAGCAGCAGCAGCTGAGAGTGGTTTAAAAGAGGGAGACCTGCTTACAGAAATTAATTTTTGAATTTGTACCTTGTAGGGAAACAACTTTACTTTTTTCTTCATAGGCTGGGATGTTATCACTGCTCTAAAATGTCTTTAAGGATATGCAGATTATCATGGATATCCTCTTAAGATTATTAAATTGATTTGTATCCTCTGATGGTCATGTTAAAAATAACTAGTATATGTTAAGCGTTTACCATCCGTGAGGTACTTTTGAAAGCATGTCCTTACAAAGCCTCATTTAATTCTTACAATTACCTCTGCAGTATATAATAGTATAATATATACTATTATATATATTTTTTAAAAGTTGAAGGAACAGAAGCTAGGAGAAAAAGGTTTGATAGTTTTCTTAAAGTCCCTCTTTCTTCCACCCTGAATTGGAAGGACCCTTATGAAGGGTATCACCATGGCCCTGCATCACTCTGACCCTCTGTTTCCATCCTTACATCTCCTTCTCTGAATCTGACACCCCTGCCTCCCTCTTATAACAACCTTTGTAATTACAATGTGCCAACCTGGTAGTCCAGGATAAGCTCCGCTTCTTAAAATCCTTAACTTAATCACAAATGCAGAGTCCATTTGCCAGGTAAGGGAACATACACACAGGTTCCAGGGATTAGGAGATGGGCATTTTTAGGGGACCATCATTCTGCCTATTACAGTGTCAAAACTTGTAAATGGAACTAGATAATTTTTTTTTTTTTTTTTTTTTTTTACTAGCCAGATCACTGTGATTCACTCATTCATGCAGCAGCTATGAATTTAGTGACTTGGTAACTGTTGTATGTCAGGCATTCTTGGTGTTTGGGTCCTCCTGAAGGAATGGCCAGTAGAAGTTCTGCCTACGTTAATAAATATCCTTCTCTTCCTTCCCTCCAATTAGATTTTCTCCCTAGAGATCTTGACTAGTGATTTGAAGACAGACACTTAGAGTTTATAGAGCTGACATCTTGATGATAACTCCAAGAGAGAAGATTCGTAATGTCCTGTTCTTTGTTCTTTTTTTATTCCTGCCCTTCCAGAGGGTAACTCAGCACTATTTTCTACTGGAGGAGTTATGTAATTTCCTCCCTAGCAAAAGTGTTTTTTTCTTTTTTTTTTTTTTTTTTACTTAGCTAGAGTCAGTCTCCATCACTGTTGCCCAAAAGAGCATACCATATCCTCGGATTCTAACCAGTTTATCAATTACAAGAGCCTGATGTGTATATATATTTTTATGAAGAGTTATCTCAGATTTCAACATCATATACAACACTTTTAATCTTTTTTGTTCACTTAAAATGCATAAACAGCATGTGGCATTTTAATGTAAAATATACAAGTAAGCTAAAATAATCTCATTGTTTTTAACATCTTTATTGGAGAATAATTGCTTTACAGTGTTGTGTTACTTTCTGCTGTATAACAAAGTGAATTAGCTATATGCATACGTATACCCCCATATACCCTCCTTCTAGCATCTCCCTCCCACTCTCCTTATCCCACCCCTCTAGGTGGTCGCAAAGCACCGAGCTGATCTCCCCGTGCTATGCAGCTGCTTCCCACTAGCTATCTATTTTACATTTGGTAGTATATATAAGTCCATGCCACTCTCTCACTTTGTCCCAGCTTACCCTTCCCCTCCCCATGTCCTAAAGTCCATTCTCTATGTCTGTGTCTTTATTCCTGTCCTGCCCTTAGGTTCTTCAGAACGATTTTTTTTTTTAGATTCCATATATATGTGTTAGCATACGGTATTTGTTTTACTCTTTCTGACTTAACTTCACTCTGTATGACAGACTCTAGGTCCATCTACCTCACTAAAAATAGCTCAATTTTGTTTCTTTTTATGGCTGAGTATTATTCCATTGTATACATGTGCCACATCTTCTTTATCCATTCATCTGTGGATGGACACTTAGGTTGCTTCCATGTCCTGGCTATGGTAAATAGTGCTGCGATGAACATTGGGGTACATGACTTTTTTAATTATGGTTTTCTCAGGGTATATGCCCAGTAGTGGAATTGCTACATATGATAGTTCTATTTTTATTTTTTTAAGGAACCTTCATACTGTTCTCCATAGTGGCTGTATCAATTTACATTCCCACTAACAGTGCAAGAGGGTTCCCTTTTCTCCACACCCTCTCCAATATTTATTGTTTGTAGATTCTTTGATGATGGCCATTCTGACTGGTGTGAGGTGATACCTCATTGTAGTTTTTTTTTTAAAGAGATTGGAGTTTATTTATTTATTTATTTATTTTTGGCTGTGTTGGGTCTCCGTTTCTGTGCGAGGGCTTTCTCTAGTTGCAGCAAGCGGGGGCCACTCTTCATCGCAATGCGCCGGCCTCTCACTATCGTGGCCTCTCTTGTTGCGGAGCACAGGCTCCAGACGCGCAGGCTCAGTAGTTGTGGCTCACGGGCCTAGTTGCTCCGTGGCATGTGGGATCTTCCCAGACCAGGGCTCGAACCCATGTCCCCTGCATTGGCAGGCAGATTCTCAACCACTGCGCCACCAGGGAAGCCCCAATCTCATTCTTAATAATGATAATTACGTTTTTTAAAAAAGTAACCTTGGATATGTCAGACTTTTTCAGTAGTTTTTGCTTTAGCATTTAGTGATAAAATACATACTTAAAATAATAAACAGATAATTTTCTTAAATGTTGTAACTTAAGAAATTAGCATGAGGAAACAAAGTGTATGTATTAGTTATCTATTGGTGCATTAAAAACTACTACAAAACTTAGCAGCTTAAAGCAGCACATGGGTATCATCTCAGTGTCTGGATCAAGATTTCAGGCAGGGCTTAGCCGGACATCTGCCTCAGGATCTCTCACAGGGCAGCAGTGAAAGTGCTGACCAGGGATGTTATCCCATCTGAATACTCCACTGGGAAAGGGCCCACTTTCATGCTTGTTTGGTTCAGTTCCTTTCAAATTGTTGGACTGAGGGCCCCAGTTTCTTGCTGGCCATTGAATGGAGCTGCTTTCGGTTCCTTTCATGTAGGCACAGTTCATAACATGCAGCTTGATTCATCTCTTGCAGTCTTAGCATGAAAGTTGCATCCTATCAGTGTCGAGGTATTGAGTTGATTAGGAGCAAATTACTTAAGGGAAGGGGATCATACATATCTGTAAACACCAGGAGGCAGGTATCATTAGGGCCTATTTTAGAAGCTGTTTATACATAACTAGCTTGGCAGAACAGTGATTAGTGCCTTGTAATTCTCAGTGCCAAGTGTCCTTAACACACTCCCCTGGTTGTGTGCATTCTCTTTCCAGCCATGGACTGGACTTGAGTTACTCTTGTGTCTCTGAAACTTACCTAACCTTGACAAAGTAATTTACTATCTGGACTCACTGTCTTTAGCTATACAAACAAAGGGATTTGACTTGACTTGTTTTTCCTAACAGTATTAAATCTTCAGATCATTAGACTATCTAACTTATCTGTCTCATTCTCAGAATATCCACAATGTTAACTTCATCATCGCTTTCAAATCTTTGTCCACCTAGCTCCCTGTCAGTGAGGCCTACCTGTTTAAATTTCAGCGTGATCCTCTCCATGTGTTTATGTCTGTTCATGTTTCCATAGCACTTATCCTTTTAGTATATTATATAATTTACATGTACAAAATATTTATTGTATCTCTCCACCACTAGAATATAAGCTTCCCATAGACAGGGATTTGTGTCCGTTTTGTTTGCTAATATATCCCAAGTGCTTACATAGCAGCCTTTTAATAAAAAACTATTAAATTACATCTGTAAATTATTTTATAGAAAAAAAGAACACAAGGAGCTATATACTAAATTATAATTACTGGATACCTCTTTGTGAATAATTGATTTTTAAAATTTTGTTTTTAAACTTGTTTAAACTTTCTAAAAGCCTTATATAAGTATTCACTTAAAAAGTAACAAAACATATTTAAAAACTGCAAATCAAATAAATTAGAGGGTTTATGTTTTCATTGCATATGTGTCAGAATCTGAGTTGGAAATGTCCACCCTAAAAAGAAGAAATAAAGAATGAGTTTTGAGTTCATTAGCACTTCTAATTTTAGCTTGTCAGAATGAGCTATAGATAATATAGTCTAAAAAAACCAAACACTTAGACGGGTCATTATAGAATGCATCCTCTCATATTTGTAGATTTATACTTGAGGTTTAAAGAGAGACTAAAGTGAGGAGAAAAAAAAAACTTTTCATCTAAAATCTATATTGTCTAAAATTATCCAAATTCATTTATTTAAATTATCTAAATCAATTTTGAAAATTAAAATTTAGATATTCAGTATATGAAAGTATTGCTAAAGAACCGTTAAAAAATTTTTTTGACAGATTTTCCTATACAGATATATTCAATATTTATTAAACACCTGTCATTGGCAAGTTATTGTTCTGAAAGCTGATTGCTTAGGTTTCTTGGAGAAGGAGGAGCAGAGACAATCTCAGTGACCCCTGACCTTGTTTTAATATCGAGATGAGACACATATGGAAACAATACCCAGACATCCTCTAATAGAGGATCAAACTGTGCACAGTGGAAGGAGGGGAGGAAAGAGCACTTCCAACTGAGGGCATGGAAGCAAACTCCCCTCAAGTTTTGTCTTCTCTGTTCTGCTGCCTGGTCTAATCAAATTGGTATAAGTTTCTTGTTAACCTACGTAGCACCAGTTTTCACAAAAACTCTCAAAACTTCACAAAAACTTAGCTTATAAAACATCACCTGAAAGCTTCCCATTGCAGGTAGGTTAGTTTGCGACATAAAAAATATTCCAGATGAGTACAACCAGAAACAGTGGATCATATATAAAAATCATCCATTTAAAAATACTGGAGAGCTATATAATATAAGCAATGACTGACTAAGTGAACCAAAATTTTGGACAGAGTTACTTTTCCCTGGGTACATTTTCTAATGCTAGCTGTGGAGGAAGCAGGAAACTGGGTGTCCAGGACTTCATCAGCGAGAGCAGCTTCTTTAGGACAGAGAAAGGTGCAGAAAACTTGGCAGTGGCTCTGGGCTGCTATGACAGCATTCTAAGCTTGAGGAGCTAAAACACAAGGCTGATTTCCAATTCAAGACATTCTTCCCACCCTGGTAGGGGAGACCCTAGTGACCCTTTCAGTTTAAAGTCCTAGAAGGTTATGCTCCAGGATTAGGGACAGACCAGAGGTAGACAGAGTTTTACCAAAACTGCAGATCGGCTTCTACCAACTCAATCACCAATCAGATGAAGGTATCAGATCCTCTGTTCTGTCTGCCCAATGTTGGAAAGTATGGGTGCTCACTGTTGATTTTGTTATCTCCATCTCTGTCTATTTTTTTCTTACCTGATAGTTAACATTAGTTCAGAAAAATTAATAGGTTGACAATAGATAAGATCATGTGGCTAAAGATAAAAATAAAACTCGTGGACAAAATGACTCACAAGCAATCCAGTTATTGATGTTGACAAAGACTTTGCAAAACTATTATTACTGTGTTTAGAAATACAGAGAGAAGAGATCAGAGCTTTGTGAGAGAAATTGAATCTTAAAATAATAATAATATAGAAAATTTGGTACAGAAAAAGCAATAACTGAAATTAAGTATTGGTGGAAAAGTTTGATACTAGACCCATCAGAAGAAAGGAAAGTGAACTGAAGAAACATCCAAACTGTAATATAGAAAGGGGAAATAATAATAACTAAATACAAATAACAAATAAATACAACTAAACCCAAATAATGTAAGTGTATCTATCAAACATATTGTTTGGTGCAAGAAGCCAGACAAAAAGAATATATTCCATTGATATAAAGTTCAAAATGGACAAAATTAATTTTGGTGGTGAAAAAAGCCAGGCTACGTATTACTTTTGTCTGGGCGATGGGAGGTAGGTGACAATTGAAATGGGATGACAGGCAGACTTCTGAGGGACCTGTCATATTCTGTTTCTTTGTATGGATGCTCCTTACATAACTGTATTTATGAAAATATGTTTAGCTGTACACTTACGATTTATGCACCTTTCTATATATATGTATGTTATGCTTCAGTTAAAAAGTTCACTTTAAAAAATTAAATGCAGTATTGGATTTGAACTACAAAGCCTTCTGTGGGTGTTACTTTGATTTGGTGGATTCTATTTAACACATGAAGAATCTGAGAGCCACAGATGTTAAGTGACCTTATCAAGAGGGACAATAGCATTGATCCCATTAAGGGTCATTGACCCTCTGTGATACAGGTTTGAACCTGATTTTCCAGGACCTCAGACTTTTCCTTTTTAAGACGGCCTCCCACACTACCTATACCCTGTAGTCAAAGTGATAGAAAAGGAGCATCCAGGGAGAGAACAGTGGACCATTTGGGGTTAGCAGCTGGTGTCGGGGAAAAGAAAGTATACCTTCCACATTACCAGGGCTCACATTTTTTATACTAAATGGAACGTCAGCTTGAGTACTGAACTCTGCTCTATCTCCTTGATTGTTTTTAGCTTTGGCCTATAGCTTCACTAATAAGCCCTTGCATTTATATCAAGATTCATCACTAAAACATTCTTTAAAAATGAGTTAACTCATGTGATCCCCAAAACAACCTTCTAATATACATATTTTTAACTAATTGTTCCAGATTAAGGAATACAATATTTCTCATTTTCCTCTGCCCAAACCCTTCTTTACACCATCTATGGTGGAAGTGTTAGCAGTGGGAGGTGGGGAGATGAACCTGTCTGACTGAGAAATATAGATATATATTTTATAAAACATTTGAGTCAGAACAAAAGATTTGTTGGTTCATTCATTCATCAGTTTATTACAATAATGTATATAATGAGTGAATGGATTCCAGGTCCTGTTTAAATGAATAAGCGTAGTTTGAGTGTCCAGAAAGATCTAATCTAATGATAAAATGTATCAAATAAGGAGCTGGAAACCACTGTATGAAGTACTGCTTTGGAAATATGAGATAAGCAAGCCCATCTGTTCTGAGAATTGGAAGAAGGGTGAGAAGATATTTTTTTCAGCTTCATTCACTTTATTTTTCTCATATAAAACTATGTGGTGGCCACAGCTGTAGCCTGGGTCCTCTGCACGGAAACTCTGGTGTTGGTCTTTACCAGATGGTCAGTAAATTCCTGATAGGGGATCTGGTGAACACCATGTATTCCCAGAGATCAGCAGTGAGATAGTTGTAGGTCTTGGAAATGGCATCAAAAGTGGCCTTGGCGAAGTTGCCTAGGATGGCGGTGCAGCCCCTGGCAGAGGTGCAGCCGTCATCAATACCAGCCGTCAGCAGCAGCTTCTTGGGCACAGGGGCTGAGACGATGCCAGGGCCCCTGGGGCCAGGATGAGGTGCACCAGCACAGAGCCGCAGCGGCCAGTACCTTGCAAGGGAGGGCACGGGGATGATGGAGAGCTTGGCCAGAATGATGGCTGCATGGAAGGCAGTGGTTATTACCTCCGTGGAGCGCCTGACCTGGTCTGCTGGCCAGCACAGGTCTGCTTTTGCACAGGCATAATGGGAAGATTTTTTTAAAAGTCACAGAGGAGGTGACATTTGAGCTGAACCTGAAAAATGGGCAAGAGTCACCAGAGCAGAAGAGGAGAAAGGGATCCCAACCTGAATGGCTGTTTGAGTGTCATCCAGCATCAATGTAGTTCCAGGTACTTCCACAAGCTCCTGCCAATGCCATGTTCTTACCCTGCTGGGAACCAGAGAAGTCAGGGAATTTGGATGAAAATTTCTAATGGAATTTTGTTATCCTATGCAGAGAAGACCTAAAACAAACCATTATTAATATTAATAAGCTTTCTTTTGTTATCAATTTTGCTATTTAAGATCAAAGCTTTGCCATTAAACATAATTAAGGCTTGAGAAACATTTATTAAATAATATTCTTTGAACTTACATAATTCAAATGATGAACATAATAAACCACACCGTTAATAATACTGTCTTGTCTTCATTCTGCGTTTGTTTGCGGGAGACACGTTAGTAATGTGCCAGTGCACTTTATCACGGTGTGACTCATCTTGTCTGGGGCCACACTTTTTTCATCTTCTTATTTCTGATCCATGTTCAGTTGTTGGAGCTTGCTGTGGTTGTGTCCTTTAATGTACTTCTGTACAATCTACTACTTCTTCCTAATTCCCATCCCTCCTGCTCCACCTCCCTTCAACTGCTAAACTTATATCATCTTAAAGCTCAGTTCAAAAGCAACCTCTCAGGCCCTCCTCTCACCCCTAACCAGTCTCTTGTTCACTGTGGTCCTTCAGGACTTGTGCCTGAATGCCCTTGGAATGGAGAGATTCTCTAGCTCCCCCAGCGTCTGTGTGGATAGGCCCTTGACCCAGGAGAAACCTCCCTTGGACACACTTGTTGATGTATGATGCACGCACACACACAAACTCAGCTAATCAGAGATATTCCCTTGGGTTCTCAAATTGGAGGTTGATAGTAGTATCAGTTTCACCTCCTATAATCTTTCTCTAAAGCAGCTGGAAAGAATTAACGTAACCCTTGAAGAGAACAGTAAAAGAGATTCCTGCTCTTTTCCAAGACCCTGGATCCAGTTTTCTCTGAAGACATCCTCATCCCTGCCCTTTAATGTTAACCGGTGAATTCCTATTTTTCTCTCACTTTCTCTCTCTCTCTTTCTCTGTCTCTCCTTTTTAGTTAAGTTTTTGTCTCTTCTAATTTAAAAATTATTGACAAGTATAATACTCCATATTAATCATTTATTTTTCTTGCCACTGGACAGTAGAGTGAATGAAGACAATGTCTTGCTTTGTCTCTGTACCCCAACACTTGACAAGACACACTTGACATCTTAGGCACTCTATAAGTAATTGTCAAATAAGAGAATAGAGATCAAGCCTGTTTTGTAAGGAGATAGTTGCATAATGCAACATTGTGCCCATCGTAAAGAGTCCACATGACTGACATGTTTTAAATGTTACAAGAGATGGATTTTTTTAATTTAAATTTTATTTTATCAGTATATTAGAAGTATAGTTGATTTACAATGTTGTGTTAGTTTCAGGTTTACAGCAAAGTGATTCAGTTATACATATTTATTTTTTAAACACTTTTCCTAAAATTGATGAGACACCTGATAAATGTAATTTTAAAATAGTCAATAAAAGAGAGAAACACTTTCTCTTTAACTCAACCACTCTATCCAGGACCTTTTATGCACACACACACACACACACACACACAGTTTCCTTTATCTATATTTCTCCCGCCTTGATCACCCAGGCAAACTTGCCTTCAAGTTGTGCTCAAATATAAAGAACTTCTGTCAAGTATTTTATGATACAACCCCCTTTAAATAACACTAGACTTTCTTTTACCTAATCCCCCAAAGCATTTTGACTTTATCTCATTCTGTAGAAATTATTTATTTTCGTTTCTACTCCTTCCCTTCCTAGAGGTTAAGCTCTTAAAAGGATGCATATTTAATTTATCTTTGCATCTTCAGCCTCTAATATAATGACTGGCACCTAGTAAGTTATCAATGAGCATCTGAGGAGAAATCACTTTACAAAGAGTTCTTGCACAAGAACTCATTTGAACAGCACAGAAAACTGGAGGGGTCCATATTATTCTATCAGTTTTATAGATGACAAATACACTTGTAATAATAGGCCTCCTGTGCCTGTAATAAGAGGCCTACTTGTTTCTCTAGATCCCTAGTGCATCCTCATTACCTGGCACAATGTCTGGCATGTAAGAGGTGTCATGGAGGAGGTAATTTTCCTCTACGCTTCTAGGTTCTGACTGGTCTAAGAATTAAATTGACAAGAGGAAGATCAACAAGAGAAAATCAGTTAAAAATTTAGTAACATGTACATGGGAGAGACCCAGGAAAACTGAGTAAGTCCCAATGTGGCTGAAGCTCTCAGCTTACACACCATCTTTAGCTAAAGACGAGGATGTTGGGAGTAGTCGTTTTGAGACTTCAAAGGGGAGGAAGGCAATTCACGTGGAGATGGACAAGCAAATGTTTGGTAAACACATGTTTGCTGGGCCAGGCAGAGACAGTGGGACGCAAAGTGGACTCCCCAACCAGACCTACTCCATATTCTTTGCAGATATCTCTGGTGATAGATCTATTCTGGAAATAGGCCCTTCATCAAAATTCATTTAGTTAGGGGGAAGGTCAGAGTTTCTGCCTGAGTCTTTTGGGCCTTGTTTTTAACCTGAAATACTTCGCCCCATAGAGAGACATTTTGGGGTGGCACATTTTGCTCCCTACAGGGGTCTTTTTATAAATACAAAGTCAGGAGCCTTAGCTACTTTCAGTGGCAGTGCCTTCATCTAAAGTTAGATTTACTCAGCCTCAGTGCTCAGTCCCACCACACTGTCCTGCTGTCTCTCTCACTGGCCACATTGGGAGCAGTTTATGGGGAGAGGTAGTGACTTCATCAATTCTGCATCCCCCATGGTTCTTGCACACACCTTTGAGGTGACTATTTACCATGAGTCCAGAATTTTGTTGGGTGCTTTCATAGTTTGAGTTGTAATCATCATCATAATTCCGTGAAATGTATATTATATCCTCATTATACACAGAAGAAAATCAAGGCTTAGAAATCTAAGATAATTTAGTATGTGTAGGTCCTCACTCGTTTTTATTTTTTAACTGAATGGAAATGAAGTGAATTTAATTGTATATTATTATATAAAACATCTCGAACTCACTTTGCACTGAAAAATCTTAGAACAAATAAATAAACAAAAAGGTTAAGCAAGGTCTGTGTTCAACTGAGCAAAGCCTTTGTGAAAACCTAGCAAAATGATGACTTCCTTAGTAGGCTTTGCCAATTCCTATCAATACTCGACAGAGAGGAGTTTATGTAGCTACTTAAATACCAATTACTTAGAAATGGAAAACAAACAAGGGGAACAAGGCAAACACCCTGTTTAATTTACCAGAACACAGAGAAACCTTCACTACTCAAGGCAGAGACTGGAACAGTCACCCCAGGTCACACAGGGCTCCAGTGCAAATTGGCACACAGCCAGGGGAACGCGGAGACGCTGGGCAGGAAATCAGCTCCTGCCACTTCAGTTGTTTCTTTGCTTCTTCCTAGAGATGAAGCTTCCCTCCAAAACATGGGGCCATGTGCTGGATTTCTTCAACCTCCTGTACTCAAAGACAGGAGACAGACATTTTAGAGGAGTGGACCCCTGATACAGGACCATGCATCCTGCTATGTTCTCATAATTTAGAAGCAGTGCTAGTTTCATGGAGGTGAGGCATATGTAGGGCCCCGTGCTCAGGGGGATCCATGATGGGTTTAGTGTTTGGCTGTGGCTGTACTGAAATTGTTAAAGATTTTATCTCTGAACTTGTGTGTTTTATTAGTGAGGTCTAGTGGGATGTAGGGGGGGAAAGATAATTTTCTGTCTTCCCCTCTTAAGTTCCTGGCTGTGAACCCCTTTTAATGAAAGATAGATTAATAGGAGAAAAAAGAAAAAAACCCAGAAGTTTAATAACATGTATAATTCCTATATACATGGGAGAGACCTAGCAAAACTGAGAAACTGTGCAGAATGGCCCAAGCCATCACCTTAAATACCATCTCCAGCTAAAGACAAGAAGATGCTGAGAGAGGGAAGCCTGCTATGGAAGGTTACCAGGCAAAGCACAGTAAACAAGGGTAGGGTTGTTATGAGGAGTGAAGTCAGTTGTCTTCTCCACTGTAAGAATTTCTAGAGATTTAGTCATCCTCCTCTTCCTGTTACAGAGAGGGACACCCCCTGACAAATGGAGATTTCCCTTATAAATGATATTTTCCCTTACAAAAGGGTAACTTCTACTTGGTTTTCAGAGCTTCTCCTGTGTTTGCTCTTTCTTAAAAATAATCAGCTCAAGATAATCCTTACACCATAGAGCCATATTTGGGGGTGGCAAAATCTGCTCTCCTTCAGGGACAAGGGGCAAACTTCTTGCTACCCCTTTCTAGATAGTGCTCCCAGTGTCCTTCGAGCGCAGAATCCTGGTCCCATGGTGTGGTGGAGTTAAGCAAGACTCAGGGCAAGTACAAAGTAAGCATTTTACATCTATGATTAATTGGGGTGGTGACAGCTCCAAGAAGCCACACTTTTCATTCAAACCCAAACTTGCAGAAAGAAACAGTGATGTTCTAAGAAAACTGAGTGACTAAGAAAACTGAGTGACTTTCTTCTTCATGTGACTTCCCTGTGTCAGCCAACCACCTAAGCTGAAATGATGACTTAGAAGGAAAGGGCAACCCATAGTTCTTTTCCTTTTCGTTTTTTTTCTCACTGATCAGTAAACCACAGGTACAGAGTTTCAGTAGAATGTGTGCATATCAAATCCAATAAAACCAGCTGAGTTTATTTTGTGCAACGATTACTTTGTCCTGCTGAGAATGAAATACATGGGCATGTACGAGCTATAAAATATAAGTTGTGTAATTTAATGCTTCCACATGTGAGTTAAATACTCTTATATTTGCATTTAAAACTAATTTCACAATATAAAGGTAAACATACAATTCATTTAAAATTTTTTTTTTTTTTTACTTAGAGTGGCATTGACTAGCAAGTGCAAAATCACCATGACAAGTCAAGAAAGTGACCATGGAAGAAATTTTAAAACTTTATAACTGAGTATCTTTAACAAAATTGTTTCCCTGCTTTTTGAACAAGGGACCCTGCAGTTTCATTTTTTCCTGGATTTCTCAATAATGTAGTCATCTCTGTTTAAACAAGTTAAGTAGGTAGTAATTCTTCCCAAAATTGTTAACAATCCAAATGGAGAATAATTAAGTGAACAGATCATTTTAGTACACTGCGGTGAGTTCAGTGATAATTTTACAGAGAAAACTACAAGAGCACAAATTTTAACTAAGGAGTCATGCAGATTTCCTGATACAGATGGTTCCAGGTCTGAGTCTTGAGTCCTAAATTATTTATAGAATTTTAGGATTTATCCAGGTAAAAAGTTGTAGTGTTGGGAAGAGGTACGTGGAAAAAACATCCCGTGTAAATGAACCTAAGGCATTAACAAAACATAGTGAGGAGGAGAAAAGGAAAGATATTTATAGGACACCATAGTAACAAATATAATCTTTATTCTTGGTCACATCATCTGCTAACATCAGTGAAGGTGCTATTTCCTTCTCTACACCTTTCAGTTGGTGGTACTGCTGTCAAGGAAGATTCCTGATGTTCAGTTGTTCGTTGTATCAGCATCTGTTCATGCTCTTCCTCCTGTCCCCTTGGCACTATTTCTGATTCCAGCTGCAGCTGAGGACTGTTTAAAAAAAAAAAAAAAATTCAGTCAAGTAAATCTGAAGATCTACTTGGCTTTATTCAACAATCCATGAATAGTTCAGGCAGCATCACATCTCCCAACTAGAAGGGCAGTCAGAGGGGTTGTGCGAAATAGAAGGTTTTACATGAAGAAGGGTGGGACAAGGGAGCTATTAGCAAAATTAAAGAAGGGGTAATTTTCTGCCAAGACATCATTTTGTGGGGGAGGGAAGGGCAAGGGTTTTTTCATGCTGATTGCCTCTTCTTCCTCTGGGGGCGTGGAGAGAGCCCACTGTGACAGTTTACCTCCTTGATGCTGACCAGAAAATCCCAAACTGGTTGATTAAGATTACATTTCTGACGAAGATCAAAACTGTAAGTAAGTCAGGTATTAAATCTAGGTATGGTATCATGGACTTTAGCACAAGTGATGTCATTTTGGGCCTGCGGTTTTTCTCTTTAAAAGGACACAGTTCCTTGTAGGCATGGCCTCACTTGATGCTGCCTGCTTCTGGCTTCTTAGTCTGTTGGCACTGCAGTAACAAAATGGCATAGACTGTGTGGTTTATAAACAACAGACCTTTATTTCTCACAGTCATGGCGCCTGGGAAGCCCAAGTTCAAGGCGCCAGCAGATTAGGTATCTGGTATAAAGACCCACTTTCTGGTTCATAGATGGCTGTCTTCTCACTGCGTCCTCACCTGGCAGAAGGGTCGGGGGAACCCTTTGGGGTCTCTTTTATAAGGGTACTCTGTGCTGTGATCTAATCACTTCCCAAAGACCTCACCTCCAAACACTATCACATTGGGCATTAGGATTTAACAGGTAAACAGGTAAATTTGGGGGCTCACAAACATTCACTCCATAGCAAGGCTTCACTTATCCTAAGCATTTTCCCTTGCCACAGAATCCTCTGATGCCATGGATGCAATGGGATTTTGGACAACCTGGATCTATGCCTAGCATGGAAATATGTGGCAGATAACATCATCAGAGCAACCCTAAATCAGTGAGGATGGATAAATGCTCCTCACTCCTGTCCTCGGGGTGAGAGATTCTGTACAATCCTCAGGAGGTCCCTGTGGGAAAGAGCCCCCATGCACCTTGGCGGCAACCTTCCTAACACCCCCAAATTGATTTTCCTTCCTTCCCCCTGCCACTCTCCCAGGGCTGTCTTTCCTGCTTCTTGAAGTCTTCCAATAAAACTGTCTGTTCACTTGTCCCTATTTTAGGTTCTCCTTTGGAAAAATCCAAATTTTGAACACTTCTTATTTATTATCCTTCTTAAATTAATTCTCAAAGATTTTTATATGTTAACAGGTATAATGTTAACTGAAAGTCATCATTTTCATGTTTCCTATTTCTCTGATACAGCTCTGCATAGTTTTATTGGTAATGGGCATTCTTGTTTGTTCCTGAATTTAATATAAATATTTACATTCTTTCATTATGAATAATGATGTTTGCTACAGATTTCTGACAGATTCTTTAATAGGGAGCACATTTAAATTTTATCAAAAACTTTCTCATTTTTTTCTTTTTCCGTTAATCATTTTCATCCTTCGTTCCATAATATGTTCTTGCCATATGGCTCCACAGGCTTCACACGTTCTCCATTTAGTCCAGCTTGGCTTTGGCTCTACATGGAGCCACCCAGACCCTTCCTGCATGCATCCCTCATGGTTTACCCTGGAAGTGCACGTGTGCTCACAACACCTGCACCCACAGATCTCTATTTGCTTATGGCTTTGATTCATGTTCTCTCATCTCAGGCTATCACCAAACAGCAGAAACAATTTAGATAATAGTTCCAAATGTGAAGCTATTCTGCTCTAGGGCCACAGTGGCTACCTCTGTTCTCTGACACTATATTGTCTATGCTTTGACCTTCTGGCGTCTCTCTAAATCTTAGCGTGAAGTTGGCTTCCTCACCCTTACTTGACCAGGGATGGACTTGCCTGTTTCCTCATCCTTACAGGCTAAGACTCTTTGTTCCCCATCTTTTGTGTACCCCTGCTTTTCAAACAACCTTATAACACAATCTCTATTTTTGATTGTGGAGAACGTCCTCAGCATTCTACAAGCCCCCTACACCAAAAGCCTTAGAATGATCCTTAACTCTTCCTTTGTTCTTCATATCTGACACTACCATTTGTTAGCAATTCTACTTAAAAAATCTATCATAGACATAGTCTTCGTTCTTTATTCTCACCCGACCTGACTAGTCCAGGCCCTGATCATCGCTCGCTCAGAGAGAAGAGACACCGCACATTTCTTCTATACCCACACTATCTTCTCCCAGTGGTTTCCCCACAGTTCCCTGTATTGCCCAACCTCACCTTTGCTCAAACATTTCCATTCACTCTCCAAGGTCAACTGGATAAATTCCAAACCACTCCCCTTGGCATAAGAGATTCCTTATGGATCTTTCTATATACCCAGCCACAAATTTTGCCACTTTTATTACGTATTAGAACATGTGAAGCATTTGAGTATGAGATGGTTTGACATGTCATTCGAAGTTGTAACTAGTCAGTAAAATCATGACATAGACGTCGTGATCCTATAGCCCATCTTCAATTATCCTGTTAAAGTGTCTTAATAGGAAATGATTACAGAATTCCAGATGTCCATTGAACACTCCAGAGTTAAGTAAGTCATAAAAATGTATGTGAAATACCTGCCATTTTTTTTGTTTCCTTCTTTGTCATTTTTTACCTTTCCATTTGGACACTTTGAATTATGTAAAATAATTCACAACATTCTCCCCACCATATCAATCAAGCAAATCATTTGGCGTTTACAATTAGTTTAAGCTCCTAATTACTTTTTTCTTTAAAATGTGAGAGAAAGTCATATCTTCTTTTGTCTGTGTTTTCCTATACCAATGGTTGTCCCTTTAACTATGCATTAGAATTATTTGTGAGCTTCTGTGGTTAGAACACAGTTCTAACCAGCAGACTAAATTTAATCAGATTCTCTGGTGTAAGATCTGGACATTCTGAAATATGTATTTTTTTAAAAAATATGTATTTTTTAAATTCAAATTTGTAATCCTGGTTTAAAAAAAAATACTGGCTATGCTTTCTGTCTGTTTTCTCTTTTGGAAAATGGCTGCACCATATGTACCTACTATTTGGTGACATCATTAGCTGTCTAACATACCTGTGATGGAAAAAGCTTCTGAGCATCTAACATGCTGCTTGTTATTATTCTAATTATTTGTTCTGACTCTCCCTTGACTGGCTGATTTAAGAAACATTAAAAATTCTAAGATATGCCAGGAGAAATCATTTTAACATTTTTATATCAGATTGTCCTCAGTTTCCCCCTTTTCCCTATGAATCTTATAAATACAAATAGAATGTCAAGTGCTCTGCAGAAGAAAATAAAGCCATTGAGATTTTATTGGTGGAATTTAGCAAACAGCATTCCTCATATTTCTTCAGCCTAATTCTTGGTTACCAAATGAAACCACTAACACCATTTCTGCATGGGATGTTGGGGGCCTTGGGGTTCTGTTAGATTCACTGTTTTGGAATTAAGACAAGGTATAAAAGCAAGTGAGTGGCTATTATTTTATAGTCTAATGGCTGACAGAAGCCTCTGAAAAAAATCCATGTTCAACTAAGCACCCATACTTTCATCTCTGCTTCACTCTGTTTTGGATGTATAAAATACATCCCAGGAAGAAATAAGCCTTGTTAAAATAGTATATGGTGAGAAGTCTGTTTACCTAGTTTCCTTCATCCCGCATCAAAGCTCATCTGAGATAGGCAGATAATATAGACACAGACTAGATATCAATCTATAACAGCACTTGAGGTAGAGTTTTTCACTTCCAGATTTTATAAGAATAATAGAATGCACAATAAAGAATGGCTGAACATTTACTATGGAATACAAGGTATGCACATTTTCATTAAATGTTAACATCATCATAAATGTGTTCAATAAATAAGAAACAATAAAGAATGTGTTTATAAAGTAAACTTTCAAATGGTGTTTAAGTAACTTCTAAATGAAAAAAAAGAATTAAGAAAACAAAATTTCAAAATCTTTTTCCTTCACATTCTGCAATTTCTCCTTTACCTCTAATGCTGGTCTACCCAGGAAAGTCATTTACTTTTCCCGGGAGCATATCTTCCATCACTTCTTCTACACTTGTTCAAGTCTGAGTAACTAAGGAGGGTGGCAAGGCTTATTTCTCCTGGGATTTATTATTCTTAATAAACTATGCAAATTTTCATGTGCTCACTCTCTTTATTAATGAGACATTCCTCCCTCTTCCTGTCACAAGCTCAATAAGAGTGACCTTGCACCACTCAGCCCACTACTCTTTAGTGGCATTTTTAATTAATCCCTTCATCAGTAAAATAAAGGGAAATCGTTTAATGATCTCTACAGCACCTTCTAATTCAGAGGCTCTATGATTTTGTTGTTGTGTGCGTTCTAGATTTAAAAGGATAATAGGATACAGAAGTAAAAACAAAATTAAACAAGAAATTCTTTGAAAGACATGCATGTACCAAGAAGTTAGGAACTAAGATAAAAAAAAGAGCACTGATTTTAACCAGAAGATATCTCTAAAACATAATACTTTGTTTAAATTATCTTTCTATACTCAGCCAAAAGAAAAGACATCCACTCTTACATGTTGTGTGTAATGTTTTCAAGCTCTCGTTCTGTGTTCTCCAGTGTCCCTCAATTTACTACATGCATTTATTAAGAGACATGAATTAATACTTGTAAAGTATCTAGAAGCATGTGACACAAAATATTATTACTAGAAAGGATCAAGAGAAATTTGGTCCCCCCTTACAGTTTTTATACCACTGGACTGAAAGACTTCTACGGTGTCTTGATTCTACACATTTAGGGATCCTGAAGTGCTAGGAGTTGGCATGCTTAAGTGCAAGCTGTGTCCTGAGAGTTCCAGAAGTCACAATTAGAAAGAGAGTTGTGTGCTGGGGAAATTTCAGTATCGTCAAAATCCTCTTCTGTTCCATTAAGGTTATGAGGATCCAGACTGGAAGAAACAGTCAAGAAACAGGCTTTTTTTTTCTTCCAAGTGTTAATATTGCAAACGTGGTAACTCATTTCAGAATTGTTTTCTTCCATTATAAAATCCTACAGCTACTTAGATAAAATGCTAGGGTTGAACACTGCCATGCCCTGATCTGGTTGTCCTCCTCCTCCACGGTTTTTCTTTTCCAGCCCCACTCCCTGGCCTGGCTGCTGAGAACTTGTGCATTCCCAGCTTTACTCTTTACTGCTACACCAGGCTCCTAGCAATAGTCATCCCTAATAGACCTCACAATGCACCCACATTGAAAATATCTATTTCTCATTAATAGATTAAGCAAAAGCTGCTAAATAATGATGATAGTAATAATTTTATAGACGGTCTAAATACAAATAAATTTTGAGTCGGGTTAGAAGGCAGGGGAAAATCCAATTTTCCAATCTGCACTGCCAAGAAGAGAAACTGCTGCCTGGTGGAATTCAATACAGGTCTGTATGTTTAGCTGAGTAAATGAGCCCTGCTTGCTATAACTAAAAAGAATACAAATGCAGGACATAAGCATGGACTCAGGGCACTTCATTTATCATCAGTGTCTCTGTGCCTTTGTGCTTCTTGTCTTCGTAGCTTAACTGAATCATTGCTCTACTACGATTGCATAGAAATATTAACTATGCATTTTCTTAATTTTGAATGATTTAAAATATATATTTTTGCACTCCCTTACTTTAAAAATCCCTTTATTAACTCTCCATTTCTTGTATGATAAAGAGTTTCCTCTGTATTATGACATGGTGCACACAGTCTGTGTCTTTTACTTTATCTCTTCCATGTCCCCATCACATTCAGTGCTCCCATCCCACTGAAGGCTTTCCTGAATATAGTAGGCTTTTCATTGTGGGTGACTTGAGGGGTACAAAGAAAATTAAGCAATATCCATCTTTAATCATCTCAAAGGTAGTTCTGGTTGATGGGGATGGTAAATGGACAACACTTGGAAAAATATTGACTCAGAGGGTAAAATATAAATGACTTATATTCTTCTCTAACTCATCCTACTTCTTCCCTCCTTCTGAATGCTCCAATTTTTTGTCCATATTGTAAGCAGAGATGACGAGATGCAAACTCCTGTTTACATTTGCACGGATCCAATCCAGATGCAGTTGCATCTGTCAAGTCCTATCTTTGAGTGCCCAGCGTTCACACATGTTATTTCTTTTAAGTTTCACATTTCCTCTGGAGGGTAAGCAATCTTACAACCACTTTACAAATGAGGAAATTGAGCCTTGGAGAGAGTGAGTAAATTTTCCCAAGTCATATGTTACAGATATGGGTCATTTGAGAGTTCACACCCAGAGTGTCTGACACCAGATATTACTAAATATCTCTCCATGTAATTGCACTGCAGTTTGGAAAATGTTTCTGCCACCATGGCAGTGCATGTTGCTTCATGGATTATGTAAATAAAGTGTTATGTTTAATTTCTTGAGAACAATGTAAAACCCTTATGATTCACTAGTTTTTATAAATCGCAGATAAAACATATACAGTTAAAAAAATCCTACAAAGGCTTATACAAAAGAAATGGAGTCAGTTTTAGTAAGTTCTTGTCCCAAATCTTATACCAAATAGCTCTGTGACCTTAATCAGCTGTGACACTAATATCTCTGGGTATCTGTTTCTATATCAGGAGAAATGCTGACATATTCGAGAAAGTTTTTTTGGTCACATTTGCATTCATTTATTGCACGATATTCCACACATACCACGCATTCTGGCCTAATGGATCAATCTCTTTTTTATGACTTTCATGCCTAGCCTAGAATTTTTTGTTAATATATGAGAATACAAATCAATTAATCAATTTTAATTCTTCTCTATAAATGTTGAATCATTTGAGACTGATATTAATTAAAAACTTGTATCTGTTTTATTACTAACAAGTCTGGATTAGAGAATAAGATTTATATCTAAGACCAAAATATGCTTCCTTCAGCCCTCCCTAAATCTACATCTTTAGGCCAGTTCATGGTAAATACGTGTCTGCAACATATTTATCCATTCAATAATTCTTCAGAAAATATTTCTTTATTGTCTGCTATGTGCCTGCAACTATTTAGATGCATCTTATACAACAAAGAACAAGGGAGACAAAATCCCATGCTGTCATAAACTTTTATTCTTGAGGATATTGGCCTAACCATCTGACGAGCCTACAGTATTATTTCTAGAAGGAGGTGCAAATTCTGATCCCATCATGCTTAATATATGGAAGCAGGTTCAGAGTATACGGAAAGAAAGCGTGCCCTTTGTGAAGTTCTGCTGCTTTGAGGGAAATTCAAAAGAGGCTGGGCCATTCATCCTTACTTAATAGAAAAACATGGCTCAATGAATGCCTGTCTTTCACTCTCACAAGCAAAGAAATTCAGGAGTGTCTTATGATATAATCCCTAAAGAAGGAAAAGTGTTAGAAGAAGGTATTATAGCTGCCTTTGAAATAAGTTTCAGAGGAAGAAACTGCTTCATCCATTACAGTTCCCCAAATATTTGTTATTTAAACCCACTGAGCTTATCAAATAAGCTCCTGGTCAACCAGAAAGTTCCTCTGGAGGAGAAGACCAGTAGTTTGTTGGGCAAAGTTCAGCTTTTGTTCCCAGAGGACTCTGAAATTGTCAGAACACAGCACTGATGAAATTAATGTCATGGCCACACTATCCCTTAGGCTAAGCATTTGCTCTCTATCCTCTTTTCAACCCATTGAGTACCCACTGAGTGAAGCAGTAGCATTTAATTTAGTCATCATCTAATTTATCAAATGTCACAGACCCAATTTATATATTCTAATGAGATTATTAAAAAACCCTTAACCAATAAATTAGAAAGCTTATATGAAGTGGAGAGTTTTGAAAACAAAAATATTATAAAGTTAAAACATTCTGATTCAAGAAGTAATATAAAGCCTCGATAGTATGATAACCATTGAAGTGAGCTGAATGAGCAGTTAAAAGCCTTCCCTGTAGAAAACTACAGTCATGCGTGGTTTCATCAGAAAAACCAAACTTTTAAGAATAATTCTAAGTGCATATAAATATTTCCAGAAAATAGAAAAATGAGAACATTCTTCATCCAATTTTATAAGTGCTATACTTTATCTTTATACCAAAACCCTTAAGAACCAGACAAAAATGAAAATTTACAGGCCAAAGTTACTCATTAACTTAGAAGTAAAAGTCCAAAACAAATGTTGGCCAGCCAGTCTATGTATCCATCTATCTATTAATCTATAGATTTAATTAAAATTTAGGTTTATCCTGGAATCCAAGTTTGATTTAGCATTAGAAGAATCTATGATGGGAATTCCCTGGAGGTCCAGTGGTTAGGACTCCACGCTTCCACTGTAGGGGGCATGGGTTCAATCCCTGGTCAGGGAACTAAGATCCCGCGAGCTGCGAGGCATGGCCAAAAAACAGAAAAAAGAAAGAAAAATCTATGAATACAGTTTACCACATATTCATATTAATAATAAAAAACAATTTTATCTCAATAGGTACAGAAAAAGCATTTAATAATGTTCAACATCCATTAATATTAAAAATAATTACTAAATTGAGAATAAAGGAATAATTAATAAACTGATTTTATGTGTCAACTTGGCTAGGCAACTGTGCCTAGATGTTTGGTTAAACACCAGTCTAGATGTTGCTGTGAAGGAATTTTTAAGACATGATTAACATCTGTATCAGTAGTCTTTGAGTAAAGCAGATTATCCTCCATGTTGTGGGTAGGCCTCATCCAATCAGTTGAAGTTCTTAAGAGAATAAGACTGAGATTTTTCCACAGAGAAAAGAATTCTACCTGTAGACTGCCAGACTGCCTTTGGATTTGAACCACAACGTAAAGTTTTCCCTAGGTCTCCAATCTGCTGACTTGCCCTGCAGAGGCCCCCAGTCATGTGAGCCAAAAAAAACCAAAACCAAAAAGCTAACAACAACAAAAACCTCTCTCTCTGTGTCTCTTTCTCTCTCTATCTATGTCTACACTTGTTTTAGTGTATAGATATTGATATATAGCATAATATACATAGAATTTAGTGTGTATATGTTTATTATTTCTTCTGTGTCTCTGGAGAACCCTGACTAATACAAAAAGCAATTTTTCAAATCTTATCTTTAAAAAAGTCAGTAAGTCATCATATTTAAATGTGAAACGTTAAAGTCTTTCCATTAGGCTGAAGGAATAACACCAGGTTGTGTGCTCTGACCACTGACATTTAACACAATGTAGAAGATCCTGGCTGCCTGGTAAAGCATGAATAAATGAATGGATGGCATCAGAATTTATCAGAAAGAAATTTAGGACAGATCATGTGAATTTTTTTATACAGATTTTTCCAGCCTACATATTTATTATTAATGAGTTTGACAAGACTGATAGATGATTAAAAATTGAATATGTTTCCACATACCAGCAATAATTAGAAAACAAATTCTAAAAACTAAAATTTCATTTAAAAAATCAAGTACTCAGGAATGAAAGACAGTTAAGACCGACACAGGGAAAATTCTAATAATCAATTGATTGTCATAAAAGAAAACCCAAATAAAGGATAAATAAACCAAGTTTTTTAATTGGTTGTTACAATTGTTAAAGTGTATTTTCTCCTGATATAAAAATATCAGTTTTCTCTTGATTAAAATATTATCAAAGTTTTCAAGAATCAGACAAGTTGATTAGAAGTCTCCTATGACTACCCTGTTTATATAGTTCAGACCCCTCCACCAGACCATCTGGAGCCCACATACTAATCTATAATTTTGTAGCTCTCTTTACCCTCTAGTATTCCTTATAATATACCTTATTTCTTATTATTACTGCTGTGGCCTATTCTTCCCCACACATGTTAGAATGTAAGCTCCACAAGCATGGGAAGTTTTGTCTTTTCTTTTGCATGATGTAGGTCATGTGCGTATAATAGCTGCTGTCACATAGTAGGTGATTTGTAAATATTTTTTGTTATAAATGATGTTCAAAACCAATGTAGCAATATAATTGGAAAAGAATAGCAAAGACACTATTGAATAAAAATTAGAAAGATGTCGTCAAGACTTATGAAATTAAATTAATTAGGACAGTAAAGTTTTGCATAAGTAGAAATAAACAGACTACTGGAAGATAAAGGAGAACCTATACATAGATTCAACTCATGCATGTTTGTGCTCCTGCTGTCATCATAGAGAAATGAGGGAAAGGACAGTCTTTGCAATGAATGGAACTGTAACAGCACTTATCCTGTACCATCTGTGTATCAAAAATACTATAATTGTCCTGAAAAGAAAAGCTACTGGATTAGATAGTATATTTTTTTAAATGAGAAAGGACTAGTTTCATGAATATATAAATTATTCCTTCAAATCAATAGGAAGAAAGACAGAAAAACCAATAGAAGAGTGGGCAAAGATCTTTAGGAGATACTTGATCAAAAAAAAGTCCAAATATATAATCGATAATAAACAAGCTCCATTATTAATCAGAAAACTCTAAATGGAATCATAATAGACAACTATATTCTAAGCAAATTGGCAAAATTTAGCAGTCGTATACTACCATGTATTGGTGAGAATGTGTAGTGACAGAAACTCCCATATAATGCTGATACGAATGTAATTTCGTACAATCACTTTAGAAAAAAATTTGGCATTATCTAGTAAGTCCAAAGCTTTTCATAGCCTGTGACTAATTGTTTCCACTTTTAGATACCCAGTAGGACTGGTGCCCACATGCACCAGCACATGTAGAAGCATTATAGGTGATAACCTCAACCTGGAGACAACCCAAATATCCATCACCAGTAGAAAAGATAAACCAGTGTTGATTCATGCAGTAGAATATCACACAGTCATATAAAAGGACAAAGTGCTGTTAAATGAAAGAATATGCACAAATCTTACAAACATAAGGTTGAGTAAAAGAAGCAAGATTTAAAAGAACACATATTTTATTCCATTTATATAAAGTTAAAAAAGAATAAAAGCCAAATTATATATAACATTTATATTTATCTTATATATCTTATATATAAATTTAGTTTTTATTCATATATATGTATATAATTAGTGCCCAGATTTAATGAATACTTCTCTGTGTGTGTATATATGTATATATATTTTATAAATAGTATTTAATTTTAAGTATTTATATCAATATTGATAGAGATATACATGTAGCTATTACGGGGGGGGGAGAAAGAAGAGACACACAGAGAGATGATTCCGGGCAGTAGCAACGTACTTCTCCATTTGCGTGGTGGTTACATAGTGTTCAGTTTATAATGACTCATTCAATTGCACAACTTTTGTTTTTATCTTTTCTGTGTGTATGTTATATTTTTAAATAAAACAAAATGAGAAAAATTAAAAGATGCTTAAATTTACTACTTAGGGAAATTAAATGTGATATCACAGAGAATAAAGTCATACCCTGACAGTAATAAAATACACTTTTTTAAACTCACGCTATACGAACAATATTGGAAACAATGGAGTGACAGAAACCCTTATGTGTCTAACTACTGGAAACTTTTGGCAGTTAGACGTACATTGGGTTTGCCTTTTGGAAACTATACAGTTAGACGTACATTGGGTTTCCCTTTTATGACGTCTACTCAGGCGGAATTGTGGGGGGATGGAATTAAATGGAGAATCTAGGGTTTTTTGACTCACACTGCTTCATGTCCAAACTTAACATCTTAATACCTTGCTGTTCCAAGCATAATACTATTCCCCTTAATGTTATTTTTTATTAAAAATATTGAGGTTTGACTAGACATAGAATCAGAAGTATATATAGCATTACCTAGAGATAGGCGTCTAAGTGTGGAGTTGCATATGTATGCTCAATCATTCATCAGATATTAACCAGCTTGTGCTTTTGGTCAGTCAGTCTGATGAGTGGCTGAGGATATAAACTGAACCAGATACCATTCCTCGTGTAGAAGACCTTAGAGTCTTAGAGAAGAGCTTAGAGCTTAGGGAAAAAAAACAAAGATACACCGAAAGTTTGAAACTATGCCTGAAGGTGGACAGAATTCTGGATCTTGATGTTCATACGTCCAGCAACGTGATCTGTATATCTGTGGGGAGTTAAATGACAATATATAGTTGACCGTACAGAGGTGTAAAGTACTGGTCGTGTCAGATTATGTGAGTAGTTAACAATTCCTGGCATACAGGAACGTACGAGAGAACTGCAGAAAATTACAAATTTAGATTAGATTTTGTTAATAACTGAAACTCTTTTTCCTTTATGTAAATGTGAATTATCAAATCTTAAGAATGTTCTTACCTAATCATCAATCCCTTCATCTATTATATGCATTTATAGACATATTTGTACACATACCTGAGTATTAGACCAAGGTTGAACTTCCGATATCAATGTGTCCACTTTAGCCATTCTCAGTGGTTCTTATAGCCACGAAATAGCATAGTTCCATGCTTGCAGCAGATGATCAATAGATGGCTACTAAATTTTTTAATTAGATTATTTTTTAAAAAACAGGTGAGTAGGAAGCCTCATATTTCTCTTTGAAAACTATAACAAGTTGCTTTGTCATTTCACACTTGAATGGATTTTTTCCCTGTGAATTAGTGGCCTACATAAATAAAACTTCCTAGCCCCTGTTTTATAACATATTAATTCAAGAAGAGAAGAGATATGTATATGCTGTCCATCGGAGTTTGTATTGATTGCAACCTCATAGCTCAAATATTATTATAGCAAATAGAGTTATGATGGAACAGCCTTCACCACAGTCATTCATTCATATTCGTTCATTCACCTAACATTTATGGAGCATCTGTCTTGAGCCACGCCAACCTAAATGACCAACGCATTAATTAACTGGAAAGCGGTGGCAAATTTCCAGACCTGTACTGTGGCAGCGCTGCAAGAACGTGTTTTATTAGACACAAAGCTTAAAGAAGAACAGTAAATCCACAAAGGCAACAAAATATTTCTATTTCCCAGGTTTACTAGTACTAAGGCAAAGGAAAGACGTAAATAATTACTTAGCTGTTGCCCCATGAATTATTCCCTAGGAGCTAGTCGTGTTTAAGTCCTTTCTTCTGTCTCAGAGGGACTATAGCTTTGATTTCACAAATATCCATCAAGTCTGTCCCATGGGCTTTTATTTCTCCCATGCAATTGAAGTGTTGAGTGATTATGCCAATGAATCTAGAAGGCAACTGGCATCAAGCTTTGCCCAGAAATATTGTGAATGACTAGTTCTACACGAATGCACTTCCTGACCACTTGTTACCTGCACTTGTTATCTTAGAGATCTTCCCATGCTTTCTCCACAGTGCCCTTGCTACTCCCCCTGGGACAAGGGGCCTTCAAGACCACTCCTTCTCCCTTTCTCACTTCCTCTTATCCTGCAGAAAGAATGATCTCTTTAAAATTTAAACTGCATACTATGACCCCGGGGCATCAAAGCAGATGCCAGAAAAACGGACAAAGCTTTATGCACAGAGAAGAAAAAGAATTTCTCTGTTCCTGAGGGGAAGGAAAGAGAGGTGGATGGGGGCAAGATGATAAAAGCTGAGAGATGCTGCTATGAGATCTTTTTCTAAAAGTTATAATCATGTGAGCTTATTGGTGTGAGTGGATTTTTGGAGAGGTTCAGCTGTGCAGTTTGGTAAACAGAGGCAACCTGCAGAGAAGAGACCAAATATGAATGTTCGAGACCTAAGAATCAGGAGAAATTGTGAAGGAGCTCTGGTCTTTCTCAGGGCAAGAAATGCTCTGGTGTTTAAGACAATTATACTAAAATCACTGAGGTGAGTAAGACAACCCAAAAGATTTTTATTTAATATCAATTCAACAAATATGTTTTAAGAAACAGTAATAAATAAGATAGATTTAGTTCCTTCCCTAATGGGGCTTAAAGGCAAGTCAAGGAAGCAAAAAGCAAAAAAAAAGTTATACACACACACACAGACATAATTACAAATTGATAAGAATATGAAAAAAAAGTATTAGTTGTAGAAAAATAGTAGTATAACTAGATTAAATTGACAATTCTTTTTTTTTTTTTACAGTGGCTTTATTCTTTTTTTTTTTAATTATTTATTTATTTATTTATTTATTTTTAAACATCATTATTGGAGTATAATTGCTTTACAATGGTGTGTTAGATTCTACTGTATAACAAAGTGAATCAGCTGTACGTATACATATATCCCCATATCCCCTTCCTCTTGCGTCTCCCTCCCACCCTCCCTATCCCACCCCTCTAGGTGGTCACAAAGCACGGAGCTGATCTCCCTGTGCTATGAAGCTGCTTCCCACTAGCTATCTATTTTACATTTGGTAGTATATATATGTCCATGCCACTCTCTCACTTCGTCCCAGCTTACCCTTCCCCCTCCCCGTGTCCTCAAGTCCATTCTCTACAGCTGCGTCTTTATTCCTGTCCTGCCCCTAGGTTCATCAGAACCATATTTTTTTTAGATTCCGTATATATGTCTGTTAACATACGGTATTTGTTTTTCTCTTTCTGACTTCTTCACTCTGTATGACAGACTCTAGGTCCATCCACCTCACTACAAATAACTCATTAAATTGACAATTCCTGAAGGCTTAGGATGTTCCAGGATTGTGCTGAGTATTTCAATGTATATCAAATTTTAATTTTTCCAACAAACCGTAGAGGCAGTTTGGCATGTTAACCCCATTATATATATGAAAAAACTTTTTCTTAAAGAGGTTCTATGTGAAAGAACTCAGTCTCATGAATGTTAGTGCTTCGTGGACATTCATTTCTAGGGTCTAGGTAAATCAGGGAGCTTTTTCTTATATTCTTTGGATTCAGGCCCTGGTGAGACCTTCTGAGCTCCTCCTGATTCTATTCTGACTCCTGGAAATAGAATCCCCACTTCCTGCTGATTCTAATCAGCCCCTCTCCAGAACTGCACTTGCAGATCAACTCCAGCCTTAAGATGCTCCAGGCTGGTAGCTGTACCTCCCTAAACTCACCTTCCTACTGAAAGAGAGCTCATTAGGACCAGTTTTAAGCTCAGTGATCTTGCTTCCTTCCTCCTTTCCTTCTTTCCTTCCTTTCTATGTAAAAAAATCACATTATAATGGAATTTGAATTTAAACCCCTTGAGCATATTTAAGGTATTAAGTGGAAAAATTAAGTTAAAAAAAAACCAAAAAACTACTGAGAAAAACAATCAGAAATGCATGAAAACTGCAGGAAGCAGGGATCCATTCAGGTTTTTCACACTCTGACTAAAATAAAAAAACTTAACCAGAGTAAACATGTTACAACAAGAACAGTAGAATTGCTTAGATTTATTATTTGCCCATTGATTGCCAATTTCTAGCCTATTATTCAAAACTCTATAGGAGAGTTATCCTTAACCTCAGTCAACCAGTTAAGAAACAGGCTCAGCAAGGTTAAGGGACTGGCCAAAGCCACAATGTGAACAGCCTTTGTTCTTGTGCTCCCTTGAAATTTCCAGTCTGGCAGTAAAGATAAGTCAGGAGATGGAAAAAGCAGCCAGGCTTGTAGAAGTGAGATCACCAGATGGCCCATGATGGTGTGAGTGGAGACCAAAGAAAATTTACCTTTTCAGCCACTGACATGGTTACCTGTGTTCCTACGCCTCAGACTTTTTGTGCATCAGAATCAGGGTGTAGTGCTTGCTAAAAACATAGACTCTGAAGTCTATAACTTGAGCAGTTTGGGTACATTTTGGACATTTGTATTTTTAGCCAATTCCCTGACTGCTTCTGATAAACAGGAAAGTTTGAAGATAACTCATAGCCTTCCTTTTCTGAAGTGAAAAGTAACGTAAAGAAGAATGGCTATAGAATAGCTAAACTGGATTACATCACTGCTTCTTCCACGGACCATTAGATTATTTAACCTCTCTGCACCTTGGTCCCCTTATCTATACAATGAGGAAAATAATACCTTTCTGCTTGTTTCAAGGGAAAAAAAAATATGTTAAGACATATAAGGACAATATATGTGTTAAGAGTTAAGGGAGACATATAATAATTTATATAGTATTTCTTGTAAAAATGCATATTTTAATCATAAGGAGACAGCTATCAAACCCAAACTAAGGAACATTCTACAAAACAAACAAAGCACCTATATACATAATCTTTTCTTCAGTATCATGAAAGACAAAGAAAAACTGAAACTATTACAGATTTAAAAGGGAAGAAAAAGATATGACAATTAAGTGTAATGTGCAGTCCTAGCTTGGAAATTGGACCAGAAAAAAATGCTTTGAAGGAAATCGGTGGAACAATTGGTGACATTTTAGTGTAATATAGACTACACTTAAAGATATCAGAATGCTATCTCTATTAATTTCCTGATTTTGACATCTGTACCATACATAAGTGTGTGATTCAAGATGTAGATTCCCCAGGTCCCCCTTCAAGGAAGGAGTTGCTTCCCAGACATGGATCGTGGAGTTAGCAGGCAACCTCCAGTCATCAGCTCCTTCAGGCTCTAACTCAGCTGCTTAGAGCTACCTCGGAAGGCATGAGATCATGTCCTTCCTGGGAAATTTCAAATGCATTATACTCGGACGAGCGATTTCCCACCAGAGCTGCCGGCAGGCTGGCCCAAGCTAACGAGCCAGCTGGTATCACGGTTTGACTTCCTCTGTCCAGTCTTACTTCCTGCCTCTTTCGTTCAGTTGATGATCCCTAATTAATGTCTTGCACAACAAACTCTGTCTCAGTGTCGGCTTCCTGAGAACTCAACTTGCAAACTCAGTATGGAAAGCAATATGAGAAAGGAAGTGATAAGGTTAAATTTGGACTTTGATCACTCTCCTACTGGCAGTGAAGATCCTGTCACTGGCAGTAGAGGGAGGACAGCCTCACACAAGAGGCCAGGCTACCTGTTACCACATCCACCTTGTATGGAATGGAAGAAAGATAGTTTTGAGAAAGATAATGGGGTTGGGTGGCCACGATTTCGTTCCACAATCACAGGCACTTTACAGAAGCTGAAGTTGAGTAACAGGCAAATAAAAGCTAGGTATGAAAATTAGCAGCCTCTTTGGTTGCATAAACAGAAGTGGTGGGAGGGCAGAAGAAGGCAAGGAAGAAAAAGAAAAGCAGGAACTAGTAATCAGAGTGGCTAAATGTCAAAGAAGACCTCTAATCAAGCAGGTGTGTTATACTATGGGCAGGGTCCTGGTGAGGGAAACATGGGACCTTAATGCAACAAATGGGGACACTTGGATTAATACCTCTCAAGATTTTAACTCTTCAGATTCCTCTGAATCTTCTGACCGTGTAGATATGACCCACCCCTCCCTATTACGAGCTAGCTTCTGTTTTCCTCTCTCTGAATTGGAAGATAGTCAGAGGGGAGAGGCCCTGCTCAGGACATGTGTCCCCATATCTTCTTGACATTGAGTCCATGACTTAAGTTGCCCATAACCCAGCTGGAGATGTTCTGGGCCCGATCAGGGAGAAAACGCACTATTCTTCAAAGGAGCTGCAAGATTTTGCCAGCACATACCTGCAGGCACTGGGAGAGTACAGTTTATATGGTCTGGAACCTGGAGGTACTTGATCAAGGGATCAGGGCATAAAATTGAATTGGAAGGAATTTGTTGACTTGGAAGGGCTCTCCTGAAATATATGATTTAATACTCTAGAAAGGACCCCGGGAGATATAAGGATGAACTTGCTATAAGAATGGTTCCTAGAAGCATGGAAAAAGTGACGTTCCATGGTGATCAAAATGCAAATTGTTAGGGCAGATGGTAGAGAGAGGGATTAAAAGGCGCAGAGAAGTGTGCATGCTGGAGAGCATATACTGTGTTTGATCAGGAGACTTGGCACGTGATTGTAGTTCATGGTAAAGTCCCAAGGGAGTGTAATATACAAAGGCTACAAGGAGCGTTTGATGGCGAAGTGCAACATCAAAAGTAAAGTGTTCAGTGGTGGTTCTCCTCTGCATGCCAGGGTTGACATTAGGACTGTTATGTTAAAAAATTTAGCTCACTAATGGCAATGGGGATAATAGTACAAAAATCATTAAAGGTCTGGTTGCCTATTAGCTGTCAAAACCAAAAGTTGCCAGTATCATAATAAGCATCAAGGCCATAGAGCATCATAGAGATATTTTATAGAATGCGGCACAAAACCTCACATGGCGTAGTATCATGCCGGAAACCCACTTTACAACTGAGAAGGTGTGGGAGTGAGCCCATGGCCATAATATTAACAGGTGGTATTCAGATCACACCACCCAGAGCCTGCTGGCCTGCTAGAACTTTGAGATAACCTGTTGAAGGTGCAGCTAAAGTGCCAACCTGGAGGCATCACTCTGTGGGAAGTGCCATCCTGCAGGTCACAGTACATGCACCAAATCAAGGACCATTGTATGGTTCTGTGTCCCCAGTGGAAAGAATACCTGGATCCAGGAACCAGGAGGTGAAAGCAGGACGTGTGCATTCTGCCACCGCACCTAATGCCCCATTTTCTGCAGGGCTATACGTCCTGGGACCCGTTTTCATAGAAGTCAAGGCATGAGTCCTATTGAATTGTTAGCTACGGTGCTGCCTTGTGACTAGAAACTAACAGATGAGAGGTGTCATCTTCCTGGTAGAATAATTGACCTTCCCAACAGGAGGAAGCAGGGCTGTTGTTACATAATTAGAGCAAAGGAGAATATGTGCAAAACTCAAATGATCCCCACAGGTGCTTCTCAGTGTCCAGTTGTGACTCTAAATAGCTGGGTACAGAAATCTTGGACTGAGAAGGGCTTGGTGATGACACACTCAGGCACTCTGAAGAACCTGCTTTGCAGTTCCCATTATTCTACTTCCTCCATCTTCCCAACCTGAAAGTGGAGATAGAGAAAGTGTGAGAAGTCTGGTTGGTGGCACGTGTGAAGGACATAACTGCCTACATGTTTGGAAAGAGGATAGTAGGAAACAATGTCCTGGTGAGGCTTTCAGGCTCTAGCCTTGAATGATGTGCTGTGGAGCAGTTCACTGCAGTTCATTCACAAGCTTCGCTAACAAGGAAGTGATGCTTTAACTGTTAATGCCTGTTGGCCCTTTTCATATGTTTTCCTTGACAATGAGTTGTGACGGGCCACGGTAGGATTAAGGTACTTCTTGTTCTTTTGGCTGAAATATCATATGCTAGAACCCCTATCTCCTATCTCCTCCTCTAATGCATAGTGCCTCTACACACTTAAAAATACCATACATGCACTGTCTAGTCACGCTTGTATCCACACTCTTGGAGAAGTCAGGTGTTGAAAAGGAGAAAGGGGACGGCTGCAGAGATCCACAGAGCTTGAGTTGATACTCTCCTCAGAGCTCCACGCCCAACCTCCGACCTGGCACTCAACCTCAGCAATGAATAGTATTAGGGGAAGTTAAAGTTGCTTAAGAAATTGTTACTAGGTGTGTATTTTTGCCATTTTGAAAGAACTGCAGGAGCATGGAATCCAACGTAGGCAGTAAACTTTCTTTATCCATCTGTCACTAATTTAAAAGAATGCCAAAAAACGTATGGTCATGGGACTATCAGGAGAGACAAATGACTGAAAAGGAGTACACTAACTACAGATCTAAATAATACTGTTTTCAGTAAGTGGCTGACAAGTTCCTCAAAAGGGAAGAATAACCTGAAATGAAGGCTACCCAGGGCATGTATGATACTACAGTTTTATTCCTCTGCATGTTTTAATGATACTTCCTGACACCTAACACAGATATTATCCTACAGAAACTCACCTGCTGGGTTTTATCAGGCTTTCTCTGAGTAAATACTAAACAAGTATATAACACTTTATATTAACTATATTTTCTTATTTTCTGTATTCTTGATGCTCTGGCATTTGGGGCTTTGCAGACCTGGAAGAGAACTGCCTCTCCAAGGGTTAACTAATTCCTGGAGACAAACAACCTGCTTTCCTCTATGTCTTTTGTTATAGACTGAATGTCTGTGTTCCCCCCCAATTCATATGTTGAAAGCTAACCTGCAGTGAGAGGGTATTTGGAGGTGATGCCTTTGGGAGGTGATTAGGTCACGAGAGCAGATCCTTCCTGAATAGGATTAGTGCCCTTGCAAAAGAGACTCCAGCAATCTCCCTAGCCCCTTTTGCTCTCTGAGGACAGTGAGAAGACAGCCATCTATGAACCAGGAAGCAGGTCCTCACCAGATACCATATCTGCTAGTGCCTTGATCTTGTACTTGCCAGTCTCCAGAACTGTAAGAGAAAAAAAAAAAAAAAAGTTTATAAGCCCTCCAATCCATTGTATTTTGTTATAGCAGTCCCAAAAGGCCAAAATACCTTTAACAGGCAAAGCATCCAATCCAGAGTCCGTATCTCCCACTGGTCTCATTTTACTTGACTTATTTATTCCAGGACACTCTCCTCTGCTCTATCACTACAGGGTCAGTGTAGGACAATTGGGGAAATTATTCAAACTATCCAATCAAAAGTTTGTACTGCTTGCTTACCTGGCTTCATGCACTCCTTTCCCTGAAGAACTGCTATAAATGCTCCGGCCCTCATTTCCCTTCTCTCTCTCTGTGCTTCTCAAGTTGAGTTGGTGCCTCCTGTGTGGCCCTGCCACCAGTGGAATCTGAGTTCAACAAAAACTTCTTCCTTGATGGCAATCATTTCCATCTCTGTGTGTCTTACTATACTTGCTCAAAGCAAGTCCCAGGTATATTTTCAGAACCGCCTGATTTCAAAAGTAAGCAGATAAATAGGCTAAAAGATACATAATTTAGAAATTGAGGAATAGTGGCTAAATAGAAAATTCTGCTTGGACTGTGGATTATTTTTAAAACTTTTAAAAAAAATTTTAGTATATTTGTTTCATTTAAAAAGCATTAATTAAGCAGTAGGGTAATTGCTCTCTATATAATCCCAGGCAAATATATAGACTATAAGGCCAATTTGGTTCCACAAAGAGATTAGAATTAAAGGCTAGATGAACAGAACACAAATAATTTACCAACTGTGTCTTATTCAAAAATAACCTATTACTAACACTCATAACATTTCCGTCTTTATCTAATCTGCTAGAGTCTTTTAAGCATATCTCTTTATGGCATTTATGACCCTTTTACCTGCTACTAAATCCATTAGTATGCAGGTCTTATGGCATCTATAACATACACAGTTCAAGCAGGGTAGAGTGTAAGCCCTGATCATCATTTCATTTTGTTTTCTTTTCTTTTTTGTAATGCAAGTGCATGACTTAAGCTTTGATTTCAGAGACATCTGTATCAAGGAGGCATCTCTTTCAGAGATGGCTATCTCCAGTAAACACATTGCCCACTGAGCCTCCTTCATTTTAAAGATCTTGGTTGATTTCAATCTTGGTTGACCGTTGGGCCGCTTGTTTTCTCTCTTCTCACTCTTTAAATTCCCATTCTTTTTTTGTTTTTTTAATTTTATTTTTTATTTTTTAACATCTTTTTTGGCGTATAATTGCTTTACAATGTTGTGTTAGTTTCTGCTGTATAACAAAGTGAATCAGTTATACGTATGCATATATCCCCATATCCCCTCCCTCTTGTGCCTCCCTCCCACCCTCCCTATCCCACCCCTCTAGGTGGTCACACAGCACCGAACTGATCTCCCTGTGCTATGCAGCTGCTTCCCACTAGCTATCTATTTTACATTTGGTAGTGTATATATGTCAATGCTACTCTCCCATTCTTTTTAAAAATTCACCAATAAAGAGGGAGTCCTCAAAACCCTCAGTCCCTACCCTCAACCCCAATAAAAGCAGAACCCCATGCCCTCTCTCTCTCTTCACCTGCAATGTCACTATGTGGCCCCAGGTGTGCTGTGTAATTTCTAGATCCTGTAAGTAATAAACCTCAGTTTCCTTATGGTTATTGCTGAATGGCATCTTGCAGTCATAATAAGAACCACAATGTTCAGCCATTGGTTATTGATAGGATGAAACCAGCACAAAACCCAGGCCCAGGAGACAATATGGTGCACTGAAAAATGCACATAAATCCAGGTGGGAATGCGGTTCTCTCACTTACTGACTCTGCATTGTTGAGCAAATTATTAAATAGTTTTCATCTCAATTTTCTTCTTGGTTGAATGGGGAGAATAATATATCCTTCAATAGATTGTTGGAAAGATTAAATGAGAAAATACATGTGAAATGCATGAGACAGAGCAGGTGCTCAATAAACCTCAGATTTCTTCCTTTTCCTTCTAGGAATCTCAGAGAATCATGAGTTGAATAGTTTGCTTATATAGTCTTTAATAAAGTTTATCACATAAGGCCCTAGTAATTTATGTAGAAACAAAGATAAATATACATCTGTACATTTATGGACAGAGGTAGAGGGTTTTAAGTTAATATTATAATGCATACCTGCAATTGTTAAATCCTTTACAGAAAAAAAAGCTAATAATATATACACGAATACATGTATGTATGTATACATGCACTGTATATATATGTGTGTATATATACATGCATATATGATAATATATACATGAATACATTAAATAAATGTGTATGTTGATACACTGTGCAGTATGGTGAAGCATATCATGTAAGTAAGAGCTCACAGTTAGCCAATGGTTTCCCAGAGTCCAGCAGTGGGCTGACAACACATTACATGTATTGCTTCCTTGTGAGGTATATGCTACCATTGCATCTCTCTTCTTGGAGAATGCTAAAAACTAGGAAAATTAAGTGACTTTTCCAAGGTCTACAGCTAATAAATTTTTGAGAAAATATTTAAACTCAGTCACTATGGCTCCAGAATCCAAGATAATGACACTCTTACCAATCCTCCATCACTTTTTTTTTTTTTTTTTTTTTTTTTTTTTTTAAATTTATTTATTTATTTATTTTTGGATGTGTTGGGTCTTAGCTTCTGTGCAAGGGCCTTCTCCAGTTGCGGCGAGCGGGGTCCACTCCTCATCGCGGTGCGCGGGCCTCTCACTGTCGCGGCCTCTCTTGTTGCGGAGCACAGGCTCCAGACGCGCAGGCTCAGTAGTTGTGGCTCACGGGCCCAGCCGCTCCGCGGCACGCGGGATCTTCCTGGACCGGGGCATGAACCCGTGTCCCCTGCATTGGCAGGCGGACCTCCAACCACTGCGCCACCAGGGAAGCCCCTCCATCACTTTTATGCCTAAGATATGCTCTTCTGTATTCTACCTGTGAATTTATAGTTCATGAATATGTATGTTAAATATGCAAACATTGATCAGTCCAACAGATATTTGTTAGCTTCCATCCATTCTGAGCTCTGGCTTATGCTTGCTTTGCTGCTGGGGAGCATGTTTTACATGCATCTCCATCTCCCCTTCCTCCCCAATTTAGGCTGTTTTTAGCTTCTAATTTTAATAAAGTTTCATTTATTATTTTTCCTTTTTGTTTTTTTGGTTAGTACTTATTGTGACCGGTAAAAAAAAAGTTTGCCTCCTCCATGGCCATGACGATATTCTCCTAAGTGTTCTTCATTTACCTTTTATATGAAAGTCCAATTCATCTCACATTGACTCAGCTCCATTTAATAAAAATACCGCCCTGCTGCACTGTATTGTAGTTTCACCTTTGTCCAGAATCAATTGACCATATACATATGGCCTCGCTTGTATTTCATAGATATATTTCTATTCTTATACAGATGCTGCACCATCTTAATTGCTATTGCTTCATGACATAGGATGGCATCGGGTAGTATGAGTCCTCCAGCATTTTTTGTCTTCAAGATCATCTTGATTATTCTTTGTTCTTTGCATTTTCATATAAACTCTAAAATGAGTTTGTCAATTTTTACATGCATACATAGACACACACAGATTGAGACATTGATTGTGATTTATTATAGAAATCACAATTTGGATTATACAGATCAACTTGGGAAAGTTGATATCTTTACAGTATTGAGTCTTTGAATCTATAAATATGACTCTCTCTCTCTCTCTGTCTCTGAAATATATATATGTTCTATGCTGTTTGCTAGGGCTGGGGAAAGTGAAATGTGCAAATTGTATCCCCTTTCCTTGAGCAGCTCACAGTTCAGATGGAGAGATGCTTCACATGAGGAAAGGCTGAAGGAGCCCCAGGAAGAAGCTACCAAATTCCAGTAGAACTGCAGTCAGGGAATTGACACCTGGCTGATGACTTATTTCAGTTTTAGTCTAGCTAAGCACATATCACTATCTGGGTTTTACACCTGCTCCTTAGTTCCTTTCCATTTAGATTATCTTTGGACCCCAAATCCAGTCAAAATTGATGGTCAGTCTCTTCATGTTAATGCTTTATTTCACTGTGCTTTTGCACAGAATGTAAACTCACCAACAGCAGGGAATAATATAAATAATATGTTTACTGCTATATCTCTAGTGTCTAGAAATGTATCTGGCAAGAGAAGATGCTCAATAATTAATAAACGGAAACCTCAATAAAACAGAGTTGGGAGACCAGAAGGGGGAGCTCTCATGCCCTGAAGCAGGAAGAGATGCGTCTTCTTTGCTGGTGAGGTCTCCGCCACCAAAAACCCATGGACTCTGTGTACTATGCCCTCCCAACTTCTTTTTCCTCTTTATGAAAGTGTTCTTCTTCCCTTGCTGTGTGGGAACTTGCTCGTGGCTCACTATGGTTGCAGATCCTGAATCGCGATTCTTTGCTGATCCCATATAAGCCCATGTTTGTTGGAGAAATATGTGGCCGTCTATTTGTTTCAGGTCAACAGTATACTTACCACTTCTATTTCCTTTTTAAAAAAAGGTCTTTTTTTCATCCTTATGCTTTCAATAAAACTCTTTACATTAAGATTTGAAAAAAAATTTTTTTTTCTTCTTTCCTTCCATATGTGAGTCTCACTTGTCCACGAAATCTCACTTTGAACTCAGCAATTAGAACTGAGAATTATGTCTCACTTTGAACTCAGCAATTAGAACTGAGAATTATGTCCTTTGTCCCATCACTCTATTCTTAGTTGTGAGAATTTGTAGGCTGTATTACAATAAAAAATGTACCCCAAATCTGTCTCTTCTATCTTTGTTAGAAAAGCTGTTTTCTTACTTACCTTCACTTCCTTACTGCCTAAGTTGGTACCTGATCCATAATAATTTAGTTTTCATGAAAGAGCAAACGAATGAGAGAGTAATTGAGTGAATGAAAAAACTGAAATCAGAGGTCACAGAAATAGTAACAGCTGAAAAGAAAAGCCCTGGTAATTGGCTGATGTCAGCACAGTTGACTGCAATTCAGGTTCACATATGTACTAATTGAGGGGTCCAAAGAGCTTTGGTAACTAAAACCAGTGTTCATTGCTTTTTGGTTACGAGTGGAAATTTACTTGTACTTGTTTCACATCCAGCTTCTATAAGGATCCTATAGATTGTGGTGTCTAAGTGATTGCATTAACCTTGTTCTTGGGTCAGACAGAAGTTCCTAATCCCTGTCTGTTCTCCCACAGTGACCAGATGGGCTGGGTAATGTGGAGATGACAGTAACAACAAAACTAAATAAACACAGCTAACATTTCTGAGTTACTGACATTGTGATGAACATTCTCCTAAAATAATTCCCTTTACTTCTCGCAACGAATCTGTGAGTAATTAGGCTGAAGTTTTTTAACTCCTGGATGTGGATTCGAGGATGGTGAGAAATCTTGAGACTGAGTTTCTCAAGGACACAGATCAAAGGCAGAGCTATGCCTTATCCATCCCCCCCCCATGGCATAAAGATCTTGATAAAACATTTCAGTTACTCCCCATGCATGATCACTAACCCACATAAAATCCAAGTTAGGCAGGAATTGTGTCCTTCATTTTATAGCTGAGAAAATTGGCTAATGTAGTGAGATTTGAATTCAGGTTTGAGTGATTCCAGAAGCCTCTTTGCCTTCTTATGAGATGCTGATACTGCTCTGTGACAGAAACATATAATTATTCATAAACCTTTTTTTAAAATATCTTATCCTTTAAATTGGGGGATTTGCATACCAATATTTTGGCTAATAAATAACAGGATGATGAACACATTACACTAGAATATGAAATGACTGTCCTTTTATTAGTAGTCATCATTTACACTGTCTAATTCAATAAGCACATCTCACATTTGTTTCTTACAGTTTTGCCTAATATTTTATATCATAATTATAACTTAATCATAACTCAGCCTTATTAAAAACTGTCAAGCCCTAGCTGTTGATGTGGTTAGTTTTCCCCCTAGTTATTTGGATCTTTCTCTCCATTTCAAAACAATTTGTAGTCTCCTTCCTTAGGGGAAATTCATGGCCTTTTAACACATGGGCAAAAATCTGCAAATACTCAAGGGGATCAGTACAATGTTTCCTATTTAATTTGTGAAGTGCAAGTCTGTGTCCAAAAGATTGGAGGAGGTACAAAGTATCCCTGTCTCTGAAAATGACTCTTTGAGAATGAATGCCAGCATATCTTATATATGAATAAGGCAGACGGCACTGGATGATGTGCCCATTTATAAAGGATTCCCAATTACCCGGATACTTCATTCTAGTGTAAGTCTTTCCTTCTTCCGAAATCCCATCTGTACCTTTCCCTTGACACCTTTCCTTTCTACCTTACCTTATGGTTATGTGTGTTTAATAAAGAACACATAACCAGTGAAGAAGGCTGACTTGAACTTGAACGATTTCAGCTTTTCCAAGTGTTGTCTGCATGGTATTGGGCCAGAGGGGTTATCACCAAGCCTTAGTAGACTCTGACTCATTTAGAAAATAGAGTCGCTATGTGAACTAAAGGCTTTGATATGTTTGTATTTATTTCTGGGAACTAACAGGTAATTCTCATATTCTCCACTAATCTGCAAATTAATTGATAACTGAAACCGTGACACATTCATCGTTATCTTTACACCTCTCACAGTTACAACGAAGGCAGAGGGGAGTTGATTACAATTATGAAGACAAGGCTAATAGAATTCACTCAGTTATTCGGCTTGAACTAAACTAATTCATTCCAACATCAGATCCTCAACTCCTCCTTTAACAAATTGTAGCCATTTTTCAAAAGTCTGTGAAAAGCTATGTATATCCATGTATTCCCCTTTCATGTAACTGGAGGTACTCTTGGTAAAAGTAACCCATCTCCTATACCTATCTACTGGGGTTTATTCTTTTCAACCCTTAATTATACACTTGTATTCACAATTTATCTTTCTGTTCCATTTAAGCTAATTGAGATTAGATAGATATCTTACTATTTATCTAATACTGGATACCCCAATGGTCAAGGGTGGTCTCATGAGATTAACTTCTTTACTTTCAGGTTGTACATTAGTAAATGTAAGTGTCCCCATAGACATTCTATACTGTAACGTCATAGAAGACCAGGGACAAGAAAACAAGATACCTAGTTTAGGGTCTGTGAATTTTGCACTAAACCACTTGAATCTGTAAGCTGATAGCCTTCACCAGTTTTGGAAAATTGCAGCCAATATCTCTTCAAATATTGCCCCCATCCTCTCCTTCTGAAGGGTGCACCTCTCCTACTGAAGGGTCAATATATTAGGTCACGTGTGTGACCCACATGATTCTATCACTGAGCTCAGTTATTTCGGTTTTTTTTCCCTCTTTGTGTTTTCAATTTAATATTTTCTCCTGATCTATCTTCAGGTTCAGTAAACCTGACTTCTATTGTGGCTGGTTTGCTGACAAACCCATTCAATAAATTCTTAATTTCAGATATTGTGTACTTTTCAGGTATGGAATATCTATTTGATTTTTTAAATTGTTTTAGTTTTCCATTGAAATTTTCATCTTTTCATCCATTTTGCCTTCTTTCCCTCTACTTTCTTTCACATTGTCCACAGCTATTTTAAAAAGTCCTTGTCTAATAATTCCAATATCTGCCTTACCTTTGGGTTCACTTCTATTGTTTTTTTTTTTTTTTCTTCATTATCATCCAGCTAGCCTTGCCTCCTCATATGTCTAATAAGTTTTTGTTATATTTTTATAATGTGCCGGACAGTGCATACAAGAACTACAGAGGACCTAGATGGTATGTTCCCCATCTAGGGTTTCTCTCTTTTCTCTTAGGTGGATAGGACCACTGGCTGATCCCTGCATTACCATTATGCAATAAGATGGGCTGGAGTGGTTTTGCATCTTTAATCAGATTTTTGTTTCTTGTTCAATTATATTCTTTAGGTGATACCGATACCCTCCTGAAATTTTTACTAAGGGTCTGGCTGATTTCTGCATGCTGAGCCCTGAAAGTCCTGCCTCATGGAGATTTTAATCCTAGGTCTTTAGCTTGCTGCCCATAGTTTCAAAATGTGACAGGGTGAGAGAGTGTCATGGACATATATACACTACCAGATGTACAATAGATAGCTAGTGGGAAGCAGCCGCACAGCACAGGGAGATCAGCTTGGTGCTTTGTGACTACCTAGAGGGGTGGGATGGGGAGGGTGGGAGGGAGGGAGATGCAAGAGGGAAGAGATATGGGAACATATGTATATGTATAACTGATTCACTTTGTTATAAAGCAGAAACTAACACACCATTGTAAAGCAATTATACTTCAATAAAGATGTTCTTAAAAAAAAACAAAAAACTTGCAACTATCTTGAGAGGGCGATTAGTTTTGTTTATTGCAAGCCCCTTCCCTCTTCTAAGCACTCTGCCTTTCTGGCTCAGTTCCTCAGTTTCCTGCATCACTAAAGGACTGTGAATGTCCTATGGGAAAACTTCGATTTGCATTACAGACTCCTCAGCTGCCAACAGCCCTTTTCCCCCAATGGACTCACCCAACATGGGCCAAGCCAGATTCTCAGTCTGAGCTCAATATAGACAAATGGCCCCAGGAGTAAAATTGGCGAAGAAAACCAGTTTACCTAGGAAAAGAGTTTCCCTCTCTTGGATTTCTTTTTAACTTTTTATTTTGAGATAATTTTAGGCTTACAAAGGAGTTGTAAAAATAGTATAGCTAATTCCCACGTACTCCTTACCATATATCCAACCATAGAATATTTATCAAAATTAAGAAAATAACCATAACACAATGCTATTACTTAAAGTACAGAACTTATACAGAACCAATAGTGTCCTTTTTCTGATCCAGGACCCCACAGTGCCTTTAGTTGTCATGACCTCTTAGTCTCTTCCAATCTGTGACAGTTCCTCAGTCTTTCCTTATCCTTCACGATTTTGACAGTTGTGAATAGTATTTGGTCAACTATTATGTAGGATGTCCCTAATTTTGCTTTCTGTTGTTTTTGCATGATTTTTCTGGGGTTGTGGGCTTGGGGGAAGAATACCAGAGAGATAGGGTGTTTGTCTCATCACTTTATACCTGAGGGTAGGGATGGGCATATGATATCAACATGACTTATCACTGGTGATAGCAACCTTGATCAGATTTGCCCAGGACTATCCTAGTTTTAAGACAGGAAGTCTCACATTCTGAGAAGCCCCTTAGTCCAAGACATGCACTTTTAGTTGCATTTGGAAAATCTCAAGTAAGGAATTCTGTACGTTATAAAATGACATGATATAGAGAGATTCTATCTAGGAGGAAAAAATAAGACTACCATAAGTCTGTCTTCATTTCAAGACCTCTGGGAGTAGATAAACTTACAGACCAGAACAAAATCTCATTGCCCAGAGAATTACCAAACTGTTCTGAAAATTGAAGAATTCTCTAGAGAGAATCTCTGCAGTGGAAAAATGAGAGCTCCTAATGCTTTCCCTTCTGAAATGCAGACTGAACTTCTTATTGCTAAAATGGTATATGTTCCATTTTTGTTAACATGAAAGTACCTACTTACAAGAGGAATTGCTTTTGAAAAAAATTTGTTTGGCTAATATTTTTATCTTTCCCTTTCCTTTGTCTATCTGTGACCATTGTTTAATATAGTATCTGTTGAATAATACACACCAGATAAATGTCTGCAGAGAATGAATGGAAAGAAAGTAGAAAAATTTAAAAACTTAAATGAGTCAATGAATGAATTAAATCAATGATTTCTATGGGCTTTTAGGTGAGTATGACTGTTTTCAGCTTGACAAAGTTTGGTTAATAGGTTAGCAAAGAAATGTATGCTATTTGGATTATTTTGAAAAATCTCCCATCATGTATAGATTGTGTGAAAATTATTTGATTTTGTTTGTTTGTTTTTATTTATTTATTTTTAGATTCTCAGATTCAGACTTTATTCATCTTATAGTTGAAAGTTTGTACCCTTTTACCGACCTCTCCCTATTTCCCCACCCCCTATCATCTGGCAACCTCTTTTCTACTCTGTTTCTATAATTTTGATTTTTTTCTTTTTTTAGAGTCCACAGATAAGTGATACCAGTGCAATGAAAATTATTTGATGTTAAGAGATTATACAGCTTTGTGCATATTAAGATGAATAATCTTTATGTAAATTAGATACTATTGATAATATGACTATGGTTATGCCAATTGTGTTAAAAAGATGTGCTAAGTGGGCAAAGATCTGTGAATTAATCACAGGATGGAACGGTGTCCTTGATCTATACAGTGGCTAGAGACTTCACCCCTTGGCCAGGTCTGTCTTCGTACAAATCCATCATTTACACACTCTCATTTGATTCGAATTTTCTCTTTATTGTGATCCTGAGGAAAGGCTATGGAGTCAGAATTCCATTTTTGCTATGTTAGCTGAGTGACTTTAGACAAGCCAGACGGATTGAAAAAGAAAAAGAAGATAATAATATGTGATATTTGGGCTTCTCCTGAGGATTAATAATATACTACCTATTCTATGATTTAAGTTTTGTTTTAATCATATAACAAAAGTAAATAAATGAACTAAAGTTTGAAGACTTACAGAATTATAACTGTCATTCCTGATTTCTCATGAAGATTCTCACTATATTCTTCCATAATTTTAAAATAACTTTGATATATTTTATGTTGCACAATCAATGTATGTTAAAATGAATTATATATGACGATACCCTAGTTCCTGACGTATATTAGGTACCTCTTAACACTAACCTTCTTCACTTTGGTTCTTCTTTCTTACCTCTCCACTCCACTCTCCTGTCTCCCCTCCTCTCTACCTCATATTAGCCTCCCTTCTCTCTTTCTTTGCATTAACTAAGTCCTTTGGATCATATTGAATTTTAAAATGACCAGAGATGAATCCTACTGTCAAGGAGCCGATAATCTAATGTTGGCCTTTAAACACGCACCTACCAATTTACATTACTTAGAAGTGACTTAAGAGACATATGGGTACAGGACTGTGGTAGTTTAGAGAAATGAGGTGCTACTTTCAGCCACAGAAATGAGAAAACTTTCAGTGGAACAGAAACATATAAAGGGCACATAAGAATTGAATGTGGAGTGATACCATTCTCCTCTCTCATTGTACAAGTGCAAAGCTAACGGTTTTGAGTGGCTCTGGAGTCCCAAAGGTGGAGAGTTTAGAGGAAATTCATCCTCTTGGCTGAAGGAATCTTCAGAGCATAGGTCTTGCTAACGATACCGGCCAGGGCCATTAGGTCTTCTGTGGCTGAGCATCAAAATAAAGCTCATAGCTTGGACTGGCTGAAGTAAGAGCAGGATTGTTGGAGCTAAGAAATAACAAACAAACAAACAAAGCAGGTAACAAAGTTAACACCACTGTGGCAGTAAGAAGGCCAGCAGGGATACAGATGATCACTCCCAATTATGCCACCTAGACTTGAACCACCTTATAGAAACAGTAGAAGGAGACCCCTTGAAAAACTGCAAAGGTGATGGTAGCTCATTTCTATGCTTCTTTGCAGTCCTCCCCTTCTGGCCTCTGACATAGTAAGAGAATTGAGGATATGTGCAGGCTAAAACAATATTTTAAATCAAATTGCTCTCAAAATTCTGGAGGTAGAATTGGGAAAGATTAAATAGGTCAACAAAAGCTGAAGTGCCAGTGGCTTTGAGATCTCAGAGTTTGGGTTGTGTTTTGACTCAGTGTGACCTAGTCCACCAGCCATGCTAAGCCAAGTAACAAATAATATGGCCCAAATACACTGTCATAGGTCTTAAACTCCCAGCCACTCTCATGACTGCTAAAAGGCCTCATCTACTTGGAGAGGGCTCCAGCACCAGTGGGCATATAACTGTTTAGAGTTTTCTGGTCATATTGAATCTTTTATTTAATTTGAGCCTCATAATAGCTCATTGATGGAAAAAGAGACTCTAACCAGTACTCTAACTTTTTGTTTCCTGCCTAGGAAACTATCTTTCCTAACTCTGCATTTTCTTCTAACTTTATGTCAATCAACTATTTTTCATTCAGGATTCAACATATCTATGTCTTCCTTGACCTCCCCAGATGGAATGAGATGCCTTGTCCCATGCTTTTGTAACTTGTCAAACTTCTCACTCATTGCCTGAATTCCAATTTTAATACGTTTGTAATATAATTTGTAATTATATTTTCTTAAAAATATAATTCTTATTAGAACTTAAACCACACATAAACGGGAAATACATTTGTTTGTTTCTACTGAATTTTAGTGCCTATCACATGGTCTTCCACACAGTAGGTGTTCTAAAATATCACTCTAGAATAAATAAATGAGTCATAAATCAAGTAAATTTGCAGTAAAGGAAAATCGGTATTCAAAGAGCAAACTACTTGTTCAAAGTCACAGTTGGAAAATATGACAAGGGTGTGCTTGAACCCATACCTTCTTACTCAGATTCAGTATGTTACCTAATACCCTTTTTCTTTTTCAATATAAAGTAGAAGAGATAACATGTGGGGAAAATATAATAACATATATTAAGATTTCAGAGAAGTTAATGAAGTTTTTAAGCCATGTAGGTCTGAGAATATCCTCAATCCTAAAACACCCAAGTTTAATTTCCTCTAATTCTTGAACCAAGCTTCACAAAAGTAATTAGCACATAATTTGTTGATTTCTTCCCCAAGTGAATGTTTGCCAGGCACTCCCCATCAAAGATTTCATATGCATTAAATATTTATGCCCAAGCCGTTACATAGAAGACTTGAGTATATACTTTGCTTTTAGAATTAATTTATTTCTAATTTTTAATGCAATGTAATTAGCTGAATTGCTCTTAGAATATAATCACTTGTTATATATTTGAATAAGTTAATCATGGCTTTGTGAAAATGTGACTGGTTTATAATTATCTAGGAGCCTGAAATGTTCTTTTTGGCTAAAAGAGTTATGATCAAAGTTAGTGGCCACTTAAATGGAATCACCTTAAGCGTGACTTTATGCAAAGGGTCACTCCTGGAAAATGTGCCTTGTTTCTCTGTTTAAGTCAGTCAAAAATGAAAGAGAGAGGTTTTGAAGGAAATTCCTTAGACCATACCGTATCTGTAGGCTAGGCAGTGTGACCAGTAAATTAGCTCACAGACTGGGAGATAGAATGCATTATGTGACCTTGGTCAAGGTTATTATAATCATGCATAGACTAGATAGTCTCTAAAGAACTTCTTGGTCACTCTGTACATTTTGTGATTTTTATTTTCAGCAGAGCATATACCACAGTAACATTAGTGATGACCCCTTCATATTTGCACAAAGATTTATAGATTCCAAACCAGATTCACATAATGCTTTCCTTCTAGATTTTCACAACAAGCCTAGGAGGAATGATGTTATCATCCCTAATTTACAGTTTAGGGAATGAATTGAAATTCAAAGATCACGGCCTGATGCTTAACTGTTCCAGTCACTGTTGGACAGGGTGACCACCCAGTATCTCTACTTTCATTTCTGACCTCTTTGAATAACAGAATTTATCTCCAGTAAACCAGATGATTTGTCACACCTTTTCCCTTTCAGATTCCATCTATAGAGTATCCTTCAACACTTTCAAATTAAAGCAGGAATTTTGGCTGCATCTATACTATCAGTGGTCCTGCCTTCCTGATTCTCAAGAGGTGCAGCACGGGGAAGGGGCTGCATGCCAACGAGAACTGTGCTGGGCGTGCCTTTATCCTGGAGTTAGTCTTACTGCCATTTGCATTGAATCCCTTGATCAATCTGAGAACAAGTAAAGGAGCCCAGGGGGGAGAAGTTTTGAGAAAAACATAGTATTTGCTGGCATATTCATAGTGAAACTAATACTACAGTAAAGTAATGGGATTTTTGATATGAACCCAAATCTGGCACTGATATGTTATGTCTTGGCAAATAACTTTATCTATTCAATCATCAAATAATCATGACTCATAGCAATAACAAGGATACTATGAATAATGATAATGTATACTATATATTTATTATTTGCTACGTGCTGAAAAATATGCTAAACAATTTTATATCCACCATTGCATTTAATTCTTCAAATTTCCCTATCACAAAGGTATCATTTTACAAATTTTATAGATAGAGACTAAAACCAAGACTAAGTTTATGTAGCTGAACACTTACACTTATATATGTCCTAGATCAGTGGTTCTAATACTGGCTGTACATTAGAAACATTCTGGAAACTTGAAAAAACATAATGTCCCACATCAAAAAAAATTGATTTAAATAGTTAGCCCAGTCTTTGCACCCAGTGGAATTTTAAATGTTTGTTATATTTTGCAACAGGTGGAGAACTAGTGTGTTTATATGCTGGTTAAACAAAGAGGAAGAGGAACTGGCTTCAAAGTGCTCTCAGCATCATAGAGGCAAATGTGCTATAAACCCAACAGTAGAATATTTTAAGCCCAGCAATAGTGATGTGCAAATACTTCATTGGGAGACAGAGTGATAATGTCATTTGTACAATTTATTTAATCTTGGTCTATTTTTTTTTCATCTGTAAATGAGGATACAAACAGCTGCCTTCCAAGGTTATTGAGATATTAAGCTGGAGACCTTACGTTGAAAATCCCTAGTACTGCATTTGGCACATAGGAAGTGACTAAAAGTGGATTCTCCTTCCATATTTACAAGTGCTATGGAGACCCCAGCTCTCCATCTGTGAAACGGTGATTCCTTAAGGATCAAACAAGACTGTATAAGACAAACCTTTTGTAAAATGCACCAAACAAATGCAAAATATTTTTATGATTCTAAATATCTAGGCTGGGAGATATATAGGATTCTTCTCCATGAATCAAGTTCTCCTGTCATCTCAGCACCCTCCCGAGTGACTTGTTTCAAGGTGTATCATGGCATTTTAAAAAATGTCCTCTTTAAACTCTCCATGACTATGTGTGTGCATTTGGCTTCTTGTCCTGAAATCCCTATCCATAGTCAATATCAGAGACGGCAGGGCTGGACTTGCTGATCATTTGTTGGAGGTGGAATAAATCGGAACCTGGGAAATTCTCACTCCTACTTACTTCAGCTGTGGGTTTTTGTTTTTTTTTTTTTTTTGTCACTTTTAATTATCTTTCCTTTTCCACCCCACCATCCTGGTAACTGAAGACCATAGGCATGCTGACTTTCTTTTTTAATTCTGCAAAATACCAGATCTCTATTCTGGAGAATTTGGCTGACTAGAGGCAGTGACCCACTTAGATTTCATTTCCTCATTCTTTTCGAACTCCCCATGACTCTTAGGAGGAAGGAAAAAAACATTCGCCATCCACACACACGAAGGAGAGAGCAGTGTTCTGTAAAATGACTTGTATAAGTTTGTAGATGAAATATAAATTACATGGAAGAGTAGAAAGTGCCTGGGCCTGGGTGTTAGTGTCCTGAATTTCACTCCTATGTTTGCTAAGTCCCTGGTCCTCAGGAGGGCTGGGTTTGGAGGAAGAAGGATGGTGGATTATGGAGATTCAAAATAGGCTGCCTGTGAAGGAGTGCAGCGAATCCGGAGGAGCTCTTCAGAGAGCGGTTACGTAGCCAAGTTAGAGCTACATGCTTAGTGTGTGGATTCCATGAACACAGTTTCCTTACATGTTATATGTACTCCACATGTCTTCATTATAGAGTGAATGCCAGCCTGCTTTGAAGAAGAGAACCAGAGCCTGAGGCTTCCGCGGTTCTATTACTTTTGTCATTTTGAGCCTTACCCATTTCCATGTATGTAGAAAATGAATTAGTATCAATATAATACTACTTATAAAAGTATAATATTTGCCTTTCATTGATTAGATGTTATGTACTTTTCAGGATATTATGTATTTGGTATATCTATATACGGTATTGATTAGGTTTCCATATATTATCTCATATACCTGTCAACATTAGTCTATTGCTATATACATTTTATCATCCCCCTTTGCCAATGAAGAAAAGGATGCACAAGGCTGTTATACAAACTATCAAAGGTCACCCATCTAAAGTAGAGACAGAGGATTCAAATTCAGATTTCTCTTATTCCAGAATGTGTGTACTTTCTACAATCAGGAGTAATCAGTGACAAATACACAAGTGTTTACCTTTGTTCCAAAAGGGCCTATTGTGACAGAAGCAGATGCTGTTGGTGTCTAGCTCCCATCCCGTCACCATCCACCTTCACCTGGTGAAAGGCACTTGCTGTGAACTCCTGTGCCTTTCTGCCTAAGAGCTGTTTTTTATTTGTTTTGTTTTGCTTTGTTTTGTTTTTTAATCCTGACTGGGGAGCAAAATGGGTTTAGGTATAGGGCAGGCTGTAAGTGCCAGAGGATTAATGCCGTCAAGAGATGCCACCTTTATCGAAGAGCATATGAAGAATAATGAATAGACACACCAGTGTGCTGATCCCTAAATTAAGATGAACCCGAGGTTTGCTCTGTGGTGTCTCTAGCATTTCCCAGAGGGATCTTGCCTCAGTTGCCCTTAGGGGCTACTGTATAACTTTGCAGATTTTATTGGCCACCTTTCCTTATCTCAGTTTCCCACTCAACTAGTGGTAGTTCTTGAGGCAAACTCTCAAACTACTGCCCATCAAATTCTTGTCTTTAAGTTTGTTTCTGGTCGAACCCAAACTGAGATAGGATCTCAGATTTTTTGAAATGTCCATATATTTCACTCATTGCAGGTTAATTAAGTTCCCCACAGTTTCCCTAATTTCTTCTCAATACTTTCTAGTTTGATCATTTCTGTCCTTGAAGCAATCCCCATCACTTGGTTTGTATCTGTAAAATCCCAATCCAGTAATTAATATCTATTACTAGTACATGTGAGGAGATGTTGTCTGAGGCAATATTTGCTTATTTATCTACTCTGTAGACTTTGAAAACCATGCCCTTTCCTTAAATGGCCTCAGGGCACATTTACAATAAAGGATTCTGTTAATTAAAATGGAGCTGGCACATTAATAAAGCATCAGACGAAGACTGCAGATGACACAGCCATTTGGCGGTCCCACTGCTTTGTTAGGTCAGGGCTTTGCTGTTAGTTTCTCCCCCTTTCTTTCATTAATAGGTCTTTAATCTCTCTGAGATATCTAATTTGTGCTGAGGATAATGAATACCTGATCCCCTCAATGAGAGCTGTACCAACTTGAGAGAGGCCCGAGAGAGGGGGGAATTAAAGTACACTTTTGAGAGTATCTGGGCAGAATTGAGGCAAAGTGAAAGGAGGGACCCCAAGGATCAACAGTTGGAGGGATTTTATAATATATTTCTTCTTACTTTGCCGTATTACTTCTTTCTTCAACTCTTATTTCCTCTCCTGACCATGCAAAAGCAGTGCCTTCGTGTTCTAGGGAGAGAAGGCATGTGATCTTATACTCTCTGCATCTCTAAAATAAGGATGATTACTCAATTCATTTGGCCAAATATGTCTGATTCCTTCATACAGCCTGGAGAGGGGGTGTTTTCATATTTTGTTCACTCTGTGCTTTTTCTCCTGGGTCCCTGTTGAAGTTGCTCTAGGACTATATTAAAACGGGGGTAACCAAATCCTAAAATTACAATTATGCAAAGGACAGGCCATTTCCTAAACACTCTTGTGAGCTTGCATGCTTCCACACTGGGGGACATGGTGCTTACCTTCATGAAATAATAATGTTCCTAACTACAGAAGTGTAACTCTTACCAGTTATGAAATGATTCCTACTTGCTAAGCATTTTCCAAGTGATTGCTGTCTCATGCATTTTTCATTGACTCTTCATCAGAGATCAATAATGTTGGTTCTGTCACTAGTCCCACTTTATAGATGAGTGGATCTGTCTTCTCAAGTTCCTTCTACACATAATTGGTTGGGAAAAGCATCTTACATTCTTAAAAATATTCTATACTTGTGCCATTCAATACTGTAGCCAATGGACATGTTAAATAAAATTCAAAAATTAAATCAAATGTAAAATCAGATTTAAATTAATCTTGTTAGCCACATTCTGCAGTGCAGTGGCCGTGTGTGGTCAGTAGCTATTGTATTAGACAGATTTTTCCATCACAAAAAATCTTATTGGACAGTGTGGCTCTCTACTGTTGACATTTGAATGTTTTATTTATTTCTTTTATCAAGCAAATTTTATTTTGTTATTTTTTTATAGTTGTGAACATTATGTACATGTAATTTAGATTCTTTTTTCATTTATTTCAAAATCATAAGCTTTTTATCACAACATTAAACTTTATCCTATTTTGTGTGATTTAATACAAATATGTCTTAATACACCCTAGCTATCCAGATTGTAACTTTTTTTTCCATATAAATTTGACTGAAGAGAACCTTTTTGAAAATAACGTATTTTTATATTAGGGGTTATTTGAAAAGGTGGCTCAACAAAATGTCTGTCAATCCCTACATGGGGCAAATTCTGAGGGGTTTTCATATCTGATCAAATATGTCTTGGGTCATTTTTTTTTTCTCTTCAGCCTAAGAGAAAGCTGGAAGAATGGGGAACAAGCTTGTTTACCTGGTGTTTGTTTTCTGTGGCATCACTCCTTATAACAGGCCCTTCCACAGTGCTCTTTTCTGCCTTCCCAAATTCATAGGATGCAGATCCCGTATGTCCCTTGTCTCCCGTTGGAGAAAGTGTTTGTAAAATATTTTGGGTACATGAGTACATTGGACTTCTAATGCTGTCTCACTCTGCAGACTCGGGTAAGGTGCTTTACCTTTTGGGATTTCAGTCTCTAACACAATTCTCCAAATAGAGTAGGAGCTCAGTATTATTATTACTTAAAAATTTTTTGAAGCACAGCCTCTTGATTTCTCTTCAGCTTTGCTCTATACCTTTAAAGGTGGCTTACATCCTCCCCTACTCGGAAACACCCAAGGACCTAGAGCCAGCTCCTAGGAGCAGAATCTCTGACTGCCAAGCTTTAATGCAGGCTATATCCTGAGCAGTTTTGGTTCACTAGATGTGCCCTCCATTTATGACGTGGTAATTGACGTTTTAGACTCCTGCCTTATGCAGTGTTTGCTTCTTGGAGCTTCACATCTGCTCCTTGGACCCAGTTAGTCGTGACTGGGCTCCCTTTTACACTGTAAGTTAAATCTGTACCCAGCTATTCCAGGGGACAGACTCAGCCTAAGCCCAGCCCAACCATTCCCAGTCTAAACCACGAGCTGTATCCCATCATGTTTACTCCACATTCATTCAAAGAGAATTCCTCAATGCATTCCCCACCATTTCCTGCACACTTAATGAGATTTTTATAACCCATTAATTTTATTTTCATAGAAAATATAACAGTAGGATTCCATCTACAGACAAGAAGTTTGTTCTGCACGGAAATATTTTTTAGAAAAAGGGAATATTACACTATAAATCTGTCACATAAAAGTGATTTCCTATTTCTGTCTTAACTTGGATGCATCTGCACAAGAAATATTAATCTTTCTTCTATGTACAGTGTTCTCTAACTGTCCTGTCTGTATGTTTAATGAATATATTTAATGACAAAGCTAGGGAAGGGATGACAAATGGGGACACAGAAGGCTGGATAAAGATGCTGATAGATATAGTCACCAAGAAACCCACATGAAAATGTAGGACAGAGCTTAGCTTCATGATCTTCCATTACTAGTAAGATGAGCCATTAGCTTCAGCACTCTGCAACTAGTGATTCCACACTTGCAAGGAAGGTATCCTAGCCCTGCAAGGGGGGAGGATTAGTCTGACACCATCCTCACTCGCAAGGAGCATGCAATCTGGCGAGGGCAACAGACATATGGACACACTATGCCAGCATATTGAATCATGTGAAACGGTTCAGCAAAGCATGGAGAAAGAAGGAAGAATATATTTGAAGAACTGAAAATAACTCAAATTACTAAATTATAGGCAGGAAGTGTAGAGCTAACAGATACATAGATAGATAGATAGGTAGATAGGTAGATAGATAGAAAAATAGATATTTCATATTGAAAATATAAACCTCTCATACTTTTTCAAGTTTTTTATTTCTTATATTTTTTTTTATAAATTTATTTATTTATTTATTTATTATTATCTTTAGCTGTGTAGGGTCTTCGTTTCTGTGCGAGGGCTTTCTCTAGTTGCGGCGAGCGGGGGCCACTCTTCATTGCGGTGCGTGGGCCTCTCACTATCGCGGCCTCTCTTGTTGCGGAGCATAGGCTCCAGACGCGCAGGCTCAGTAGTTGTGGCTCACGGGCCCAGTTGCTCCGCGGCATGTGGGATCTTCCCAGACCAGGACTCGAACCCATGTCCCCTGCATTGGCAGGCAAATTCTCAACCACTGCACCACCAGGGAAGCCCTATTTCTTATATTTTTAAATTTTTTAAACCATCAATACCATAATACTATTGTCTTAAGGCATAAATGGTCTCATTTTTTTTTTTTTGCCTCTCTCCCTAAACTTCCCGTCTCTTCCTCCCTCAGATGTTTTCACTTTTTCTTTTTCATCTTTCCTCTGAGTCTCCATTCTTTCCTTCACTTGCAAAGATTATAGATTGAAAGTTAGTAAACTAAGGTCCGTGGCCTAATCTTCATTTAGTGAGAGATGTAGATGTCTATAAAATACTCCCAGTGTAATAAAGTCTGTAGGAACAAAGTGTTAGAAGCTATGTCCAGATCACCTGTTATTTGTTGTTGTGTTGTTTGATGTTTCATTGCTCAGTATTGAGAGTACTTTATACATTTTAGATATATTGTTTGCAATCATTTTCTCCCTCTCAAATTGTAGTTTATTTTTTCACCATTTTCACCTGAGCTTTCAGAGAGTAAAAGTTTTTAATTTTGTTAAGGCCCAATAAAATGATTTTTTTCTTTAATGAATTGTGAATTTGGTGTCAAGTCTGAGAGTTCTTTGCCTGACACCATATGTTTATTTCTAAATGTTTAATAGGTTTTCACTTTATGTTAAGTCTATAATCTGAGTTAATTTTTGTATAAGTTGTGAAGTTTAGGTTCTTTTTTTCATTTATTTTTAAATTGCCTACAGAGGTTCAGTTGCTTCAGACTATCTGTCCTCCAATGAATTGGTTTTGTATTTGCACCTTTGTCAAACCTAAGTTGAGCATATTTGTGTTGGTGTATTTCTGAGTCTTCTATTTTGTTCCATTTTATTATATGTCTATTTCTCTGCCAACATTACACTGCATTGCTTACTGTAGCTATATTGTAAGCCTTAATAACAAGTAGAATAATTCCTCCTACTTTATTTTTCTTTGTCAAGAATGTTTCAGCTTCTGAAACATTCTAGGGCCTGTGCCCTTCCACATAAATTTTACAATAAGCTTTCCTGTATCCTCAAAAAAAAAAAAAAATCTTGCTTGGATTTTGTTAGGAATTGCATTAAATCTGTAGATCAATTTGTGCAGAATTTAAATCTTTATTATGATGAGGCTTGCAATACATACATACCACATGTCTTTCCATTTGTTTAGGTCTTCTTTGATTTTTTTAATCAACATTTTGTGATTTCCAGCATACATGTTTTGTTAAGTATATACTTAACCAATTTTGGGGAACAATTTTAAATGCTGTTGTGTTATTAATTTTGCTTTCTGCACAGTATTTTCATTATTAGCGTGGTTGGTTTTTGTGGTGATCTTATATCCTATGACATTGCTGAGCTTACTGATTAGTTCTAGGAGTTTTTGTAGATTCCATGCTATTTTCTCCGTAGACCAACTATGTTATCTGCAAATAGGGGTGACTTTATTTCCTCTTTTCCAATCTGTATGCCTCTTTTTCTTTTTCTTGCTTTGCAGAATTGAATGGAAATAACTTCCAGCATTATGCTGAATAAGAATGAGAATAAATGCCTTGCCTTTTCCCAGTCTTAAAAGGAAATGGTTCAGTCTTTTACCATTAAGTATAATGTTAATTGTAGGGATTTTTGTATGTGCTCTTTAGTAAGTTGTGATCATTCTTTGCTATTTTTAACTTCCTGAAAGTTTTTATCATGAATAGGTGTTGGCTTTTGTCAATTTATATGATTATATGAGTTTTCTTCTTTAGCATGTTTAAATGGTAGATTACATTGGTTAATGTTCAAATGCTGAACCAGCCTTGTATCCCTGGAATAAATGAGGTATATTTGTTATAGTGTGCAATTATTTATATACATTGTTGAATCTGGTTTGCTAATATTTTGTTGAAGACTTTTGTGTCTAAGTTGGTGAGAGATATGTAGTTTTTGGTTTTTGTACTCTCTTTGCTTTTGGTATCAAGATTTTAATACTGGCCTCATGAAATCACTTGGAACACATCTCATATTTTCTGGGAGAGATTGGCAAAATTTGTGGTGTTTTTGTTTTTGTTTTTTAATTTCACAGAATTCTCTAGTAAAAGCATCTGCCTTAGAGATTTCTTTTGTGGGAAAATTTAAATTACAAATTCAATTTTTGTGATGGTTATAGGGCTATTCAGATTGTCTGTTTCATCTTGGTTTAGCTTTGATACATTGTAGGCTTTGAGGAGTTGCTCCATTTCTTCTAAGTTGTTAGATTTATGAGTATAAAATCATTCAGAATAATTGTTTTAATGGCTCCAGTATCTGTAGCAATATATCTTATTAAGTTTATATCACCGATGATCTGCATATTCTCTCTTTTATACATATTGATCTTGCTAGAGGTTTATCAGTTTTATTGAAAAAACAAATTTTATGTCATTTATTACCTCTGTTGTTTCCTATTTTCAATTTCATTTGTTCTATTCCTATTTTTATTTCCTTCCTTCTTCTTGCTGTGGTTTATTTTTTTATTCAGTATCAAGTTTTGTGAGGTAGGTATTTAAGTTACTAATTTGAGACCTTTCCTCATTTCCAATATAAGCATTTAGTTCTATACATTTTCCTGTAAAATTTTTTAAACAGTTTCCCTCAAATTTTGATATGTTGTGTTTTTATTTCATTCAGTTTTGTGTATTTCAAAAATTTTCTTGGAGACTTACTCTTTGACCTATGGATTATGTAGAAGTGTGTTGTTTAATATGCACATTTTTAGAGATTTCCTGTTGCCTTTATGTACTGTATTTCTAGTTTGATTCCATTATTGTACGATAACACATTTTGAATCATATCAAACTTTAACACTTTTCTGAGTTTTATTTTAGTTACGGCACAGAAAATGGTTTAATCTTGGCTAATGTTCCATGGTTGTTTGAAAAAAAGAAAAGTGTATTTTCTTCTCATTGGGTGGAGTGCTCTACATCTGTTAAGTAGATACTTTTGGAGAATTACGTTGTTCAGACCGTCTGTATCTTTGCTATTAGTTCTATCACTTGTTTGGGGTGTATTGAAGCCCCTATCTATAATTATAGATTTGTCTATTTTTCTTTTCAGCTCTGTCAGTTTTTCTCGTATATATTTTATGCTCTGTTGTTGCGTTAATACACATTGATTTTTGCACATATTTAGGATTATGGATTTATACTGTTTGTGGTTTGCTCAACTTCTTGGATTTGTGGGGTTGTTTATTACACCAAATTTGGTAAGTTTTTGCCGTTACTTTTCCAAATACCCTTTATCTCCCTTTTTCTTTCTCCTCTCCTTCTGAGACTCTGATGTAAATGTTGGTTTGTGTTTTATTGTCCCACAGATCCTTGAGGCTTTGTTCACTATTGTTATTTTTTATTCTATTGTTCTATCCTCAGATCACTGACTGGATCCTTTGTCAATTTCACTGCACTATTGAGCTCATCCAGAGAGGATTATTTTATTTTTTAGTTCAATAATTTTCATTTATTATTTTTGAAACTTATGTTTCTTCTTTGAGTTTTTTTATACTTTTTCATTTGTTTCAATAGACTTTTTAATGGGTTATTCAAGCACTTTAATGATGGTTGCTTTTGAACCTTATCAGATGAGTCAAACATCTGATTTATCTCAGCGTTTGCAGCAGTTGATTGTTTTTGTCACTTAAGTTGTAATTCTGCTGGGCCCTGGCATGATGGGTTATCTTCTATTATTGTATCCTGAATATTTTATCATTGTAGTGGGAGACTCAGGGGCTATTTACGTATTTCATTTTAGCAGGTGATCACCCATTCTGAGTTTACTGTGATGGTCTGGCCTGACTCTGTAGGCTTCTGTTCCAATGACAATTTAGTTTTCAGAGCCTCTGAAGTATAATTTTGGTCTGCTTGGTTTATCTAGTGCTGCTGGGCTTCCACTGATCCCTGCTGATGTTGTCAAGTCCAGGTTCCCATGTGTGTCTCAATGAGTAATGGCTGTGGTGGTAGTTCCCTACTGATGCACCCCAGTTACCCCAGTGATAATTGGTGGGGAGAGTTTTTGGGCTCCTGGGGGAAAAGAGGTTCACTATACCAGGGCACTTGCTGTGCCTGGGTCCCTTTTTCAGTTCCATCAGCCTGCCTAAGTGTCTCTTAGTGGAAAAGAGGAGTCTTAGACCCAGCAGGACAGAGTACTTCCCTTGGCCACTTAATTCTGGTTGGGCTCCCACTCAGTCCCTCTTGATAGTGATGTCAGATTTATATGTTGATGTCAGAAGGACTCATGTTCAATCTGGGAAAAGAACAAGCCCACCTGGGCTACCTTTTTTAGAGTGTATTAAATCTTTGAAGACATTTGGAATGAGAACTTCACTATTAAGACCAGCCAGACTAAGCACTGGTTCTGTCCATAACAACAGCCTAAGTTAGCAACAGAGTCGTGTTTTTCTCCATGATAATTCTGAAGGGTGCAGAAGGTGTCCTGTGGGAAACCATAGTGTAAGAAAAGCTAAAGGTATGTGAGAGACAGTGCTGTACAAGGAAGGATGGACAGATTCCGTAACAGGTAGACCTGGGTTTAATTCTCAGCTCTGTTGCTTACGGGCAGTTAACCTTGGGCAAATAAGTGAGGTCTTATGTCTCTTTCCAAAGCCCATGGGCTCAACCATTAGGTGCTATAGCCCTCCATGGTCATGACTGTATTAGTTAGTACAGGCCATGTGGCAGTAACAAATTAAACCCAAAATAAAGATGCTTGAAGAACAAGAAGTTGATTTATTTCTCATTTCACTGTCCAGGGAAGGACTCAGTCACTACTGTGATCATTCATAGATCAGAGTCAACAGCCGTTCTTCTGTCTTCACTGAGGGGCTTCCCAGATCACCCTGAGCATTAACGCTACAGTCAGCTGGAATCTGGACATTCCCCCAGGAATTTCCTGGAGGATCACCATGAAAGTATTTTTATGGGCCAGGTCTGTACATGGCACAAATAATTTCCCTTCACATGTCACTGGAGACGGCTTAGTCACATGGCTACCCGTAACTGCACATGAAGCTGGAAAATGCAAATGTAGCTGTGTGCCCAAGAACAAAGGAAATAAAAAACAGATTTTAGTAGATAGCTAGTAGGCTCTGCCACAAGAAGCCCATGATATATATTAAAGATGCAAAGACATTGAGACATGGACCTAGAGCTCCAGCAGCTGACAATCTAGAGAAAAAAAGTCATTTAATGTCCATTATGTGCAATGATGAGGTAATAGATGACACATTTACTTATTTGTCATGTTTCTGGTACTGTGCTCAGTGCTTTACATAGAGTTTTAGTGTATTTCTTTAAAACATGTAGAAGAGGAGGCAGTTGTATAGTAGAAATATACAAAAACTTGGGACTTTGAAACTGAGCTGGTTTAACCTCTCTCTCTTTCTCTGTCTGCATATATTCATATATTACTTGACCATTTTATTTGCCAATCCCCTTTTTGTTTTTAGAATTAAATAAGATACTGGGTGTAAGGGACCAGGACTCTTGCTTTGAACACTGTGAGATTATGTGACAAAGGAAGGTAGCTAGTAATTAAATTGTCATGCTTCCCATTCCATACTATAAAACTGCCTTTAGAAAACAGTTATCTTAACAAGAACAACATTTTTCAATTCTCCTTGTAGTCCTAGGAAACATGGAGGTCATGCAAGCGTTCTAGTCAAAAAAATGTGAGCATAAGTCATGTGTGTCACTTCAGGGCAGTGACTCAACAAAGTAGGTGGGATTCCTCTCTCACTCCCATCTGCCTACTACTGGATAGAGACATTAAGGCCCTAGAATGACAGAGTCACAGGATGGAAGGACCAGGTCCCTGAGCCACCCTGGAGAGAAAAGCAACCTACTAACCAGAAAAATATCAGTGTAGAACTGTGTACAAAAGAAATAAACTTCTATGATGTAAGCCACTGACATTGTGTAGTTACTTTCATTGAGCAGTGCTACTGAGACTGATACAGTATTGAATCAAAGTTACAATACAACAAAAATAATAGCGATACATCAACTATTAGTTCTACTGTGTTTATTTTTTTGCATTATTGTTTGCATGTCAGGGGTCCTGACAAGACAATAATATGCTTAAACGTCACCTACAGCTCTTAAAGATATTTACCATTTCCGTTCCCATTGTCCCCACATGCTGCTGCCCTCCCCTACCGAACTCTACCCTTCACCTAAGAGGGCATTTTGTTCTGAGAATTCCCACCCACTGCTGTCTCCATCCCCTCAGGAAACTCAAAGCTTTAGAAAATAAGTTTGGTTTTTGCCTTTTATTTACTTTTTGACTTCAAAAATATTTTTACTCCAGATACTGCACTAGCTTTAGAGACATAACTCTGAGCAAAGAAACAAATCTGGCTTGTCTTCTCACCCGTCTTACATTTCAGTGACAGAGAAGGAGATTAACCAAAAAAGCCACACACTCAATTATTTAGATACAAGGCCCACAGCAGACACTGTCATGCCTCACACATCTTTACTTTCATGAGGTCATAAATCATGCCTGTAGTTCAGGGATTCAACCCTTTTCAAAGCTAGTGCAAAAAACAACAATAAAATTATCCAGATTAGGCATATTCATTAACACTAATTTTAGGAAAGACCATCACAGCTAATGACTTTCTACGGATTAATCAGTAATAAAATTAGGGTATTGGATTTTGAAATGTACTTGGCCGACATATTTTGTCAAGGGTAGCTGGGAAGTAATTATTTATTTTGGTTTCATCATTCATTCTAATAGGAGTTTCCAACCATGGGATGAATTCTAAGTAATAACAGCAGTAATGAGGCATTTGGTATGCACCTGGGATGTGTCGTTTCTGCCTGATAAATCGGGGACGACTTATAGCATTTTCTCCAGGTCTGTGAACCTGGGGGTAAAGTCAACAGTGTAAGCTGAGTAGGATGTAAGAGGCCCTTCTTGGTTTATTCCCCCATGCTGCAACTCCATCTCATCTAAGTTTACACCTCTGGTTCAAAAGTTCAGTCTTTCTCAGGATGCTTCTTCATTTTAGGCCATTTTTATTGATGGTTTAACCCGGGAAATATTCTCCATTATATAGCGACTCTCAGGCTTGTATCTGTACTGTCATGACCACCAGGCACAGTTCCCAACCCAGAATCATCTGTCCACCCACTCTTCTCATCACCAGTGTTTCTTTGATCCAAGGCCAGTTTCCTCTTTCATACCCACGGCTAAGTGTTATCAGAAAACTCAGTCTGTCATACAGAGTGAAGTAAGTCAGAAAGAGAAAAACAAATACCGTATGCTAACACTTATATGTGGAATCTAAAAAAATAAAAAATAAAAAAAAATGGTACTGATGAACCTAGTTGCAGGGCAGGAATAAAGAGGTAGACATAGAGAATGGACTTGAGGACACAGTGTGGGAGGGGGAAGCTGGGGCGAAGTGAGAGTAGCATCGACATATATACGCTACCGAATGTAAAATAGTTGGCTGGTGGGAAGCAGCAGCATAGCACAGGGAGATCAGCTCGGTGCTTTGCGATGACCTAGAGCGGTGGGATAGGGAGGATGGGAGGGAGGCTCAAAGAGGGAGGGCATATGGGGACATGTGTATGCATATGGCTGATTCACTTTGTTGTGCAACAGAAACTAACACAGTACTGTGAAGCAATTATACTCCAATAAAGATCTATAAAAAAAAAAGACAAAAAAAAAGAAAATTCAGCTTCTAAGACGTGCATCACATGGAAACATTCATTGTTCTAAAATGAAGAAACAGAGCAGTTTCACACAAAGAACATGAGACTGTAAAGCATATGACAAGTAAGGCTTAAGTAAAGCTTTAACTCTTTGTCCCGCTTATCTAATCCCTTCTCAGCTTTCAGGGTCCTTGCAATGCCTCCTGACCCATCAGTGCCCCTTGTCAGAATCAATCCCATCTTCTCCTAAAGTCACAAAGTTGCTGAGATACATATCTAATGATCACAAACTATAGTCTGCATTTTATTTATACATTTTCTAAGAGAAAAACTAGGCCTGATATAAAAACTTGCATAATCATGTTTTCCAAGTATAGTGAAGCAAAAGCAGCTTTTGGTTGAGTGAGTGGTGCAAGGAGAAAACTTAATTGGAAATGTTTGTTCACTCACTTCTCTGCTTATTATTTATTAATCAGTATCCGGTGGGTTAAGTATTCTGTTAAGTAGTATATTAACTCACAATTAAGTACTAAAGTCACTGACTCAAAATAGAAATTGTGTGTTGTCAAAATTACCTTTGAAAAATCTTTAATATATAACCAACAAGGACCTACTGTATAGCACAGGGAACTATACTCAATATTTTGTAATAACCTATAAGGGAAAAGAATATGAAAAAGTATATATATATATATATATATATATACACACACATATATATATATAAAACTGAATCACTTTGCTGTACACCTGAAACTAACACAACATTGTAAATCAACTATACTTCAATTTAAAAAAAAATTTTAGGGCTTCCCTGGTGGTGCAGTGGTTGAGAATCTGCCTGTCAATGCAGGGGACACGGGTTCGAGCCCTGGTCTGGGAAGATCCCACATGCCGCGGAGCAACTGGGCCCGTGAGCCACAACTACTGAGCCTGCGCATCTGGAGCCTGTGCTCCGCAACAAGAGAGGCCGCGGTAGTGAGAGGCCCGCGCACCGCGATGAAGAGTGGCCCCCGCTCGCCGCAACTAGAGAAAGCCCTCGCACAGAAACAAAGACCCAACACAGCCAAAAAATAAATAAATAAATAAATAAATAAATAAATAAATAAATAAAAAGAATGAGCTTTTAAGAACATTACCATGAACTTTAAAAAAAAAATTTTTTAAACATAAAAAAGAAGATAAAATAGAAAAATCTTTAATTCCCTAGGAAATTTTGACTTTCAGTAAGTCAAACCCAAGCAGATTTTCTTCCAGGGTTGGAACAGATGCTTCTTTGGCTGAATACTCTATACTCTATAACAGCAGTCCCCAACTTTTTTGGTACCAGGGCCTGGTTTTGTGGAAGACAATTTTTCCACGGACTGGGGTGGCGGGGGGAGCGGGGTGGTTCAGGCGGTAATGAGAGCGATGGGGAGCGACGGGGAGCGGCAGATGAAGCTTTGCTCACTCGCCCGCCACTCACTTCCTGCTGTGCAGCCCAGTTCCTAACAGGCCTCGGACTGGTACCGGTCTGCCACCTGGGGGTTGGGGACCCCTGCTCTATAATATAACTAAATTTTATTGAGTGTGTACTATATTCTAGGTCTCTTAATATTTATCACCTCATTTACTTCTCTCAAGCACCCTATGAACAAGGTGCTGCAAAACGTGTCACACTTTATACATGAAAAAGCTAACGTAAGTAGACATTAAATAGATTTCTCAAGGCCATAATTCTAATGAGTGCTAGGAATGGATTTGAACCTACAGTTTTATTGAAACTAAAACATAACCTCTTTCCTCTACTTGTTGACGAAGACTGAAACAAATTAAATATTGGCAATGGAAAACCAATCGCTACCACTGTATTACTGGTCATGGATTCAAAAATGCAGGGAACTCTTGAGAGTGTGTCATGCTCCCTTCACATCATACTGAAATCTTTTTTTTTTTTTAACATCTTTATTGGAGTATAATTGCTTTACAATGGTGTGTTAGTTTCTGCTTTATAACAAAGTGAATCAGCTAAACATATACATATATCCCCATATCTCCTCCCTCTTGCATCTCCCTCCCACCCTCCCTATCCCACCCCTCTAGGTGGTCACAAAGCACCGAGCTGATCTCCCTGTGCTATGTGGCTGCTTCCCACTAGCTATCTATTTTACCTTTGGTAGTGTATATATGTCCATGCCGCCCTCTCACTTCATCCCAGCTTACCCTTCCCCCTCCCCGTGTCCTCAAGTCCATTCTCTACATCTGCGTCTTTATTCCTGTCCTGCCCCTAGGTTCTTCAGAACCATTTTTTTTTTTTTAGATTCCATATATATGTGTTGGCATACAGTATTTGTTTTTCTCCTTCTGACTTACTTCACTCTGTATGACAGACTCTAGGTCCATCCACCTCACTACAAATAACTCAATTTCATTTCTTTTTATGGCTGAGTAATATTCCATTGTATATATGCACCGCATCTTCTTTCATCTAAATGCTCCTGTAATTTTAGCTCTATGCCACTGCTCTCCTTCTCACATGGGTTCTTCCATTGGAAGTTTTCACCTAAAACTCTCCAATATTAAAAGAATAGCAACAAACTTTTTTGACTTCACATTCTGCTCCAGTGACCTGACTCCTTGGAAGAGCAGTCTTCATATCTGAGTCATTCACTTATTTTTATGTATTCTTTAACTGCCTCTAATCTGACTTCCGATTCACTCATTTTATTTAAACAACTCCCAATAAGGTAAGCAGTAAGGCGACAAGGGTTCGTGTTACCAGATTTACTGAGCATAATTTAGACTTCATTTTTGTTCACTGCTTGCCCTTTAAAGTGTTTTATCCTTTATCCCTTTTGCCACAGCACCAGTTATACTGAACACCCACTTTTAGGACTTATCCATATGGCTAAATGCACATCTAGTTGTTGGTTTTAACTGCTGTGAATAATCCAGTAGGTGTTTGCAATCTTCTACTTATATGTTCCCATAGTCATGAACAGGTAGGTTGTCAGAAGGTCCTTGCTGTCAAAAACAATGCTGCATCTAATGGACCAGTGGGAATTTCTCAAGAGTATATAAGCAGGGTAGAATTTCTGGTTTATGGAGCATATGCATGCTTGATTTCCCTAAATGGTGTTTGAGTGATAATTAGAAAGCATGTATATGCTAATTTCCATGGACATTTCTGTCTCCCTTTTATCTTTGCCAACACTTGGTTTTATCCTGCTTTTTAATTGTTTGGCAGTATGATGGGTATAAAGAGGTATTTCACTAGTGTTTTCATTTTTATTTTTCAACCACAATGGAGTTGAATATATCATTTTATTCTTCTCAGCCATTGATCTCGTCCTTTGGTAAATGTCTCCACCATATCCCTTGTCCATTATTCTATAAGCTTCTCTTTTTCCTTTTTCTCTCTCTTAGGCCATCTCACCAACGGTAACATTTTCAAAACATATCTTTTTTCAGATGCTTCCTAAATTTAAATTGCTATCCCAAACTGCTTTCTGAGTTCTAGATCCAATTCCATACTTGACCATTTCACGTAAATGTGACTCAACATATCCAAGACTAACTGATGCTCCTGTGACCCTTCTCTGCACTAATCTAGGCCTTATCTGGTGTTTCCCATCCCTGAATATCGTCACTTGTGTGACCCAGGGGTCCTCTTCAACATTTTCCTTTTCCTTTCTCCTCATATTTGTTGTACACCAAGACCTGTTGATCTTATTTGTGATCTCTCCAGTTCATCTAATCATATGTTCCTCAACTTCATTTGCCCTAGATAAGGATAACTCTGCTGTTTCTCCTCAGCAATTACAATTTGGTTACCCTTATCCATTCTTGATTGCCTTAACTATATTTCCCACATTGAAACCATATAAAACTGAGTGTTTCTCCCCTGATGGAAAACAAAACAAAACAAACAAACAAAAAACAGTTGCTCCCATTGTTTTGGGGACACAAGCCAAGTGTTTTAAACTTTCTGCAAGAGCCTGCATGGTCTGATTCTGCTTACAGCTCTGGCTGCATCTTCTAACCCTGCTGTAACTGCCTTTGCTCCCCCATCCTTATCATAGATTCAGCTCTTTCTTCATGCAAATACTGGTTAAAGTATTACTTTTTCAGAGAAGATTTCTCTACATCCTCAGTCCTTATTACACACTCTCAGAATAATGTATAGATTCCTTGCAGATTGATTACCTCTTTGTAATTATGCTTCTATTTGGGTAATTATTTGATTAATATTTCTTTCTGTTATTTTTCAAGAGATCATATACCACAGATTTTTGTCTTCCAAAGCATGGTGTCAGATACACAGTGGACACTCAATATACATATGCTGTATGGATTAATACATTTTGTTTTTGTAAGTGTGTGTGTAGGGGGGTGTGTGTGTGTATGAATTTTAGAGCAGAATGTGTGGAATTATTAATTATGGTTATAAGTAGTAAGATTATGAGTATTTTTTAGTTAGCTGTATGTATTTTTCCCCTACACTGTGTAATAAAAAATGTTAAAGTAAAACAAATTATTTCTAAAGAACCAATATTTAGAATATATTTTTCTGAACCTCTCTTTTCTGCATTTTCATTTTCTTTCAAAATATAAATTCCTTGGCTTTCTTCTACTGCTACTTCTGTAATCGAAGACTATAAATCTGCTTTCTGATAACTCTCAAGGGAGCAGCATTGAGAAGCATTGGATAGTAAGATAATTAACTAGTTTCATGTTACTTTCACTGACTAATTGCTTAAAATCAATTAGCCAATTGGAAAAAAAAAATCAATGATTTCTTTGAAAGAGTCATAGGGGGATAGTAGCATGCTTTTTTTCCCTGTATGAATTATTAGCTTTTTTTAAAGAGAGAGTTATTTGTTTAAAAATAAAATTATTTGGGGGCAAAATAAATAGAAAATTTAACCCTTTTAATCCAAAATAATATTGATGATATTTATGTAAGCATACTTCAAAAGAGATAAATTTTTTCTTTCAATGTATTTCATCCTCTTAAAAATTGTTCAAGAACACAAATTAGACTTTATTTTCTTTATATTTCTCAGTTATCTGATTAGCTTTGGATCATGTGATAAAGACTGGCTACAGCAGGGAATAACCCAGGTCTTTTGTTTGATAGGCCAACCCCTTTTTCTATATTTGGTATTTTATTATCTAGAAAGCATTTTTCCCTGGAAATCTGAACTACTCACTGTAAGCTGTTCTGGAGACACCAGCCAGGGACACATTCCACTGCCCTAATAAAACAACTGGCATTTATTAAACATGTCATAACTTGGAAGGACTTTATTATGTTTCCATATGACCATTTCATGTAAGTGGTATTATTTTTACTGTACAGTTGAGGAAACTAGATCCAAGACAGCTTAACTATTCCAACCAAGCTTACAGGTAATAAATGGAAAAATCAGTATTCAACAATTACGTTCTACACTTTCGGCAAAATTATTGAGGATAAATTAGCTCACCTAGCATGGAAGGACAGGAAATGAGCAGATACCAAGTCTGGGACCTTTAGCTCTCAAAATATGTGTCTCAATTCTGCAACTGCATTTCAGCAACAGTTGCTCAGCACACACTGTGTGAAGTAGCGTTAGATGTGCAAGGAAGTAGAAGATGGACCTGTCCTCAGAAGAATCTCAGAATCCATTTGTAAGGACACTGGGTCATGAATGTCTCCCATATAATGAGATTAATGCATACTAGACATAAATAAAAAGTTCTTTGAAACCAGAAATGTGGTGGTAACTAATGCAGCCTGGGAGGATGAGAAAGATTTAATAAAGACAACAGTAGGCCTAGAGTCATAAAGAAAAGGAAACTTTTTGTTGTAAGATGAGAGGAGTAATTCCTAATTAATAAGAAAAGGCATGCAACACAAAAAGGTGTTAAGACTGTGGTTTGTTATTAAATGGGAGAAAAAATAGTTTGTGGGAATTGTAAAAAAAATTAATAAACAGAAACCTCAATAAATAGAGTTGAGAGACCAGAAGGGGGAGTTCTCATGCCCTGTGAAGATAGCAGATCCCAACAGATGGAAGAAAGATTCCTCTTCTTTCCTGGCAAGTCTCACCCAGTGAAAAGCCATGGACTCTGTTCACTGTAGCCATCCGAAATTCTTTTTCCTCTCTATAAAAGTGTTCTTCCCTTACTTTGTGGGGACTTGCATGTGGCTTGCCATGGTTGCAGAGCCCGATTTGCAGTTCTCTGCTGATCTCAAATAAACCCATCTTTGCTGGAGAAATATCTGGGATTGCTCATGGCAGGGTATTTAAGGAGATGCTATGATTGTGAATATTGGCTCTATCTTTTAAAAGTAAGCTTGCTGTTCAACAGGCAAAATTACATGAAAAACCCTGCAAAGGGCCACTGAAAACCTCATGGAATTGGATTACCATTTTCTCTGAGAGTAGAATCTTAGTACTGTGATTAGGTGAGAAATCATTGAAATTGATGGCTGGCAAATCTGAGAAACCTGATTGACCCTGAGTTTCCCAAGCTGTGTGACCTTGGGAAAGTCACTTGAAATCTTTAAGCCTTTGTTGCCTTAACCAATAAAATGTGTCATGATAATCAGATAGTGTTGAAAAACTCCCTGGAGGGTTTAGGATACAAAAGGATGACTCAAAAATTGAGTTTCCATCCTTCTTGATTTTAACATGTGATCTTGATTCTCTTAGATTTGATGCTTCTCAAGAAGAAATGTTATATTTCTGTATACTTTTTTTACTTCAAATTGTTTATAAGCACCCAGAGGTTTGAGGTGATATTTTGGTCATCATTGTGCCTCTAATAACAAAGTAGCTGACCCAGAGTAAAAACTCATTATGAGTCTATTCATTCAGTGATGAATTAGAGATGACTTACTCAAAATGAGCAATACAAAGTTTAGTTTTGTCATTTGGGAATTTTTTCTAGGTTAGAGACTGCCTGGGCTGCTTAATAATCTCATTATGTGTAGAGAGAAACATTACAAGAGGATTTAGCCATTTAAGTTTCCCCAGGGCAACCAAAGATATAGCAGCTTCTTACAAAATGTACTTCTGCTTGAATGTAAAAGAGGATCAATTTGGGGTGTACTGCTGATTATGTATTAGAAAAATTAGCACCCATCTCTTTCCTCAGATGTTGCCTTAATAGAGACAACAACAATAATAATGCCAACATTTCGGAAGTATATTAGGAGAAAACATTGTGAGCAGAGAAACCTGTATATTATTTATTCTACTACATGTTATGTTCCCCTGAAGTTTGTATATCCATTACAAGTTTAATTCGTATCCCAGCAAAAGAAAAATGGATACCACATAGACAAAAATATCAATGAACAAGTTTACATCCCAAAGTGACTTTCTTTAAACATTACTAAGAAAAATAAGCTTGAAATTCAAGCTTTATAGAAAGAAAAACAGTTGCTTTCTGATATTCTAACCATTCCTTTTATGTATCACGTATCTGGGATATTAGATTCCTATACTACATAACAAATTATAACAAACTTAGTGGCTTAAATAATGCCCATTTATTATTTCATAGTTTTTCTGTGTCAGGAATCTTGGCAAATCTTAACTGGGGCCTATGTTCAGGGTCTGTTGGACTACTCTCAAGGTGTTGTAAAAATCAGATTTTCATTGGAGACTTGATAGGGAAAGACTGGAAGAATCTTCTTCCAAGTTCACTCAGGCTGAAGGCAGGATTCATTTTCTTTCAGCTGTCAGATGGATTGCTCAGGCTTCTTACTGGCTGTTGGCTGGAGGCTGTCTTAATGTCCTAGTGGCAGCAGTTTCCTGCCATGTGTTCCTCTCCATAGGAAGTTCACAACATGATAATTTGCTTCATCAAGCCCATTTTTCTTTAGCCCATTTTAAAGACCTTTTTACACTGGTTGTTAGCAATTCGATTAGGATTAACTTGGTTTTGTTTGCTTTGTTTTTATCCCTCTTAAGATTCTTTGAGCTTCTTGGATCTGTAGGTGTATAGTTTTCATCAATCTTTTTGCCTTATTTCTTCAAAAATTTTTGCTCCCAACTCTCTTCTCTCTTTATGGTATCCCTGTTGTACATATGATGAAATATTTCATATTCTATTTCATTCTTTAATTTGGATAATTTCTATTGTTATAACCTCACGTTCATTGATATTTTCTTCTGCAGTGTCTAATCTGTTAGTAATCCCACCTAATTAGTTTTTAAATTCAGATACCATATTTTTCAAAAGTAGAAATTCTACTTTGTTCTCTTTATATCTTTTGATTTGTCTTCTTTATATGCTTATTTACTTCTACATAATTAAATCTAATCATGATAGCTATTCTAAAATCCTTGTCTATTAAATCTATCATTTCTGTCACCTTTGAGTCTATTTCTATTTACTAATTTTTTTTTCTAGCTATGGATCACTTTTTCCACTTCTTGTCATGTCAAATAATTTATTTTGATCACAGCCATTTGGAATTCTACATTTTTTTTTTCCATGCTGTATTTTGTTGTATTTCTTTGTACTGTGTTGGACTTTGTTCTGACAGGAAAGTAAGTTACTTGTGGATCAGCTCAATCACTTTGAGACTGTTTTAAGCCTTGTTAGATTGTTAGAGTGAGTTTAATGGAGTTTTACTCTGGGTCTTCTTTATCTCTGTTACTAAAGAATGATCCCTCCAGGGTCCTTATTGGGTGTGCTGATATTCAACAAAGACTCTTCTTTTCTGGCTGGTTGGAAATCATGTCTCCCAACCCTTCAATATTTTGGAATCATACCTGACTCAGAAGTATAATACTATTCTTTTTTTTTTTTTTGGCCTCACTCTGAGGCATGTGGGGTGTTAGTTCCTTGACCACGGATCGAACTTGCACTCCCTGCAGTGGAAGTGCAGTCTTAACCACTGGACCGCCAGGGAAGTCCACACTATTCTGTTATTAGCAGCTCTTTCTCGGTGTAACTCCCTCCTCTCTGGTATTTTGCCACCACCTCTTACTCCTTATTTCAATCTCTGTCTTTTCAATTCAGCAAGACCATTGTGCTCTCCTTGGTATTCTGCTTGCACTGTGATCTAGAAGGTATCTCCAGGCAGAAAACCACCTTCTTTGTTTCCTTTCCTTTAGAGGTTTTTTTTGTTTTGTTTTGTTTTGTTTTTACCTCCCTCATTCTTCATATTCAAAACTTCTTGACTTCTGTTCATCCAGATCCAGAATTGAATATTAATTTGTTTATGGGAAATTGTATTCTCTTCAGCTTCTTTCACCTCCATTTTATCTTTTAGGCTCATTTGATCTACCGTGTAAGTTAATGACTTTCCCCTGCATTTTATAGAAGAAAATAATATAAAAATATATTTGAGTTGGAGACATGGATTTGAATGTTTTAAGTCTGTAAAACATGTTTTCTTTCTCCAAGTCTAGTATTTCCCCGTTACATGAAGTCTTCTTTAAATATGTTTAGTTTGTGAAAGATAAAAACTGAAGGGCCAAGCTCCCCTGTCTCAAACCTTCTTGTTCTTACTGATGAGTGTCCTTGACAGTTTTGAGGAGAGCAATTTAATTCTGTTTAGACTCCCCACTTAACACCCCCTCCAACTCCCCCAGGGACCAGTAAGTTCATTAACTCTTCAGAGTTGGTCTAGCACACATTGGCTGACTTAGTTTCTCTCTCCTGTGGCTTTTTTGTAAATGTCAAGGACCACTCCACAGATGATGAAGGAGGTCTGCTGCAGAGACCCTAGCAGAGATGGATCAAAAATGTAACTTGAACCTTTGTCTTTGCAATAACTCAGTCTACCAGGGAAATAAACCCGTGTCAAATGTCTCCCCAGTGGAGTGTAGAGATTAATACCTGCTCTTTTCAATGGGACCAAACTTAATAAGCAAAATAGCTTAAAATTAATTGTTATTTTCCCTTTAAGTAAATATTAATTGAATGTTTTGTATGTGTAAGTTTCTTTAAATATTGATTGATTTAATATTTTAACCACACAAAGCAGCCATACTTTATCTTCATATTTTCCATGAGAAAATCTGATATTCCGAGACAGGAAAAGTATTTCCCAGTTACACAGCTAATAAGTGTTGGAGGAGACATTTACAACTCAATTGAAAAGCAATCTTGCTTGTTCTTTGTTTTCCTAGGTTTCCCCAAATATCCCTGTATATATGTCCAGGATGTTAAAGTTACTGTGGTTGTTAGGGATTTTGAGTTATATATAATAAAAACCAAATCTGGCTATATTAAGCAAACAAAAAATAAAAAAGCATTTAAAAATAATTTAAAGGCAACAAAGAACCAGGCTCAGAAAGATCAGCTGGAAATGTACATCTGGGATCTGGGGAACAGGAACAGAAATCAACAAAACCGTACTATCAGGTCACTGCCATGGGGACTTAATGGTCCCAGTCAAGTTTCATTTTGTTGTTGTTGTCTTATTACAAAGTAAGTATTCCAAACTCATAAAAAAGTATACAAAATAATAAAATAGGTGTTCACATACTTACCAGGTTTAATAAACTTTAATAGTGGGACATTTTTCTTCAAATATATTTTATTAAAAAATATTACAGGCACAACTCAATTCTCACCCTTTTAACCTTCCTAAGGTTAAAGAGGTTCCTAAGGTTAATCTCTGTCCTGAAGTGGGTCTATAGCATCTCCATTCATGCTTTGTATTTTATTACATATTAATATCAATAAAATCTCAATAAGGGATTTATATTTTATAATTTTTACATTTATATAGATGTTACCAAACTGCATACTTATCCAACTAGCTTTTTTCATTTAATATTTTTTTTAAAAATTTCCACATGTAGATTTTTCCTGATCTCATTTTCACTATTTCCATAGTGTTTCATTGAATAAATCAATTTATTTATAGAATTCCCTATTGAAGAAAAAGGCAAGTCATATCCAGTTTTTTTTTTCACAGTGGCAGCGCTGCTCTGTCTTTATTCATAAGAGCCCCTCTAGAAGAGAATTCCTGAGCTGTTGAGTACACCCATTTCAACTTTACCGGATTTTGCCGAATTGCACTTCAAAGTGCTTGTAACAACTAATATATCAATTAGCAGTTTGAATTTCTATTTTTCTATATTCTTATTAATATTTGGCAATTCAGGTCAATTCAGCAAATACTGAGCACATGCTACAAGCTGATAACTCTTCAACATTTTCCAGAAATAATAGTAAACAGAAGCGATAAAAACGTGTGTCCTTACAAAACCTATACTTTGGTACGAAAACACATACAATAGCAATATAAATAAATAAAAAGTTTTATGTTTTAGAGGATGATAAGTGTTATTATAGGGAAAGGCAGCCTTATGTGCTCAGTCTTTGATCCCCTCCCAGCCTTAGACCTGGAACACCTCCTAACCAAGAGCTAAAGAGCCCACAATGCCTGTGTGGGGATATCTTTCTTCCTTACAGGACAATGAGTACTGTTTTTTTTCTCTGCTTAAAGTGTGTGTGTCATATGGCACGTGTACAACCCCACTGCTCTGTCTGTCCTCTGTGGGGAGGGGCCAGAGTTCCTTCAACTGGCAGTAGAGGGGTGCACATGGGCAAATTGCCCAGCACTGGCTGCTTAGAAAGGTCCCCAGTGGGGGACCGACACCCACTTTTGGGACTGGTCTTGCTGGGTCTCTGTTTCGTGTAGGTGGGGTGTCATTCCATCCAGTGCTTGACTGTGTTGTGTTCTCCTTGACGACTCTGATAGCAAAATACAAAGGGCCAGGGGTGTTTGGAGTCCTCTCTTGGGATTGATAACCAGTACAAGGTATCCTGCCCCATGGTTATGGAGAAAATCAATGCAAGGCAAAACAATAGAAGGTGCCAGAGGGAAGGTGAGATTGCATTTTTTAAATTAACTGCTAAGGGAAGTTGTCACTGAGAACGTAGCACGCAAGCAGAGACCGGTTGACTTCACAGGGGTGTAGGAGCATACCTTTTAGTCATCTAGGAAAAAAGCTAGACACAGGGAGTAGCAAATTAACTGAACTGAGACTATTCCTGGACTTCTGTTTGTTTTTGAAGAAGCAAGGAGGCCAGTGGGGCTGTGAGTGAGCCAGAGCAAAAGAATAAAAGGAGAGTTATTTGGGATCTTGTTAACCATCTTTAGGACCTTGGTATTCATCTGAATGGGATGGGGATCCACTTCAGTATTTTAAACACAGGAGTGATATGGTCTTACTTGGCATTTAAAAGGACACCACTGGGACTTCCCTGGTGGCGCAGTGGTTAAGAATCCGCCTGCCAATGCAGGGGACACAGGTTCAAGCCCTGGTCCGGGGAAGATCCCACATACCACAGAGCAACTAAGCCCGTGCGCCACAACTACGCAGCCTGCGCTCTAGAGCCCGCGAACCACAACTACTGAGCCCACATGCCACAACTACTGAAGCCCGCGCGCCTAGAGCCCATGCTCCACAACAAGAGAAGCCACCGCAATGAGAAGCCCACGCACTGCAACAAAGAGTAGCCCCCGCTCGCCACAACTAGAGAAAGCCCGTGTGCAGCAACGAAGACCCAACACAGCCAAAAATAAATAAATAAATAAATTTATTAAAAAAAAAAAAAAGGACACCACTGGCTAGTATAATGGGAATAAATTCTAGAAGGACAAGATGGAATAAAAATGCCAATTAGGAGGACAGGCAAGAGCAAATAATGTGTTGGCCTAATTGGCAACAGTGATGGTGATGAAAAATAGTTGGATATTAATGAACTTTTAAAAATTTGCCAACTGATTGACATGAACTGGCTTCTGATTGTTTTTGAATTTACATTTTTAAATTATAAGTAAGATTCAATTTTTTTCACCTATGACTTCTTTTTATATTCTCTGTAATCTATCAATATGATTTCCTATTGATTTGTAGATATAGTTTATGTATTCTTTAACCAAATATTTTAATTATATTCATCTCAAATATTATCTCCCAGAAGTGTGGATTATCTTTTCACTTATTTGTGAAATAAGTACGTTTATATATTTTTTACTTTTAATGTATTATTTAGTAATATTTTTCTTCTGTAATTTGTGAATTTGGTGAGTGCTTTCCTCCTGTTATTTCTTCTTCCTTCTTCTTCTTCTTCTTCTCCTCCTCCTCCCCCCTCCCCCCTTCTCCTCCTCATCATCGTTTTTGTTTAAATTGCATGTGTTTTGGGTTTCATATTTTAGAAATTATTGCCTAATGTAATGTCAAAAAGGTTTACTCCTATGTCTTCTAAGTGTTTTAAATATTTAGATCTGTGTTTCATTTTGAGTTAAATTTGTATATGGTGTGAGAAAGAAGTCCAAATTATTCTGTTGGTGTAGGGATATTCATTTATTCAAGCACCATTTATTAAAACACTCTGCTTTCCCCCATTAAATTATCTTGACTTCTTTACTGAAAATTAATTGAAGATAAAGAATGATGATGAAGATGAAATGTTCTCCATCCCGATGTCAGTCTCAATTACTGTAGTTTTGTAATAGGTTTTGAAATAGAGCAGTATAAGTCTTACAAATTTGTGCTTCCTTTTTAGCTGACCTCTTTCCCTTCCATTTTCATTTGAATTTTAGGGTTAGCTTTTCAGTTTCTGTGAAACAGCCAGCTGGGGTTCTGAGAGAGATTGGTTGGATCTGTTGATGGACTTAGGGAGTAATGCTGTCTTAGCACTATTAAGTCTTCAGGTCCATGAACATGGTGTCTTTCGATTTATTCTGATCTTTATTTTTTTTCAAAATGCTTTGTAGTTTTCCGTGTATAATCCTCAAACTCCTTTTGTTCAATTTATTACTATTTTTTTCTTTTTGATACAATTATGAATGGAATTATTTTTTTAATCACTAGCTTTCTTTTGATCAGTGTTTGCTTGATGTAGGTTTGGAGCTACTTTTTCTCACTGCCCAAGTATTAGACAATGCCAAACTCCTTGTTGTTGCCCAGGGAAAGTGGGTAGAATATCTCCAAACTGTTCTTAATTGGTACTCTGGCTTAGTGCAGTGGCCTGAGCTCCTGCTTTGATCAACCCAAGGATTTGACTGGATGCAATGTGTAAGTTAGAACCCAGTAATAGCTAGTTGTTACTGGTCTAGTACCCCGCATCTCTTCATCCCTTCAGGGCTGCTTTAGCATTCATTGTAATGCTCAAGGCTGTGGTTGTCAATTATCTCTTAATTTCTTGTATCTGAACTTTTTCTCTCCCCTTTGCAATCTCCTCTATGCATTCAAAATAGTTTGATATTTATCCAGAGGTTGAAGATTTTTATAGGGATGGTTTCTACTATTGGTTAGTCTGCCATTATATTAATGAAAACAAAATCTCCAGGCATTTTTATTATTCATTGTTACTTAACTTGAAACAGTACTTTGAGTCTAAGAAGAGAGAGTTCAATTTCTATAGACTAGTTTACTTGTTTACCTTTCCATGGGAAGGACACTTGTTTACCTTTCCATGGGGAGGACAGAACAATGTGTTTGAATGGCTCATCATCAATGCAAAGTAGAATTATTCCAAAAGGAAACAGGGACGCTGTTGACAGGTCTTTTCATGAGAACAAGAGGGTAAAATAGGCTATGAGGCAAAAACAGTGCAGCTCCTTTCCAATAACAGAGACCGGAAGCATGTGGCTGCCTTTAGCAATAAGGGAACCCTTGATTTTAGCTGAGTATTTTTACATCCCAAGAAATGGGATTCAGTCTGTGAAGCAGAAGTGAGATATTGGAGTTAAAAGTGATATGCTAAAATATTTAGTCGTGAATGCACTCTTCTGCCCCACTGATCTTGGGCCTTATGTGTTGCTTTGCCAGGAGAAATGTGACTAAAAGTGATATGTGGTCATTCCCAGTAGAGGCTTTAATAAACATATGCTTTGTTTTCCTGTCTTTCTCTCTGCCATAACAAGTATCAATATTCCAGATTATGCTTCCTAGTGAGCCTTGGTTGTAGAGCGAGCATGATGCTGGCCTGGAAGCAAAGACCCAGCCATTTTCCAGTGGATACCAAGCTTTAGCAAGAAGTACATCTTTGCTGTCTTATGATCCACAGATTTGGCAATTTTTCACTACTCCAGGATCATAAAGCCATTAGAGACCACTACTGAGACAGAGGATTTTATGTGAACAATTGGCATTCTCTGCCATAGATGGGTACTATATGATTACTCAGTTTTGGTTTTTTTGAACAATATTCCTAAATGTGAAATATTCCTAAAATAAAATATATCATTTAGAGATGAGGAGTTCTAAATTCTACCTTCAGTTTTATTTAGCCAACAAATTGCATTATCAGAGTTATATAGTAAACACTCAATTCCATCCTCGATATTTTTTTTTGAATTTTATTTTACTTATTTTTTTAAACAGCAGGTTCTTATTAGTCATCCATTTCATGCATATTAGTGTATACATGTCAATCCCAATCTCCCAATTCATCACACCACCACCACCCCCCGCTGCTTTCCCCCCTTGGTGTCCATACGTTTATTGTCTACATCTGTGTCTCAATTTCTGCCCTGCAAACCAGTTCCTCTGTACCATTTTTCTAGGTTCCACATATATGCGTTAATATATGATATTTGTTTTTCTCTTTCTGACTTCACTCTGTATGACAGTCTCTAGATCCATCCACATCTCTACCAATGACTCAATTTCATTCCTTTTTATGGCTGAGTAATATTCCATTGTATATATGTACCACATCTTCTTTATCCATTCGTCCTTCGATGGGCATTTATGTTGCTTCTATGTCCTGGCTATTGTAAATAGTGCTGCAATGAACATTGAGGTGCAAGTGTGTTTTTGAATTACGGTTTTCTCTGGGTATATGCCCAGTAGTGGGATTGCTGGGTCATATGATAATTCTATTCTTAGTTTATTAAGGAACCTCCATACTGTTCTCCATAGTGGCTGTATCAATTTACATTCCCACCAACAGTGCAAGAGGGTTCCCTTTTCTCCACACCCTCTCCAGCATTTGTTGTTTGTAGATTTTCTGATGATGCCCATTCTAACTGGTGTGAGGTGATACCTCATTGTAGTTTTCATTTGCATTTCTCTAATGATTCGTGATGTTGAGCAGCTTTTCATGTGCTTCTTGGCCATCTGTATGTCTTCTTTGGAGAAATGTCTATTTAGGTCTTCTGCCCATGTTTGGATTGGGTTGTTTGTTTTTTTAATATTGAGCTGCATGAGCTGTTTATATATTTTGGAGATTAATCCTTTGTCCATTGATTTGTTTGCAAATATTTTCTCCCATTCTGAGGGTTGTCTTTTCGTCTTGTTTGTGGTTTCCTTTGCTTTGCAAAAGCTTTGAAGTTTCATTAGGTCCCATTTGTTTATTTTTGTTTTTATTTCCATTAATCTAGGAGGTGGATCAAAAAAGATCTTGCTGTGATTTATGTCAAAGAGAGTTCTTCCTATGTTTTCCTCTAAGAGTTTTAGAGTGTCCAGTCTTACATTTAGGTCTCTAATCCATTTTGAGTCTATTTTTGTGTATGGTGTTAGGGAGTGTTCTAATTTCATTCTTTTACATGTAGCTGTCCAGTTTTCCGAGCACCACTTATTGAAGAGACTCTCTTTTCTCCATTGTATATCCTTGCCTCCTTTGCTATAGATTAGTTGACCATAAGTGCGTGGGTTTATCTCTGGGCTTTCTATCCTGTTGCATTGATCTATATTTCTGTTTTTGTGCCAGTACCATATTTTCTTGATTACTGTAGCTTTGTAGTATAGTCTGAAGTCCAGGATCCTGATTCCTCCAGCTCCGTTTTTTTCCCTCAAGACCGCTTTGGCTGTTCGGGTCTTTTGTGTCTCCATACAAACTTTAAGGTTTTTTGTTCTAGTTCTGTAAAAAATGCCATTGATAATTTGATAGGAATTGCATTGAATCTGTAGATTGCTTTGGGTAATATAGTCATTTTCACAATATTGATTCTTCCAGTCCAAGGACATGGTATAGCTCTCCATCTGTTTGTATCATATTTAATTTCTTTCAGCAGTATCTTATAGTTTTCTGCATACAGGTCTTTTGTCTCCCTAGGTAAGTTTATTCCTAGGTATTTTATTCTGTTTGTTGCAGTGGTAAATGGGAGTGTTTCCTTAATTTCTCTTCAGATTTTTCATCATTAGTGTATAGGAATGCAAGAGATTTCTGTGCATTAATTATGTATCCTGCAACTTTACCAAATTCATTGATTAGCTCAGCTCTAGTAGTTTTCTGGTGGCAGTTTTAGGATTCTCTATGTATAGTATGTCATCTGCAAACAGTGACAGTTTTGCTTCTTCTTTTCAATTTGTATTCCTTTTATTTCTTTTTCTTCTCTGATTCCGTGGCTAGGACTTCCAAAACTATGTTGAATAATAGTGGTGAGAATGGGCAAGCTTGTCTTGCTCCTGATCTTAGAGGAAATGCTTTCATTTTTTCACCATTGAGAATGATGTTTGCTGTAGGTTTGTTGTATATGACCTTTATTATGTTGAGGTAGGTTCCCTCTATGCCCACTTTCTGGAGAGTTTTTATCATAAATGGGTGTTGAATTTTCTTAAAAGCTTTTTCTGCATCTATTGAGATGTTCATATGGTTTTTCATCTTCAAATTGTTAGTATGGTTTATCACATTGATTGATTTGCATATATTGAAGAATCCTTGCATCCCTGGGATAAATCCCAGTTGATCGTGGTTTATGAGCCTTTTAATGTGTTGCTGGATTCTGTTTGCTAGTATCTTGTTGAGGATTTTTGCATCTATATTCATCAGTGATATTGGTCTGTAATTTTCTTTTTTTGTAGTATCTTTGTCTGGTTTGGGTATCAGGATGATGGTGGCCTCATAGAATGAGTTTGAGAGTGTTCCTTCCTCTGCAATTTTTTGGAAGAGTTTGAGAAGGATGGGTGTTAGCTCTTCTCTCAATGTTTGATAGAATTCACCTGTGAAGCCATCTGGTCCTGGACTTTTGTTTGTTGGAAGATTTTTAATGACAGTTTCAATTTAATTACTTGTGATTTGTCTGTTCATATTTTCTATTTCTTCCTGGTTCAGTCTTGGAAGGTTATACCTCTCTAAGAATTTGTCCATTTCTTCCAGGTTGTCCATTTTTTTTGGCATAGAGTTGCTTGTAGTAGTCTCTTAGGATGCTTTGTACTTCTGCAGTGTCTGTTGTAACTTCTCCTTTTACATTTCTAATTTTATTGATTTGAGTCCTCTCCCTCTTTTTCTTGATGAGTCTGGCTAATGGTTTATCAGTTTTGTTTATCTTCTCAAAGAACCAGGTTTTAGTTTTATTGATTTTTGCTATTGTCTTCTTTGTTTCTATTTCATTTATTTCTGCTCTGATCTTTATGATTTCTTTCCTTCTACTTACTTTGGGTTTTGTTTGTTCTTCTTTCTCTAGTTCCTTTAGGTGTAAAGTTAGGTTGTTTATTTGAGATATTTGTTGTTTCTTTAGGTAGGATTGTATTGCTATAAACTTCCCTCTTAGAACTGCTTTTACTGCATCCCATAGGTTTGGATCATCGAGTTTTCATTGTCATTTCTTTCTAGGCAGTTTTTGATTTCCTCTTTGATTTCTTCAGTGATCTCTTGGTTATTTAGTAATGTATTGTTTAGCCTCCATGTGTTTGTGTTTTTTACATTTTTTTCCCTGTAATTGATTTCTGATCTCATAGCGTTGTGGTCAGAAAAGATGCTTGATATGATTTCAATTTTCTTAAATTTACCGAGGCTTGATTTGTGACCGAAGATGTGATCTATCCTGGAGAATGTTCCATGTGCACTTGAGAAGAAAGTGTAATCTGCTGGTTTTGGATGGAATGTCCTGTAAATATCAATTAAATCTATCTGGTCTATTGTGTCACTTAAGGCTTGTGTTTCCTTATTAATTTTCTGTCTGGATGATCTGTCCATTGGTGTAAGTGAGGTGTTAAAGTCCTCCACTAATATTGTGTTACTGTCGATTTCCTGTTTTATAGCTGTTAGCAGTTGCCTTATGTATTGAGGTGCTCCTATGTTGGGTGCATATATATTTATAATTGTTATATCTTCTTCTTGGATTGATCACGTGATCATTGTGTAGTGTCCTTCCTTGTCTCTTGTAACATTCTTTATTTTAAAGTCTACTTTATCTGATATGAGTATTGCTACTCCAGCTTTCTTTTGATTTCCATTTGAATGGAATATCTTTTTCCATCCCCTCACTTTCAGTCTGTATGTGTCCCTAGATCTGAAGTGGGTCTCTTGTAAGCCGCGTATATATGGGTCTTGTTTTTGTATCCATTCAGCGAGCCTGCCTCTTTTGGTTGGAGCATTTAATCCATTCACGTTTAAGGTAATTATCGATATGTATGTTCCTATGACCATCTCGTCACATATTTTCTCGTGTCCTTTCTCTCTCTCTTCTCCTTCTGGGACCCTTATAATGCGAATGTTGTTGCGTTTAATGTTGTCCCAGAGGTCTCTTAGGCTGTCTTAATTTCTTTTCATTCTTTTTTCTTTATTCTGTTCCACAGCAGTGAATTCCACCATTCTGTCTTCCAGGTCACTTATCCGTTCTTCTGCCTCAGTTATTCTGCTATTGATTCCTTCTAGTGTAGTTTTCATTTCAGTTATTGTATTGTTCATCTCTGTTTGTTCTTTAATTCTTCTAGGTCTTTGTGAAACATTTCTTGCATCTTCTCGATCTTTGCCTCCATTCTTTTTCCAAGGTCCTGGATCATCTTCCCTATCATTATTCTGAATTCTTTTTCTGTAGGGTTGCCTATCTCCACTTCATTTAGTTGTTTTTCTGGGGTTTTATCTTGTTCCTTCATCTGGTACATAGCCCTCTGCCTTTTCATCTTGTCTATCTTTCTGTGAATGTGGTTTTTGTTCCACAGCCTGCAGGATTTTAGTTCTTCCTGCTTCTGCTCTCTGCCCTCTGGTGAATGAGGCTATCTAAGAGGTTTGTGCAAGTTTCCTGATGGGAGGGACTGGTGGTGGGTACAGCTCTGATTACTCAGTTTTGAAGATAAGGGAACTTAGGCCCAGGCAGTTTAAACAATATGCCCAATTGCATATAGCTAATTAATAGTGGAGGAATTGTTCTCCAGAATCTATATTTGTAAAAGTATGCCATACTGAATTGCTAGATACTATTTTTTATGATGCAAATGGCTCAAACTACTAGGTACTAAAGTGATTTTCATATTTAAAAACTCCTCCTATACCTAATATTCCCCCAGACTACTCCATACCCTCAAACACTAAGCAGCCCTATTTTTATTACGAATTAAATCTCTTGGAATGTTATCTGGTACACTTCATTTAACAGCAATTACATTTTTCATAGGTTTGCATTAAATAATGTATTAATGAACAGTGTTATAAATGTTCTGTCATTATGATCTGCAATTAAAATGTCCCCTAGAGGCTTGTGCTAATGATAATAGCTAAATTACTGACACCTTTAGAATCACCGTGGCTTTCAAATACTGGGCCTGTTATGGAAATTCAGTATGGTCAATATTAACTTCAGCTGTCACAAGATCAAAATTCCTCGTGAATAAGCATTGTTCAACTCATTTCAAAATATATTCCAAACATCTGTTTCCAAATTAAAATAGAAATCTATTTTCAAAGGCAGCAGTAAAATGTGCAAGCATATTAATACAGGGTAAACTTTATTTTCATCAGTTGATGTGCACCTGTAGCATTTATTACATTGGATTAGAACTGTAAAAACACAGTGGCCACTTTGGAATCTCTAATAAATTTGTTAATTACTGCCCTAAAATATCCCCTTGATGTTGCTAACATGTCATTAAGATACATATGTCTTTAACAATAATAGTAATATGTAAAATTTGTATAGTACTTTTCACCTTTGAAATCGCTTTCATATAAACTCTCAAATACATTTTAGTATAGATTAACTTAATATCATTTTAGAAATTGAGAAATAGAGGCTGAGAAATAATAAACTCAGAAGGCATGGTAGAGGTGATGCACAGAAAGTTCTTTTGACTCTAAGTGCCGCATTCTTGTCATTGCATAATAGAGGAACGTACCTGCCAAAGACTTTCAAGGGAGGAATTAGTCAGAGTCAAAGTTATATGGAGAAGGGAAGCATCTCAAAGAATGCCAGATGAAATCTGTGTGGCCTTTTAAGACCTTTACCACTATCAGTACAGAGAAACCTCCACTGACCCAAATGCACAGAAAACCTGCAAGTGAAAATATTTAAGCTAATTTTGGGATGGACTCTTTATTGGAGATGGAACTTGGATCCTGAAAGAGGAGATCTGGATTATAGATCAAGGGAGAGGAGTGGCTTATAAAATGTATCAGGGATGCTGTAGTTACCTACTATGCAACAAACCACCACATAACACGGTGGTTAAAGTCACAGCAGTCTTTTATTTAGATCATCCACCAGCAGTTAGGACAGATGGCTCCTTTCTGCTCCATGTGATGTCATCTGAGTGTCTGGAAGGTTGGGCTCAGAATCCTCTGAAGAACTCTGACTGCCTGCTTGGTCCTTATCTAGGACTCTCAACAAGAACACATCTCCTCACAGCATGATAGCTGGGTTTTCAGAAGCAACCATCCCAAGGAATAGCAGTGAAAGCTGTGTGACCTTCTAAGATCTTATAAGACTGTTAAGATCCAGCCTCAGAAGTGATGCAGCGTCACTTCCACCATCTTCTATTTTTAGCCTCTGTGTGTTGAGTCTCTAAGCCTTGCCCATATTTCTGTGGAGAGTAATTAGACTCACTTTTGATCACAGGAGTAAATATATTGACAGATGTATTTTAAAACCATCACAAGCTCTTATTTTTTTTAATTTTTAAAAAGTTTTTATTGGAGTATAGTTGTTTTACAACATTGTGTTCGTTTCAGGTGTACAGCAAAGTGAATCAGTTATACATATACATATATCTACTCTTTTTTAGATTCTTTTCCCATATAGGCCATTACAGAGTATTGGGTAGAGTTCCCTGTGCTATACAGTAGGTCCTTATTAGTTATCTGTTTTATATATAGTAGTGTGTATATGTCAATCTCAATATCCCAATTTATCCCTCCCCTCTTCTCCCCCTGGTAACTATAAGTTTGTTTTCTACATCTGTGACTCTGTTTCTATTTTGTAAATAAGTCCATTTGTACCATGTTTTTAGATTCCACATATAAGTGATATCATATTATATTTGTTTTTCTCTGTCTGACTTACTTCACTCAGTATGACAATCTCCAGGTCCATCCATGTTGCTGCAAATGGCATTATTTTGTTCTTTTTATGGCTTAGTAATATTTCACTGAATATATGTACCACATCTTCTTTATCCATTCCTCTGTTATAAAACCATTACAAGCTTTTAAAGGACTAATTTGAAAATATCACAACATGAAATAATGTAATAAAATCATGTACAGAAACTGTGTGCTTAATTTTCTCCCATTTATATGAAAGTGGGAGAAAATAATATATATGTATATTTACTTATTTCCCCAAACACATTTCTTGGAGCTTAGTAAATATTTGTTTAATGAATGAATACTGAATGTGTCCAAATTAGACTCATCTCTGTCATTTATCCTTGTTGGTCTATCAAGGAGGAATAGGGAGTTAATAGCAAACAGTCTTTTATTCATAGAATCTCAGTGAGATGGACATTGAGAGACAGGCCTTCTGAGGAGGGAAAGGACATTTTTGAAGAGGTGTTTGGGGGAGGGTGTAGAATATATACATGTGGGGATGTCTTTAGTCCCTCAGGTTTTGTAGTGGCGTCAGGTTCTAAGGGAAGGAGAAAGAAAAGTTGAGATGTGAGTGAGTAATAAGGAGAGAGAAAAGTTGTAAAGGGTGTTGGGTGGGAGGGATTGATCACTGCCTGCTCTGTGATATAGAAGAGAGGAAAGCCATGTGACTGTTTTCTAAGAAGTAAAAGTAGTCAGATAAGTCAATTCAAGAGAAGTTCTCTCAGGCCCCACTGTGGCATGGTTTACCTTTATTTTAGCATAAGATCAAGTCTGGCAACAAGCAGGGCCAGACTTGGTAAGATCAATGCCTGAAGTGCTTTGAACATCAACTCTTCCCAGTGACTTGGGCAATAGTGCCCCAACTTAAGGTCATGCTGTTATCATGGGCTTGTGGAGCTTAAGGCTTCTTTTTATTTAACAAACACTTATATACAATCATGTGTCAGACACAGTTCTAATGTCATTTAACAAACATCCATCATTTAAACCTCATGACATTATGAGGAAGGTACCGTTATTTTCACTCCCATTTTACAGATAAGGAAACTGAGGCACAGGGATCCTACAGGCAGCACGAGGCAGAGCAGGGTTTCAGTGCCAGAGTCCTCCCTCCCTTTGCAGACGACCTTGTTCATATAGGTTAGGTCAGAGTGCTCTGAAGCCACCATTTGACCCCTGTGCCATGCTCTCACTCTCATGCACTGAACTCACTCAAGGCTTCATTGAAATTATTATGAACCCTAAATTTCAGGAAGAATAATGAAAGGGGACCCCAGTAGTAATAACATCAGCACCTTCTGATACATCTCCTCTTCAAGAGAGAAGTCAAGAGGCTCTACATGACCATCTCGTTGATTAAAGGCAGATACCAGGCTAGAAGCCAATTTATTTAATAGGGTTCCTATTTTATTAAAGTTCCAACCATATTGACTTTATTTTCCCTTTCAACTGCCTATCTTTGTGAGAAAAGAATATAACGAGAAATCTGACTGTTCCCAATTTTGAACATTCCTCCTAACACTGGGGGAATTGAAATCTGGAATCAGTCTGTCTCAATCCAGCCAGGAAGTTTATCACACCCTAGCATGGGAAGTGATTGTTAATTTGCCTCTTTTTGCCTTTATTGTAAGGAAGATATTTTTTTTTCTTTCAGAGTGATTCACAGGGCTTGTAATTAGGCATCCTGATTAGAATATCTCTAATAGCATGCAGAAGATTGCCTTCTGAACAAGAGATGAATGAAGGTGGCATCCCGCGGTTTCTTCTAGGAAGATGCGGAGGCAGAAACCCCCACCCCCACCCCCGGGGCTTTGTTAGGAAACGCCTCTCCTTGGAAATGGACCCCTACTCTCCTTTGAATTGGGTCCTTCCTCAAGCCAGAACAGACCCACCTAGTCACACAGCGTGACAGTTACTAGATATAAGGAAGAAAACAGCAGGAGTTGCAAGAATCCATTCCAAGATAAATAATTCTAACATGCTGGTGACTTACAATAAAGATTAACTGTTCTACCACTCACCTAAGGAAATATCTACCTGTTGGGAAGCCGCTCCTTTCCAATATATTAAGGATTAATTGCTTGCTTTACGGTTGTTATTAGCCAGGATAAATATTCCACTTACAATACAGAGGTCCCCAGACACACTGAAAATACGGAATGGAATGCGGCAGAATGGACTGATAACAAATAAGATATTTTTTCACTTGCTACTTTTTAAGATTCTAGGTGAAACACTCTCCTTGTAGTTTTCCACGGCTCTTGCCCCTCTCCTTTGTGTCTTCCTATGCGTTGAGTCCTTCTGGCCCTTTCGCCTCTACTCCACCCTTGTATGCTGTGTGATGCGTGTATAATGCTAATATGTAGATACAGAGATATATAAAATAAGTCTCTTTTTGTTTTAATCTCTGGATCTTTGGCTCTCCCACTCCCATGATTCTAGCTCCATCTTATACAATCATTACTCCTAAATCCCTGTCTCCCATAGAAATCCTTCATCTGACATCATACCTGCATGTGATGTCACATCCATCTACCAGCATCCCAGATAACAAAATAACAATATAAGCCATGTTCTCATAGTGTTATCATGCCGTTGCTTTTAAACGAGGCTTTTAAAGATCAAGTAACTTGGTAGCAAATAAATGACTAAGTGTGAACTTGAATCCAGGTTCATCCGACACAAAGTCTTTGCATTGAACCACTCAACAAAACTGCTTGTAACCCTGGATTATTCACTATCAGAACGAGTCTCTTTATCCACTTTGAGACCCTTGAGTATTTTCTATTCAATTGTACTGTTATCATCTTGTAAGTCTCTCAGGCTATTGAGAGACTTAGTTTATATCTTAATAGACAAGCTATCTCCCACTCCAGACTAAGCAGTATCCCTTTTATGGGCTCATGCACAGCAAAAACACTAATCCTAGCCATCTGCTTCTTAAACCGAAGAGTTTGTTATTTTTTAAAACAAAATGCTAATCACTATGACAGGACATCCACACACTCATGGAAATGGAGCCCCAGTTTGCCATTGTGGCACAAGTGTTAGTTGTCCAACATGTGTCATCTAAAATACAGCCAAGACAGTGAATTCAAAGGCTAATGTCCCAGTGGTAAAATTACGTACATATTTATGGCACCTGACCCCAGAAAATTTGATAGTATTTTGAGGTTTGTTTTGGGGTTTCTGCAGGACTTATGAGCTGTCATGCAAATGACACCTGCTCACTTACATGTCAGAATGGCCGAATAGGGTGTACAGATTCTCCATCCATACTAGCAAGGGTGGATTGTTAGAGTCAGCTGTTGATAGGACTTCAGGCAATAAGGGATATCCAAACTTGTCTATTTCAACTACATTTGGACCTATGAGGTGAGATCTTAAATCTTAACTGTATCTTGCAAACAATTTATAAATATAGGAGGAATCCCTTTTCTTTCTCTTTTGTTGAGACATCTCAGCAATGGCTGGTTCCTTGTTAGAAAGGGTCATATTTACCAGCACTTAGTATAGAGTCTTCAAGACATACTGTCTAAAACATCAAGTATGGCATATGCCAAGATTTTGGATGTGCTTGCAGGTAAGCAGTGAGCATCTGAAATAGGCATCAATTACTAAGAAAGTCATCTTTCTGTTACACCTCCATTTAACCTTGAACATGTTTTCCTTTGTACTAATCTCATTTTGCTATTGGGTGTTTATGTGTCTAATTTATGAGACTATCTTATTGGGAAGGAAGAATTAGTATTATTCAACTTTGCAATCCCGTAATAGGATAGAATGTTTCTGTAACTGCTAATATATTTACTCAAAAATTAAAGGCTTAAAACAATGACAATATGTATTTTACTCAGAGATCTGCAAGTCAGGTAAGGCTTGGGGAGAATAGATCATCTCTGCATATTTCAGCACCATCTAAGGTGACTCACATTCTGGAGTCACGTGAAGGCTCACTCACTCACTCACATGTCTGCCAGTTGATGCTATTAGTTGAGACCTGGGATGGGACTGCATCTACTCTTGGCCTCTCCATGTGGTTTGGGCTTCCTTACAATATGGTGGCTGAGTTTTAAGGGCTGTTGCCCTGAGAGAGAATGGGTCAGGCACAAGCTATATTAACTTTTATGACCTAATCTCAAAAGTGACACAGAGTCACTCCCATCACATAATGTTCATGAGAACCTAGATGGAATGTCGTTCCATGCCCAAATTCAAGGGGAGGCGATACAGACCTCATCATTTAATGGAGGAGTGTCAACATCACTTTGTTGGAAGAACATTTGGGATGAAATCTATTGTCTAGGTCATCTTTGGATATTGCAGTCTGCCACACACAGTATCTGGTATATAAGAATGTTTTCTAAATGTCTGTTAGAAAGAATGAAAGAAGGAAGAAAAGGAGGGACGTTAGAAAGAATAATCTCCAGTTTATATCTGGCATTCACCTCCCACTCTCTTAATTTCCATACCAAATAACTAAGTCCTGTACATCCTTATAACTCCTCAATATTTGCCACAGCTATGCCCCAAACATGGACATCATCTTGATTATTAAATCTTTTCTGGACTATCCCAGCAGTACTCTCTTTGTATTCCTTGCCTCCAGCTTTCACCCCTACTTTCCTCCTAAGCATAATCTATAATACCACTAGAAGATTTTTCTAAAATATAAAGTTGCTTATGGCAAATATTTAAATTTTCTTCAGTCTTGCACTGCTGTTCATGCAATAAACCCAAACATATATGGACAGT